>NC_135864.1:24114357-24438357 GCF_031162955.1 Sander vitreus | reverse complement strand
ACTCGCTCACCGTCTACATCCTGCCATTGAAAATCTATTGACATTGACAAAAGCATGTGCACTCATGATTCTTGTCCTTCACCCTCTGTCTCTTCGATCATGCCATTTGAGAAGAGGAGAGCTTCTCAAATGGCATGAAAAATGCCCTGTCAGGACCCCCTCCCCCCCATCTAAGGGTTGTCTCCCCCCTAGAAATATCATTAAAACAATGCTGTGTATTGTAAATAACAATGATGTATACTTAAACTAGCTGTGTAAGTAGTAAAACAATACAAACCCCAAAAAAATGCTTTTTAAGTTTAGAAACATTTTGAGTTCCCCCTCCCTTGCCTCACAGTGGTTTGGTCCACTGCCTGCTGTACGTTAAGATCTGCACTAGACTCACAGTCACATCGGGTAGTGACAGGTATGCAGTAAGTAGACGGTTCAAGGCTATTTTATTCACATTAAACATTGGATGAAGTTGTTCTTTTCTCAAATAGAAATGATGCTGAGTAATTAATGAATTGGTCATGACAAAATGTTCGCTATGTTAGTGTAATATAATGTAGTCTAGCTTGTTTAATAGCTTGTTGGATAGAAATGCACCCAAGGGGGTAAGCTTCTCCTCGGAACGCATAGCTCCTATGGCGCCATTTTGATGCTAACAAGCCATCACCTCCCGTTAGCATTCCATTGACTGCCATTCATTTTGGCGCCACTTTGACAGCGAATAACTTTACATTATCCAATTGTTTATTTGTAACAAAACACGACAATGTATAAAAGGCTCTATTACCTTGTATCTCACGTTATGGCTCCGTAGTAGACGTTTTTGTAAAAATAGGCTAACAATTGTGTCATAACCACGCGACTTACTGTCGCATAGTAGAGGAATTACCATACAGTACAGGAGAAGCTCGCAGGCAGTTTCGACTTACATTAGCTGTTTAAGTTTAATTACTAATGTTAACTAGCATTTTAGTTAGAAATAATTAGCCTGTGCCCATGTTATCTCCTTACATATACCTACGCTCTCCGTCTCTGCAAGATTGGGAATGATTGAGATTTCTCTTGGCACAGCTACCAGAAGACTTACAACTTTCAGACACGTTGCTCACGTCACATCTACGTCGTCTCTCTCAGTTGGAGGCTGCGCAGTAACGCTCGGCGCTCACCGGAAAAGTGCTTCTAATATCCTTCACCGGTCTCTGTCCAGAGCAACAGGATCTGTTGGTCCAGTTTATATATGTCAATGAACGCACCCACTACAACTAACGTTACCACAGCGATAAGCCTAACGTTATGTGTGTGAACTGATATTAGGGTTAATATTGAAGATCTACAGTTGTGTTTTGCTCAATATGAAGTTAAGTGGCTGATCAGTTAAATATATATCCTCTGTCCCAGAAGAAACCTAATATTTATGTGGAGGACGCAAGCTCATTTCATAATTATAATATGACCGCGTGGTGAACCTATGAACCTAACTCATATTTAGACATCTGACGTTAAAGATTTGTGTTGTTTCCCAGATAAAATGACAAGAAAAAGAAAAGAAAAACAGACATAAGATCCTTTTTCTGTAGGCTTACACCAAAACGTCAAGTAAGTACAATAAGTCCTCATATCAAGACAATTTGGTAACATCTTTATAAGAATGGGTGCATATGGAAATACTAACATCACTATGTCACAGGCAAAGGAGACAGAAAGAACTGAGGAACAGGGAGACCAGGGACAGTCAGGTGTAGAGTCTCAGGGAGACCAGGGCCAGTCAGGTGTAGAGTCTCAGGGAGACCAGTGACAGTCAGGTGTAGAGTCTCAGGGAGACCAGGGACAGTCAGGTGTAGAGTCTCAGGGAGACCAGGGACAGTCAGGTGTAGAGTCTCAGGTAAGTGTGTCGAGCTTAGTTCATATTTTTGGAGGTGTGTGGCTGTCAGGGTGAGCAGATGAGCTTTACCAGTGGCACACTAATTTACATTATGATCAGCTAATTTAACAAGTGTACAAAAGCATTGTATTTATTTTATATGGGGACACTTTTTGAAAATAAGTCATTATGTTTTAAGGTATTTTTGTGGCTTGATTGTAAACAACTTAAAAATAAATACATGGTTTTAAAGAAGAATATTTTTGTCAATTTAGTCAGCTTTTTCATTGAATCAAGAGAAACGCTGAAAAGAAGGATAATGGTACAGTCTCCATGCTACACTAATGATAGTATTAAGGCTTTCCTCTGTGTACACATATCCTCTACGAGTATAATTGGCTGTATTATTTGTGTCCTTTTTAAGAATTGTTTATTGTCCCCCCCCACTGTTGAATCAGATTTACGCCCATGCGTTCCACAACAAACTCAGATCCCTTAAAGTCTGTACCTGTTAAGTCCAGCAGTGGTCTCACTTTGTTTGCATCCATGAAATAATAACTCCCTGTGTCGGGTGCACAGGGCCTCTCCTCAGTCCCTCCAGGAAAACGCGATTATGCGATCGCATAATTCAATGCATAATCAGCCAAAGTCCGCATATTTATGGGGGCGCATTTTTTCAAATACGCCGCACTTTTGGCGCATAAATTGCAGATTTCCACGCAAAATATGTGGGGCTTGCATGATTTCATAATCCCCGCATTTTCGTTGCAAAAAAGTCCCATATATCTTAGCAGAAAGTTGAAACGTTTTGTGTTTACTTCACACAAGAGCAGCCATTTTTCCCCTGTTGCCATGGGAACGTTATGAAGTGACGTAATTACGCGACGTGAACATCATCAAAAAAGCTGCAAACCCCGCGATGAAGCCATGATGGAACCGCAGTTTTTTGTAAAATTGCATAAATATCCCGCATATTCCATCGCAGTTTTTAAGAAAAGGTGCCGCATAATCAAGGATTTTTGCCCGCAACAATCACAAAAAAAC
Organism: Sander vitreus; assembly: GCF_031162955.1. Taxonomy (NCBI): domain Eukaryota; kingdom Metazoa; phylum Chordata; class Actinopteri; order Perciformes; family Percidae; genus Sander; species Sander vitreus. The sequence goes on along the minus strand of NC_135864.1, from coordinate 24,435,461 downwards.
TGTCTCCTAGGTAACTAGATATGACATATTTCTATCATTTGCTGACATATTTCCTACTCGCCTCTTGCGTCCAATGCATCAACAGAGAGCCTCGGAAAGGCAACTGGTTTTACCGCTGTAAATTCAATAATATCCAGGATAGCTGACAAAAATGTGTTTTCATTCAAGCTTTGCTGCATTGAGGAAATTGTAGTCCCATTCGCATCTCTTACACGTCTCTCCTTCCACAACGTCACCAATTCCATTGCTCCTTGTTTGATTTATGTCTTCCCAGTCCTTTATTACTCACAAGAGCATGGCACCAGAGGTGGTGACAGCAACATCTGCATTGCCATTTGACTCGACAATTCTACAAGCGTAGCAAAATATGGCATCGTTTTTGCAGGAATATTCTAGCCATTCTCTTTTTTTAAAACCATGAGCTACAAAGGAGCTGTATAGATGAGTTACGTACCTTCTTTAGAGCACCTGCACGAGCTATTCTTTACAGAGGTCGTCTTGCACTTGTTGAAGTTGCGGGCCAAGGGGCCGGGGCCAGTCAGGCGGCGGGAGTGAGCTGATGGTAGGTGCTAAATCTGAGAGTTAATGTGCATATGACTAATAGGCATATGTTATTTAAAGCAACTTTTGATATTATTGCGATTTGGCACCCCTACAGTTTAGAGTGTAGAGTGTAATTCCCTTCTACACGCTGTCTTAAATATGGACAGCTGTACAAGTGCATTTGTTATGATTATTATCATATATTACTTATTATCAAAAAGAAGTGAGTTGACAACTTTTCTACCAGCCAAACATCAAGCCAGTGCATAGCAAGCCAGCTAATATTACTTACTAATCCAACAGCAAGACTGGCGTCTGTCTTGCAGCTTTTTAAATCAAGGCTGAAGACCTTTCTTTTTGATGTTGTCTTTTTTAAATAATTGTTGATTTCTTATACTGCACTCTAACGTTTTTATATTTTTAACTGTTACTGAAGTTACATTGTTGAAAATTGGAACTTTCATATAAGGAGAATTAAAAAGTTAGACCGGTGGGACCGGCCCGTTCTTGGGACGGCAAGGATAGAGTATAAAATCTCGTATTTTTTTTATTTTTATTGTTTTCAACTGCTCTTTAGTGTTTTATGTAAAGCACTATGAATTGCCCTGTTGCTGAAATGTGCTAAACAAATAAAGCTGCCTTGCCTTGCCTTTTATTTCGTGAAGCTCTCGCCAATGACTTAAAGCCAGTCTGGGTTGTAACTCGGCCACTCTCTCCTTTTCTCTTCTTAGCTTACTCCATGTCCTCTTCTGCTTCTTGCATCTGCCCTAAAGTCCGGAGCGGTCTGGAACTCGGTCTTGCTGCCCGCTTGCCCAGCTCCAGTTCTTGCACGACACCGCTGCCCCCACCAGCATTCATTTCTCCTCTGCCCCTTCTGTGAAAACCTCCTCCTCCCAGCAGTTCAATGCTGTGTCTCAAATCGCGCATTTCTGTAGTTACACTTGCTATTTGGAGTACAGAGTGTGTTTACACTGACCAAGTGTGGCCAAATGCAGTGCACTACGACTACCGGATGGTGCACTCAAAGCGGTCAAAATGTTTAGTGTGGAACGCTGGAAAAATGTTCGCACTAAATGGCCGCCATCTTTGCTACGGAGCGGAAGCTACGGGACCACCAATGTATTTTCAAACTTGTGAATGTGGCGGCAAGGATGCTGCAGCAGTTACTAATGAGACGGCGAAATACAAACTATACAAATGTAATACATAAAGAGGCCCTATTTTGTACCCGACGCGGCGCAAAGCAAACGCAAGTGTCATTGCTATTTTAAGACCTTCCAGCGCCCACGTCGTTTAAATAACAAATGCACCTGTGCCCATCTCTGCGCCCATGGGCGTGCTTGGTCTTGGTCCTGGTGTGTTCAGGTGAATTCTTGGCATATTGCTATCTTGAAGCAGCAGATAGTGATCGCGCCACTGACCAACAAAAACCTGGTCTACAGTAAAATAAATACGCAAAATAACGCAGCATTTCATTGTTATTTTAACAGCGCATTAGTAAAATGAACCTAGGCTTATGCACAGTGCGCGCACACTATGCTTGTTACACACACACAGGGAAGTGCAGCAGCACACAAACATGCAAAAGATTACAAATAAAAATATTACGGTGCAAATCCGCCATCATAATAGCAATGCGCCAAGGTATAAACGCGCCTGACTTTTAAAGGGAATGGGAGATGACACTCTGATTGGTTTATTGCATGTTACGCCCAAAACACACCTATGAATTAATTAACACTAAGTACAACCCTTTTAAACCATGCACCTTGCGCACGGAGACTTTTTTCCACTGTCAAACTAGCAAAAGTGGATTTGGACACACCTTAAACGCCCCTGTGCCATGCGCTTCACGCCGTGCGCTTAGATCGTTAAAATAGGGCCCCATGTGTTTTTTAACAATAAGTACCACTATACTGCCGCCAGTTAGTGATGACAATAGGTGGCGGTAATGCTCCACCCGGCTGCAATTTACCATTAAACAGAAGAAGAAGAGTAATTTCCGGTCAGTGCAAAACGGCCGTGAGCGATTTAAGACAACACTACCCTGTCGAAATGTACGCACTACATACGTGAGTACATAGTGTACACAGTGTACTATATGTAAGTGTACTCATAGAAGTATGCAAAGTCCTGGCAGCGCGGCTAACTGAGCTCACTAGCTCAGGGCAGCAGTTAGCGGTACGCATTACTTCAACAACAACAAGTAAAGCTTTCTGTCAATCAGGAAACTCTGTTAATCACCTAGAGTTGAGCCAGAGCAGCTAGAAGACATCAGAGGGAAAACCACAAAACATTTTCTCCATAAAATATTATCCAAAATCAGTGGTAGTGCCATAAAACATTACCGCTCGCCAAAGTTACAAAGTGCCATAACAGGCGATCGGGGCGCGCAGTGGGAATGATGGAGGCACTAATCTCCTTACTACAAGTCAGCATAGCATCAAAAAAGTTGATTTTGAAGCTGATATTTCAAGGTAAAATAAATCAAACAAGAATCAAATCAAATTAGATTTGAAGTATCGTGCCACCCCTATATTTGAAACATTGATGCCACCATCATTCGACAGACCCCAGTCCTCAGTAGTAATGACCTCTACATGCGAAGGTAATCTTCATCCACAGATTTGTTAAATTATGCAGGAGTTATAAAGACAACTTGCAATGAAGGCAGTGACATTTTATCACTATGGCCAAGGACAATTCCAGGCTCCCCCACCTTTCATTTTTGTAGTGCATTGACTTTTGTAAGTACCTGTTTATTTCATATTTATTTATATCATGCCACAAGCGGCAGAAATGGCACCTGGGCCTAGTCAAGCGATTAAAATATTCACATAATTGCTTTGTCTTACTAAACAGTTTAGTGTGAGCATCACTGAGGGCAAGTCTTCAGAGCTGAGCCTGTTTAGTATGCAGTGCTAGCAGTTTTGCCTCTCTGTGGCACAAAGGAAATAATCATCTCTGGCATTGTAAACATATATGTGTTGTAATCCATGTTCACTAGATATAGTTATACCTTCTATGACTGAGTAAACAAAATGCCTCTCATTACTTCCCAAACATCACCTCGAGAGTTTACCTTGAAAAGACACCGCTGTATGATGGCATTGCGTTCATCTCCACAGCAACACGCATCAGGTTTCCTTGTAATAAATAATTCCTTTTCTCAGTACAGCTACTCTCGTGAGATCTTGTCCTGTTATTACCTCTACTATCTAGATCTTTCCTTCATTGATCTTTTCATATTATAGTCAGATCTGTTGTTGTTATATTGAGTTATTTTCTCATCAGGTCCGTTCTGGTGGTTTTCTTATCATGATCCCAGAATGCCATGGGTTACTGTAAAATGGAGAAACTATATATATATTGGTAAGATCAACAATACGGACAGGAAAGGCCAAACCCATGGATGACGTTATGAGTTACATGTTAAAAAGGACAATGGGTGGGGAGTGTGGGGGTGTCCTCAGGTGTTCTCTCAGAAGATTGGAGGTTTTAAAACAGGAGATATTGGGTGTAGATCATAGACTGTAAAAATAATGGATGTAGCATCACTGAGATCACCCATTAGTTTGTGGACTGCCGTTTTGAAGCCATTTTGGCAGTCTAAATTTTCTTAATATACAGCCAAAAGTGACCGTATTTGGACAAGAGGGCGGAGCTGTGGTGGGCGGAGCTGGGGAGGACAACGTGGCTAAGCCACTGTTATGGTGTGTATGGTCCACTGGAGCTGCACTAAGCTAAACGCCAAAAGAGGGAAAGTCGCAGATTTTCAACCAGCTGACAAGAGTCATCCAGCTGTCTACACAGCATTCCGGGATGGGAGATAAACGTCTTGATTTGTTCAAGACATTTGTTCTTTGTCTTACGTTCAAAGGTTGTTTTAGTCGTGCAACAGAAAACTCAGATTGGACAGATATTCTAGCTCAGGGGTCTTCAACCTTTTTCAGCCAAGGGACCCCTTAGCCGATAGAGAAATGGAACAGGGACCCCTATATATATATAAATATATACAATTGTGTTCAAAATAATAGCAGTCCAACATCACTAACCTCATAAATCAATTTTTTTGGTAGAAGTGATATTTCTACATGGCAAATAATTTACTAGTAAGTGTTGTAGAGTCATAGAAAACCAACAGACCCAACAGTCATGACAAGCATGCTGCTCATTCTGTGTAATTTAATCTGTAATTGAAAGGGGCATGTTCAAAATACTAGCAGTGTTGTGTTCAATTAGTGAGGTGATTGATTCTGTGAAGAAACAGGTGTCAGTTACGGCCCATATTTAAGGAAGGAAGGAAGCAAATGTTGTTCATGCTGATTATAGTGCATTTCACACTGAAATACTCAGCAAAATGGGTCATTCCAGACATTGCTCTGAGGAATAGCGGACTTTGATTAAAACATTGATTGGAGAGGGGAAAACAAATAAAGAAGTGCAGAAAATTATAGGCTTCTCAGCCAAAATGATTTCAAATGCCTTGAAATGGCATCCAAAGCCTGAACGACGTGGGAAAAAACGGTCAACTACCATTCGAATGGATCGAAGAATAGCCAAAATGGCAAAGGCTCAACCAATGATCAGCTCCAGGAAAATCAAAGAAGACTTAAAGTTACCTGTGTGTACTGTTACGATCAGAAGAAGGCTATGTGAAGCAAAGCTATCAGCTAGAAGCCCCCGCAAAGTCCCATTGCTGAAAAAAATTTGCCAAGGGACACGTTGACTGGCCAAAGGAGAAATGGCGCAACATTCTGTGGACTGAAGAGAGTAAAATTGTTCTTTTTGGGTCTAGGGGCCGCAGACAGTTCGTCCGACGACCCCCATGCACTGAATTCAAGCCACAGTGCACTGTGAAGACAGTAAAGCGTGGTGGTGCAAAAATCATGTTATGTGGATGTTTCTCATACTGTGGTGTTGGGCCTATTTCTCGCATACCAGGGATCATGGATCAGTTTCAATACATCAAAATACTTGAAGAGGTCATGTTGCCTTATGCTGAAGAGGAAATGCCTTTGAAATGGGTCTTTCAACAAGACAATGACCCAAAACACACCAGTAAGCGAGCAAAGATTGGTGTTATGGAGTGACCAGCCCAAACCCCAGACCTCAATCCCATAGAAAACTTATGGGGTGACATAAAATGCTGTTTCTGAGGCAAAACCCAGTAATGCAGAGGAAATGTGGAATGTAGTTCAATGGTCCTGGGTTAGACATGTTCACAGGTGCCAGAAGTTGGTCGACTCCATGCAACACAGATGTGAAGCAGTTCTCAGAAATAATGGTTATGCAACTAAATATTAGTGCAGTGACTCAAAATAAAGCAAACGCTTGAGACATTTTTCAGTTCATACAGTAAATGTTTGAGTTTGTAAAGAAAAATGCAAATATTTTTTTTGAACAGCCTAATATTCCTTTTTCTTCACTTTCTGTAAAGGTATAACACAAACTTGATCAATGTTGGTCATGTTTTGATTTGGAATTGAATGTGCAGTGTTCCCAATGCATTGATATTATGGAATTAAAAGCTATTCTAAGGATTTTGAGCATTACAACACACTGCTATTATTCTGAAACCAACTGTGTATATATATATATATATATATATATATATATATATATATATATATATATATATATATGTGTGTGTAATTATTGGGTTTTATAATTGACCATATAATAAAATTATTTTAATCCGTTTTGTAACCAATGTATATACTCAGTTATTATGTTCATGTTTGATGAAACATTTTTTTTGTTTATTCTAATTGTTATTATTGATGAGGTATAAATTTGGTATTATTTAGCGTCAGGATGACGCATAGGCCTACCTTACTTGGTGGGTAGCACACAGCTTGTCTATTCTGGGGGAGATTGAGGTTGTCGAGCAGAGCATCATGTCATCCTCAGGCTGCAGTCTGGACTGGTATTTGCTCCTCAGGTAGATAAGGGAGGAAAATCCACTTTCACAAAGATAGGTTGTTGCAAAAGGCTCAGCATTGCCTTTGCAGTGAGCTGTGGAAGTCTTTCTGGCAATACATCCAGAACTGAATGATAGGCCTTGACTCATACACATCCCTGTGCCTGCTGTCTGTGGACAGCTCTATCAGCAGATCTTCCTCAGAGGCTGTCAAGTTTGAGCTGTCATATGCCTTGTCTTTGAATGGAAACTGTATCCATGTCTTGTCCCTTCTCCAGGACTCAGACTCAGAAAAGTACTTCTCAAATTGACTTTTGACTGCCTCCAAGTGTTGCGCGTTTCAAGCCAGGCGAAAGCACTGCAGAATCAGCCAACTCCTCCACTGATGAAAGCAAAGAAAAGTTACCTTGCCTGATTTGCTCTCTCCATCTCGTTGTTTTCTTCAGAAAGCTTTCCATCTTGTCATACAGCTGAATGGCATGTGTATTACGGCCCTGCATGGAACTGTTCAGATTGTTCAACTCTGAGAAAAGATATGACAGTTTTACTGAGCCAGGAAATGTGCAGTCGGTTCCGTGTGGTTTTGACCAGCTAGAAACTCATGGATAGCTGCGCGTCACTCAAACACACATACCAGTACTGATCCACGAGAACGCCATCTGACCTCAGAATGAGACAGGAGAGCATTGTGACCCTCTGCCTTGGGTCGCAGCGAAGAGGCGCTTTTACAGAGCAATCTTCTTAATCAAAGTCTTCCCAACAGTGTCCGTAACTTCAGCAAAGTCAGCACTTATTTATTTGGCAGCGAGAGATTCTCTGTGTAACATGCAGTGAATCCACATAACTTTTGTGGCGACTTTTTTGATAAGCGCCATCAGTCCACGCGCGCACTGTCAGTACACAGATTTGCCCAGCTTATCTTATTTGCTCTGAAAAAGTCATCAATCACTTTGAAAATGTCAGACCTTGCTGTGTGTTCAGGAAGCTTCCTACAAAAGAAAAACTCCTCATATATTTCGTTTTGGTCAACAAAACGCACAAATCCCAAGAGCTGTGCGTCTTTGGACACGTCCCCAGACTCATCCAACTGTAATGAAAAGGCTTCCGCCGATTTCAGCTTCTCAGTTAACTGCTCCATCACATCAGATGCCATTTCACAAACTCGCCGAGCAATTGTTGTGTCTGACCAGTGCTTAATTTGTAAAGCAGAGCGGGGGTGGATCCGGCGACTCAAAACGGGGGTTGGAGGTAACAGAACAAAAAAAAACAATTACACTGCCTACGTAGCTTCTCGGACTAAAAAAACCTAAACAACACTGTGTGTACATCAGGGCAATGTTTTTATTTCAGAACATGCACTGCATCGGTGCGAAATGTAAAAAACTGCTTTTCACAAGCAGCAATTATCCATCGGACCAGTAAATTAAGCAAAAAACCCGTGGTCTCCACATTCTCGATCGGTAGTAACGGTTTTTGCTTGTTTGGGATCCAACTGGCCAGCATATTTGAAAAAGTTAAGCAAACTTTGTTGTCTTTTTGACATTTTTCCCCTGAGTGAAATGAGGCTAACAGCAATCTCAACCAGCACAAGCGCTTGTGTCACTTGAAGTGCAGCGTCGCGCTGTTGAAGTGCCTCCCCTCCCTCCGTTCCTCTGCCCCCTCCATCTTACCCTGAAAATTCACCTCAAAATGCATAGAAAATGCAAACACAAGACTTTTTTAGAACTTCAATGGGGAATAAAGACTAACAGGACAGATAATAACATTGAATACTACACAAACTAATTTATTTTTCATAGTAACACAGGACGTGCTGGATCCAATAAAAAAAAGTTCTGGATCCAACGTCGGAGGTGGCGGAACATGTTCCGGCGTGTTCCGGCTCAAATTAAGCCCTGTGTCTGACAACGGAATAGTCCTCAGGTTGTTTGCTTATTCATCATTCCCAAACTTGTTCTTGCACAATGGAGGCAATATCAAATCTTCTGCAATTGTATACGTTTTTTTACATTGAGTGATGCGAAGTGTAACTTCATAGGAGGCTTTCACAGGAAGCTCTCCAACTTTCACTGAATTCCTCATCATTGTTTATTGGCCAGAGACTGCAGAGGAGCCTGAAAAGTATTCCCGCAGTTTATCTTTCAGGTGGCCATGATTAGGCTCCAAGTCTCGTTGCAGCTTTGATGGCTTCATGCCTTCATTTGAGAGTGTTGCTGCACAAATGTCAATCCAAACATTAGGAAGGTTTCTGAAATATTTTCGGGACTTCTCTCTCTTATGTTTTCCCTCTCCCGCAGGGACAGGTGCCTCTGGAGCAGGTAGGGCCGTGACTCTCCCATCGCCTGTGCCCTCGGACGAGGTGGAAGGAGTAACATTAGCGTTCGGGTTCAGAGCTCAAGGCCTTATTGTTACAAAGCGATCCATTGTTATTACAACCTAACTTAATAGTCAAGTCTATTATTTGCTTTGCAGCTTCTTATGTATTTGCGGCTATCATTAGCGACGTCTTCTTCTTCTTGTTTTTTAAGGTGCCCTTGAGCAAGGCCCTTAACCCCAACCACTCCATTGAAACTGCTCAGTGGCCAGCAGATCACACTGTGGTTGTACTGGGCAGGTTCCAGGTATGAATGTGTAACTTTGTGAACGTGACAGGTCGTCGTTGCAAAAGAGAAGTTGTTCTTAATCGACTTACCTGGATAAAATAAAGGTTTAAAAAAAAAAAAAGGTAATTGCCCGTGGTATCATGGGAATCATTTTGTATTTATTTTTATTTATTGCCTATTAATGCTTTAAGTATTGTCAATATGTTGTCTCCCCCACCAAAATACCCACATAAATTATTTTGATGACAATTTTAAATTAATTAATAATTTTGGGGGACCCACTGCAATACCCCCACGGACCCCCTAGGGGTCGAAGACCCCCGGTTGAAGATCACTGCTCTAGTGCCATCATCAAGTCAAAAAAAAATTGTCCAATGACCAAACTCCCATTAGACTTAGCCGAAGGCTACTTTTTGTTTATAGTAATTATCTAATGTTAGTATGCCTCAGAGATGTAAGCATATTTACTTACTGTTGTCAATAAGTAAAGGGAACTTTAGCCAACAATTCTAGACAATTGCAAGAAATATTAAGATGTATATTTATAGGGCGGCCTATGCTATGCTAACTTTTGATGCTGAATTGACCAAACCACTTTTTGTCATATTTGAAATTATAGCCCACTGTTACTAGAGGAAAAGTCAGAGGACCAATAAAGTTATAGTTAAAGCTCCGGTGTGTAACTTTTTGATATTAATGAACGTCCGTTACATTGAAGCCATTGCCAAATGAGTTTCTACAAAGCTAATTAAGACTATCAGCTCCACACAACTCTCTCTGTATTTCTCAGTATAGCTATGTTCAGAAGATTGTGTCGTCCTTCGACTTTCCTGCGCAAAAGCTAGAGTGAAGATAATTACCTCTTCTGAAGAGTACATCATGTTTTTTTAATCCTCCGTGTCCTCCTTGGCTACTAGCAACTGCATGGGGGGGGGGGGGGGGGGACTTGTATCATGTGGACGCGGCAACAGTTTTGTCGTCATTACTTAGAATTCCTCATGGGAGAGACAGAAACTACGCACTATAGTTTTAAGTTAAAGTAGTTAAGTTTAGTGTGTAAGCCGAATTCCATGGCAATCCATCAGAAAGTTGTCATGAGACTTTAGTCAAAGCCAACTCATGGTGGCACGAGAGGAAAAGTCAGGGAATCAACAACCTGATTAGGATTCGTCTTCTGGGCACCATGTGTACAATTCCCAATTCCCTCTCTACTTTTTATCTCTCCACGTACAGAAAAGAAATCCTACATTTTATCACATCCCCAACAAGAACTACCATCTTTTCATGTGGCTCCCTGACACAAAAATCTTGTTAGAAGCGGAGCGTGGCTCTAATGTCTCTCTATTTCTGCGTCTGTGACTAGATATCCCATAAAAACCCAGCTCACAACACAATGCTTTACGAAAGAAAGGCCAACAACAGAAAACAACACCAAACACGATTATAAAGAAGGAAACATATATAAAAGAGTCATAAAACCTGACGTAGTCACCAACAGCAATAAAAAGGTCATTAGATAAGAGCTGGTCAATATAAAGCAATGGTTTACAACCACTGTCTTAGATCATACAGTACCATTTTTAGTGGATGAGCAAATCAAATAAGAGAGCTCTGGCAGAAGGAGTCAGCAATGCCTTCACATGTTACTGAGACTCTGGGAGACATCACAAGAACCACCACACCACAAGTTAAATAAATCAGTTTAAGTACACATACAGTGAATATTCAACTTACTACCTAGACCAGGGGTCTTCAACGTTTTTTAAGCCAAGGACCCCTTAACTGAAAGCGAGATGGATCAGGGACCCCCTACTACATATATTGTATGAAATGAAGTTGCATATTAAACTGGGCCTACAAAAACATGTAGGGCAGCTGAATGCCTTTATACATACCTTTTTTTGCATTGAATACTAAGCTATTCAAATAATAATTGTTGGTATGATTTTATAAATCGTGTTTTAATGTTACACATACAGTACATGGAATCATCAGGATTAACTGTATCTGTGGATGGATATATTAGTGACTCTCTTACCTATAGGCCAGAAAGCCTATCCTCAGTGGGGATTTATATTTGCTAATAATATGTTGGATTCATGTTAGGACTTCAAATATTAACAATAATTTGGAGCCATCCCCCTGCATTGACTCTTAGGACCCCTAGGGGTCCTGGACCCCCTGTTGAAGATCCCTGACCTAGACTGTCATTACATCTTATAAACTTTCTGGTTCAACTTTATCAACCGTTCTGAGTGTGTGAATATACAGTTTTTAAAATCTGGGAGCGGTCGCAGTAAATGCTAATAAACCTAACTAGTTCTGTTACAGTTAACTGAAACGCTTGGTAAAAGTTAGGGAGAGATTCACATTATGGTTAAAAAGAGCTAAAATGAGCTATTTAATTAGGACAGAACACTAACTCAAGTTCCCACCTTCCATCTCTACATACAGAGGTCTGTATCTCTACAACTCTATAACCAGAGTTAGTTTGATCCTCACCAGACGGACTAAACAAGGTAGATGTGAAAGCACCTGCCTCGTTTGGTCCGTTTAAACGAACCCTGGAGCGTTTGGTGGGATAGTCCGGTTGGTTTGGGGCGGTGTGAAAGCTCATCCAAACTCTGGTGCGGATCAAACGAACGAACTCTGGTCCGCTTAACTACACTAGAATTCAGTTCACTTCAGGTGAGAACGCGATCTGATCCAAATACAGAAAGTGAACCAACAACAGAGCATTGACTAGCCTGCAGTTTCAACCTTGCACACAATTTACTGACTTATATATGATTTAAAGGATGATAACATTCAGATCCATAAGCTGTTCTGATCGCAAACCGAACCAAATGAAAAATGCAACAATGTTGCAACTTCACCCCCGAATTGCACCGAGTCCACTGAACTATAGGTGTGAAAGCGCCCTTAATAACATTCCACCACAGGTTACTAGAATGACGAGGATAAGATTGATCATAATGTTATGGTCCGTGATACGACTTGGGGAACAGTAGATTCAGTGAAGATGTTTGAAGGCTGGCAGTGAATTCACTCCATGCAGGACTAAGCACCCACCTGAATCAATAGGCAGTTTAATTTCACATGAGCTGCTGGCTTCAAAAGAGCTGAAAAGAAGCGTGCTGTATACTGTAGTGGTTCGGAAAATTCTGATTCCTACATTGTTACAACACTGTGTTGTTTTTAGTATCGGTTGTAGTTTTTTTTTTTTTACATCTCTCTGTGCACATATGTTGTTAGATTGATGGCAAATATATAAGTAAATCACTAGTGTGTGCATGAGACAATGTAGAAAATGTGAAAGGCATTCAGGCATTGCACTCTCAGTTAATATTTAGCACACTAAGTTCAAGAAATAATGAAATGAGATCAGAACAGTTTCATGTAACAAAAACAATCAGCTGAAAAATGTTAACTGATGGTGAGGACTGAGGAAAATGCTCACTAACAGGGTCGTGTGACACAGGATTGGGCATCCAGAACTCATTTCTTTATTGGAATCGTTTTGAATCATTTCGAATCTGGTCATCGGTTCCAAATTTAAGACACGCAAGTTTTGGTTTCCGTAGCGTCCACCGTACTTGCAGGCTCTTGTTGTGTTGCCGCCATGGAGCACATTAAGCGGCGCTCTAAAGTGTGTCTTTATTTTACGTTGAAAAAGCCTGGTAAAACTGTAAATCACCATTGGATAAAAATAAAATGTTCCTCTTATCTGTGAAATAAGCATCAAAGAATCAGAATTGAGAATCGATAAGAACTGGAATCGAAAGGAAGAATTGGAATTGGAATTAGAATTGTTGAAGTCAAAACGATGCCCAACTCTAGTGACACATGAGAAGTTTTTGTCGTAACATTTCATTGGGGCTTATGTTCCTTCTTCATTTTATTTTGGTATAAACATTTTTACAGACAATTTTAACTGCAAAAAAAGTTCAAACTTGAGGTTCAGAGCCATTTTCTCACTCTCTAGTGTCTTACAACTTGGGTCTAATATGTTGTAGTTTAGTACCATTCACCAACCCATTTATTTTAACCACACAACTGCCCAGTTTAATTACATGTTCCCAAGTTACATGTTGTCAAGTTACTCATGGATTTATCATTAATTTGTGACCGTTGATATGACCTACTGCCGTGACATTTTTAACTGGTGAAAGTCACAGTCAGCGCCGGCTTGAAATGACAGACTGCTAACTGAATGTTTAGTATGCTACTCTTTGCTAAGAAGAGTGTGGAGTCTTTAGCTAATCTGTGTATGTCTTCCTTCCGAGCGTCTGAGTCACTCTCACCGGTGTTTGCAAAAATAATTGTTGACATTTGCACACTCTAAAACACTTCTCCTAGCAATGCAAATGACTATGAAATCAACGCTGCTCGCCAAAAGTGGCATACTGATGAGCCTATAGAAAATGTGTATTCAGATATACAAATTGTAATTTTTTGCTGTGACTTGGCTGGATCCTGGAGTGTCTGTGACGTTCAACCAGTTGATTCTTTCTGTGTAGCGATCTGACGGCGCATTTTGCTATATGATGAATCATGCACAAGTTGAAGGAGCTGACGGAATAACATTTCACTGGAATTGTACCTCGTACGATGTAATGCGACACTAACTAATATAGCTTATTTTTAGTGATGTCACCGTGTTTCCAGATCTCAGCAATTGACTTAGTGAGCAAAATGTTTCTATTACTGATAGAAATTGACAAAATTGTGAAAAATGTATTACAATCAGCTTGTAATAAACTTTAGTTTTAAGCTTTATGTGCAAAAGGCTTCAAATCAGAACAAAATAGCTTCTTTAATGAAGAAGTACTGATGTTGGGGAAATAATGGCGCTTGTTCGGCATATTACACTGTGCAGTATATCATAATGTTATTAAACATTTTTATTCTTTACTTTTTTCTTCATCTTCTAAGGCAGTGTGGCCCTAGAGTCCCCACCCCCACTCTGTTACCCTAACAAGCAGGGGATAATCCCATGTAAAGCTCTCAGTCTAGTGATGCCCCTGGACACAACAGACACACTTTATAATTGGCAGACCTTGATTAATGCATGACTAACTCTGCCTCCAGAGGAGCTCAGTGGATCTATCAAAACTCAAAATGTTCTTCCAGCCATATGCAACTCCTGTTAAACCACTATCACACAGGCTGACTGAGGGGATTGGAGAGGATTGTATGTTACAGTAAGTGTTTGTGCGCATGTCTGGAGTCAGTGATGCAACCCTGAGTGGCAGCAGCTGTACTGAAACATCAGAATTGACTTAGTCTATATCGGAAATTCCGCCGGATGTTCCACAATTCGGCAGCATGTCCGTCTCCTTCCTCTTTCTTTGTGTTGCAGTTCTAAACTCCGGTGGATTTCTGAGGACTATGGTTAACTGCTCCTCAGATCTCTGCAGGGTAAATCCAGACAGCTAGCTAGACTATCTGTCCAATCTGAGTTTTCTGTTGCACGACTAAAACAACTTTTAAACGTACACATGCTCCACCAAAACAAGTTCCTTCCCGAGGGTATTTTGCAGAGGCACCGTCATTGTGTCCGGGGCTTAGCACCGCCAAAAACGATTGTGATTGGTTTAAAGAAATGGCAATAAATCAGAGCACGTTTTTCTCCCATCCCAGAATGCTGTGTGGACTAGCCAGACCCTCCTCTGCAGCGCTGTGGAGGAAGGTCTGGCAATGCGAGACTAGAATTGACTCAGAAGGTCCACCTTTCCAACCACGCAGAAAACTGGTCAATGACATGTGAAAATGTTTTCTAGAAAAGCTGAGAAGACTGATCATGCATCCTGATCCTATCACAGAGTTCCATACATCATTGCAGATAGTATAAAACTTCTCTTTTGACAAAGAACCAGTGTTGTTACTGGGTGCAGGGAGCCAGGCTCAAGAGAAAGTGGAGATGGTGTACTGATTCGTAACAGTGCCTTTGTGCCTTCAGTCTACTTCGGAAGGTTGTGTGTGTGTGTGTGTGTGTGTGTGTGTGTGTGTGTGTGTGTGTGTGTGTGTGTGTGTGAAGCAGGGGTCCTGATGGATGGATGGATGGCAGGGTGACAGTGAACAGATGGAGGCTCTGATGGATTGCAGCGACATTAAACATGAAAAAGGAGCATGGCCCTCGGTCAGAATGCAGGAGACGCAGCAGCTCTGCACGCCTCGTCATTCTCCCATTTCAACTCTGCCGTTTTATTGGCATGACTGTTTATCAGAGGCGCTGTGAAAAAGCAAAGCACTGAATGTCAACTGTCAAGACAACAAGTTTGTACATTCACACCACCTCCCACTGTCCATGCTTCTCCTTTTTGCCTCATTATCTTGTTTCTGTCTGATTTTCTTTTCTCATTCCAAGTTTGGGACACATTCTGATTACAAGTCGATATGTTTTTCATTATATTGTGTGTGTTGTGCGTGGAGGTTCAGGATACACTGACAGGAAGTTGAATGTCCTTCAATCTAGATGACACAATTGGTTGTTCCCCACCATTGCCCTGAAACATGACACATATCAGCATTTAACAAATTGCCGTAACAAAAATGACTTATGTGACCCTTTCTTGATCTGCCACCTCTATGGTTAAGTCTTGATTGTGTTGAGGCACAACATATCGCATGGTTAAGGTTAGGAAAAGATCAAGGTGTGGGTTAAAACAAGTTCTCCGTTAAGCTTAGGGAAAGGTCATAAGCTGAGTAAATACAACAAATTTGTAAAACTCAGGGATCAGACTACACATATTGTAGAGTGGGTCAAATTAGGGATGACAGGCTGTCCATTTGTTAAATGAGAACTGTGGCCCCCTAATCAGATGGTAATGGGAAGCAGGAGAAGAAGGAGAGAGGGGGGGATGAGAATGAGGGAGTTACATAAGATAGTCTTCCTGACTGAACTTACTCTAAGCGTCATTAGTCGCAGGCGGCGCTAAACTCTGGATGCAGCGACGGTGGCTCTGCTAAATGGTCTCGAGAAGGAACTTGTTTTGGTGGAACATTTGCACCCCGTAACAAAAAAATGCCACCAACGATATTAAATGACGTTACCTGTTCACACAATACAGTAACGTGAGCTATTTAAATTAGCTGGATACGTGGTTAAACCTCATTTGCTCTTACCAGTGTATCTCTGTGTGTACTTCGTCCACATCAATCCCACCATTCGGTCCCAAAATGTCCAAGTTAGAGAAGAAATGCTGTAAACATATTCTTTGTAAATCTTTACAATCATTCCCCGAAAGAACAAAGCAGGCCTGCCTTGTTGCACCATCCACATTTTCTAGCTCAAAGGTTGTTGTTTCCTGTAGCGACAGGGTTTTGGTACGGCAACACACAAAGAGGGGAAGCGGAGGGGCAAAGCCTGGCACACCAGATGTCAGGCTTTTTCCTGGAAATGTACTTCCGTTGACCCAGACTATTAGGACACTGACTGGTTGCTGAATTGTCTCCGGTGCTTGGGTTTACTCCTAAACCAATGCTACCCTTAGACCGGCTACACACTGCCTGCGTGGCATGAGCGTGGCGTGAGCGTGGCGTTTCTGTTGCGTGTCAGTTGCGTGGCGGCTGCGTGGCGTTTTCTGTCTTTGCACACCGGAAACGTGTCTGACACGGTAATAAATCTGTCTGATAAACTGCACTCAAGCAGTAGTATACTTCATGTTAAACATAAATATATACTGATTTGATTACAGCAAAGACAACGTCGGCAGTATTGACGGCAAAATAGACTACGGAATATTTCGTTCTGTTTTGACAGGTGCAATATTTGAATTTATTAAATGCATTTGTGTCAAAATGACATACTAACATTTTTTCCTATTCTATTTTGAATGGAAACGCTTCCAACACGCTTGCGTGTCGCGTGAAAAATAGACGTCGGTCCTATTTCTAGCATGCACGCGTTTTCGGCGCGGCTCGAACCGCGCCTGAGACGTGCGTGTCACGCAGGCAGTGTGTAAGTTCTAACCTGTTAACATGGGAGCTGAAATAAAAACGGACACGCCACGCAGCTGACACGCTCACACCTCGCAGCCAGTGTGTAGTCTGCTTTAGAACAGATAACTATTTGCCCATGTCAAGTGTTTTTGCTGCGTTTCTAAAAGGCATCAAATTAGGTTGGAGGTGGCAAAAACGAATGGCACACCCAGGATAAAATAACAATCTGTTTCAATCCCCCACATTATCTAGCTGATAGTGATAGTGGCCTTTATTAACTATTTGGTTAAGGTTAAAAAAAGATGGTGTCACACTATTGTAATTTCAATTTTATTGGTAAGGGCAATTAAACTGTAGTTGCACAGAACATTACTACACACAACTTATGCACCAGCCTTTTCATCTAAGCCATTTTGGAACACTCCAGTTGGGCCATTAGTTGTTTTTGGACCAAAGAATGGGTTAAAATTCTGTTTCATGATATTGAGTTGTATTTTGTTGCCAAAGCACCTTGAAACAATTGTAAAAAAAAAAAAAAAAAAAGACTATTGAAACTGCACTTGAGTATAATGAACATGGAAGGAAGGGAGAGCTGGAGATAGACCTTGACTCTCACACGCATTTATTTGTGTGTGCACGTGTTTGTGTGTCCTCTTGCCATCTGTTGACAAAGATGCTACGTTCCATACTGATCGCCTGCCTCATAATCACCTCATCAGTCACAGTTCCTCAGCGTCTCACACGCACACACACACACACACACACACACACACACACACGCACACACTTACCCATAAATGCTAACATTAGAGAGAATGGAATAATGAACCTACATATATGTCCATAAATGACTTTGGTTCCTGGACAGGTTTGAATAACACTTAGTCACTGCCAATACACTTGGCTGGCAGATTAGCAGGTTGATTAGCACTGTTGGATTTCCGACTCAAAGCAGTAATGTGTTGCTCATTCCTTGTCACATTTTTTTTAAGTGAAATGAATAGATGATTTATCACTCCCTTGGTAAGAGTAATTGGTTACTGTACCAGCGCTATGGTTTTACTAGTTTCCCATTTCACTCCCATATATGTAATTACCTCATGTCCTCCTCTGCAATCAGGATCAGTCAGCCTCCTCTCCTGTGAATTATCAAAAGACCAAAACAGCATTGATGTCCAATATTCCCATCATGCTTTTGCTGGATGAAACCAAAGATAGATAAATAATAAGTCACTTAAAACATGTTACAAAGTAAGAAGCATGAGCTGTCAGACGATCAGACAAAGGCAAACAGTAAAGTGATTACCTAAACTGTACGTTACATTCATCACAGTTTACAGATCCACTTCCTGCTTCAACTTTGAGAACTTGGGTTATATCGGTTCCCACATGTCTCCACTTCACCTGTTCTAAAATGGTGTATTTGAATATTTCTGAATGCTGGGGGTCCTTAAGCAGTCTTGGAGTTGCATACATTGGGTCTGACTGGGAAGCTGAGACGAATGTGGATTTAATGAACCCAATTGTATTCATGTGTGAAGATGTTAGGCCCAATAGTAGCCATTTCATTGTAGTGAATCAATTTTTTTTTAAACTTCACCTCACTGTATAAAATGACATGTTGTGACCTCGAGGATAATCGCAGCCTCAAGAAATTTAACAACCACAGAGAAGAGACCTAAGGCATTCAGAGGATCTAAGGCTTTCACACTGAGCAATTTCCAGAACTGAAGTGCTCGCCATCCAATCCCAGAAAATGCAATTCTTGCAGAAATCTCCAGATGTCAAACGTGTTTAATTCCAAATCACAGCATTGCTTTTTATAATCAGAATCAGAAAAGAGGTTGTACTGCCACATTAAATGCACTTATGTGGAATTGGCCTTGGTGAAAGGTGCATACATAAACAAATGATTGATGATGTTGAATCAGGTGTCAATGTGGTAGTTGGAGGGATTTTGGACCATTTTCTTTAGCAATCCTCAAGAGGTCAAAATTGTTAAATTTTGAACCAAATCTCTGTAACAAGTGCCAAACATTGCTGCAACAACTTATGGTACACACGGAAGCAAGAGAATGGCCATCATATGAGTAAACAAAAAAAAAGTAATGCCTTGTGACCACTGACTGCAGAACGTCTGCGTTCCCACTCCGGCACAGCTCCGGCGATCCGCAGCTCTCCAGAGCAGATAAGCAGAGCTTCTATTTTAGCCGCCAAATCATGGACATGTTGATTCGCGTGAGACTAATATTATCACAGGACCTCGATGTTTGGCGAAATATGGTAGGTCATTGGCAGTTGACAAACATCGCCGATTTGCACGGGATTAAGATCACAGACAACCTCCGTAATTATTACAAATGACTAGAGGTCACCAGGTAATAATAATCCCGTGCGAAAAGGGCTTTGGTCACTAGTTTGTCCCCTGACATTTCCCACGTTCGAGTAGCAAGAGCTACTGCCCACATAGCAAGTGTTTTAAATAAAGGGACCTGGTATTTTGTCCTTTCGCTGTTTAACCTGCTGCTTTCAAAAAGTCCAATAACTCCAACAGTCTTGGTTATGTTCAAGCCATCCCTCACACAACCTATGATCCTGCTTCTATAAAGCATCACATTTACAAATGGAAAGAAGGTTCCAGTTTTGCTGCAGGGGCAGTTTTTCTATTTCTCTGTAGTTTCCTGTAGTTACCTGTAATCTGTCATTGTGGCTGTATCTGTCCTTGTAAAATTAAAATCTACATACAGCACAGTGATACATGCTGAGGTATGCGAGTACTTACCCAATCATGGCAGCTATGGCAGCTGACTTTTAAGCATATGTACATCTAATTTTCTCCAGAAGCTATACAGACAAAATGAAATTTCCATACAATTTGTAAGGGAACATTTTCTCCCACCACATTGATGTATTGAACCGCTTATTGTGTTTGAAACACTTTTTAGGGCTGCTTAAAGGATGCATGCTGACCATGAAAACACAGATGACATTAGTACCCAGAGAGAAAGAGAGATGCAGAAAGTAATGAGAGAAAAAAAAATATTGAAATATCTCAGGACCCTGAACCCTCTGTGGAATAAGCCATTTTCTCTTTTAATACCCCCTTTGTTCTTCCATCAAGATTACAGCGTCATCATAACCTCAGCACATTCAATTTGTGTCAGCTAACTTTGTGAACGGTGTCAGAGAAACACATTAACAAGACACATTTAATTGAATCTGCTCAAATCTAACTCAGCCGGTTTGCTTGGCAGTGTGGATAGAAGTCAATATTTGCTCAGTAGCTTGGCAAAAATGTCTCCATTTTCACTTTCCTTTCCTTTTCACCTGATGACAGCTGATGAAGAAATGGGAAGGTGAAAAGCTGCCGCCAATGGGAGATGTGATTAGTGATGCTCCATCCCCTTAACCACAGTATTGGAGAGGATAGCGGAATCTTAACTGTTTTCTCATTTTTCGCCACGAGCGCTGCCGCCTACTCTCATCCTAAGCAACTCCTGAGACATCTCCTCAGCCTAATGAGAGAAGGGAGGATGAAGAGAGGCGAGAAGAGGGATGGACGGAGAGGTGACGTTGGGTGGAGGCAGACAGAGACAGCGTCTGCATCTTGACAATTAATCTTAATTAATCTCTTCTCTCTACTGAAGCAGACTCTCATTAGACCAGACTGGCGGCTGACTACAGACACCAACCAACACACGGCTGAGAATTGTGCTCCATTCTAACGGATTGGGTAAATAACATGGCAATTAAAGGTGCAAATCAAAATGCATATTCTGAGAAACGATTCAGTGGCCAAATGCTAAGATGTCGATTCTTAGTTTTCTTTTTTTTTATTATTGGAATTGGAATCTTAATTAGATGTCACAAGGCAACTACACAGTCAACATGACTCCATCTAAGTGTAGGGCCATATCTTGAATCAGTACATGTTGGTCCACCTTACACATACACACACACACACACACACACACACACACACACACACACACACACACACACACACATATATATATTATAAGCTATAGTGGGTAGTTTCTGCCGACCCCATGAGGAATTCTAAGTAATGACAACAACACTTTTGGCACGTCCACATGATACAAGCCTTTGGTGACCGTGTCAAACATTAGCATGGCAATCCTCTACCTGGATTTGACAATCTACATATACACTACCATTCAAATGTTCAGAAGAGGAATTCGAAAGAATCACCCGTTATATTGTTATTTTTCTTCTTTCCTTTCCTAGATAAAAACACCAAATGTAGCCTATTATATAGTTACATTTGGGCCCCAAAAGAAGAACAAAAATTGTGATAATGTTTTCCCTAAATACCTTTCGATTCCAATGCTTTCCAGTCCAGAAAAGCGTGAGTGACACTTGATCATTATTGAAGCACAACGGTGCAATTGGCCTCTAAATATTTAATTTTATCTAAACATTTTCATATCACTTTTATAATATTAGAAAATGATAATATGCAGTATGTGAAAGCTCAATATTTTGTCTCCATCTGTTCTTCTTATGATAATACCACCATGCAGGATGTTTTCTCAGCCACCTGTCAATATGGACAATTGTCAAAATTAGCAATTTAAGTTTATAAAACTGATTTAAAACTGAGACACATAGTGAGTAATATTGACATTAGGTCTCCACATTGGTCATAACAAATGCACACATGGACTCCTGTCATGCTACTTGTACTGCCAAATGAAAGTTGAAACCCTTTTTTTTAAAACTCCATCGTTAGCCAGAACTGACATGTCTCACCCTGTAGCTTTGTCCAATAATTTCTGTATCGCTGGCTTATCCCACACATTTTTATCCACCTCTATGCCTCCATTTGTGTATTGTTTGTGAAGAACAGTGGTGCCAAATCCAAGGCTATGTAGAAGCAGAGCTGTTGGGAAAATAGCAGCACACTGCAGGAAACTTGATCTTTGACACGTTGAAATGTTTCCACAGAGGCAAAGAAACAGAGGAGATGAAGACAGAAATACACTAAGATAAAAATAAATAAAGCTAGTCTTATATTCCAACATTGTTTAGCAGACTTTTGAAAAAGAATGTATAGATCAAATGCATTTCTACTGCTTGAGCTGTGGTAGCATAGCTTAGCATAAAGTCTGGAAGCAGGAGGAAAATGCTAGCCTGGCTCTGTCCAAAGCTTAAAATACACCTAACAACACATGGTGTGTCTTGTTGGCGATAACAAAAAAAAAGGGAATTACATGCTGGAACTATTTTTTGACTGACAGCAGTTTATACTTTATCCGCCTAGTACTTCTGTGCAGTGCCTTCAAATATAGCTCAGCCAGATGTAGTTGCTGAGTCACTGAACAGGCTCAATGGTAACCTGGAAACCTCACGGTTAGGACAAGACCTCAGGAATGTGTGCCTGGCTGTTGTTTAGCAAGAAATAGTTACAGAACATAACTCCCCCTAAAACCAAAAAGGGTAATTTTTTTTAACATTTCTGTTTGTGTAGCCTACATATTAAACAAACGAGGGACAGCATGCTAATTTGTCCATTTTACTTTTTTTTTTTTTACTTTTTCAATAGAAGTCCTGCTACTACTTCCAGTCATTATGCTAAGCTAGTCTAACCACATCCTGACTGAACACAGCTTGACATTGACATACATCTGAACATCTCGCTCTCAGTGGTAAGCCCACGTCCGAAATGTTTAGTCCAGTATTTGATGCAACATAAAAAAAATTCTAAAATGTTAATAACCATTAACAACAGAGATGTTCACAAATCATTTTTTAAAAGTCCAAGTCGAGTCTCAAGTCTTTGAGGGGCAAGTCCAAGTCAAGTCTCAAGTCTCTGGCCATCTGATCTGTCCCTATCACTGTATTGTTATCATATCAAATCTTATGAATTCAAAACATGTCCCTGTAGCTACCATCCATACAGTCCAGTATCAAAATCAGTTGTAGGATAACTTTATGGGATCTACTTAACACATCCCTCTAGCCCTCGGACCTGGTGAAATATTAACCTAAGTCGGTCACATCATATGGATACAACTATAAAGATACAATGTGCCTGTTCCCAGCATTAGCACAACACTTTGCGATGGTTAGCTTGTTACCTGTGACGATATATGCTAAATGTAATGTCTCTTTCACTCAAAAAAATGTCTAATGTCGAAGTGGAAATCAATAGAATAGTGGCAGCGCCACACCAGTTACAGAACAACATGCATCTCAGTGTCAGTCCAAATTACGCACAATAAGCAGTTTGAACTCACTGATGTAATGCCATTTATTTTCTAAGTGTTAGCATGCTCAGTGAAACTGAGTCCAGCACGACGGAGACCCGACTCAGAGGAGGAGAGGTTAGTGAGGCCAGCGTCTCTACGGCAGGTGACAGTGCGCACGGATCCGCTGCGCCACCCATGGATGAAATAATTAAATAGTAAATAGGACTACAGTAACAGAAATATGTGCAGAATTAAGACAGTCAAGATGGCCCAGTGTTTGGTGGACTGGGTACACCTTGTTCACTTAATAGCCTACAAATCATCCACGGGATCAATTATGCATCACATGAGTTTGCCCACCCGGCACAGCGTTTGTCCCGCCTCCTGTGGCGCCATGGATGGCTGAGCCTCAGCAACTACTAACTATAAAGATACAATGTGCCTGTTCTCAGCATTAGCACAACACTTTGCGATGGTTAGCTTGTTACCTGTGACGATATATGCTAAATGTAATGTCTCTTTCACATTAGCAAGTGACTGACCTGCCTGGGTGAAGTTTTGAGATGCCTGATGAAGTTCGACGTTGTTGATCCGGCATCATTTATCTTGGTGCCACACACCTTGCATGTAGCTGTTCGCTTACTGCCACTGTTTACGATGTTATTGAAAGCAAAACTAATGACAAAAGGCCCAACTCCGGGAGGACTTGGTGTCGCCATCGTCAATGCATTTTTTTATATGTGAGTGCGCGCAAATAAGGCATAGCGAATGCGTTACGTTGCACATTATGGCAAAGGGCAGGGGCCATGCAGCTCGTCATACGTTTCCCCAACGTATATGCGCCAATAAAAGAAAATAGAAATACATGAATACATGTAGATTTAAAAAGCAATAATTGCAGTATATAGCATGTGCAGAACAACAGATGACAAAGTAGTACACATTACTACATGTAGCTGAAATGAATTGTGTTTCCATCTGCCACAATGTTTTACTGTAAACAATAAATGCAAATTCTCAATTATTAACTCTCCAGTGTTCATGAAAATAAATGACCCAATTTTGATCGCATCATGTGTAATGTAATGTGGTAAATTTCAGAATTATATCTAAAAAACAGAATTTTTGACAACATTTTTACATTTCTATCCTCATGGAAACTATTGCGGTCAATGGAAAAAGAGCATCTTTAAACATCAGTTTGTCATGTATGGAGCAAATTAATCTTTGTAAAAATAAATTACAGACATCTCTATGTTGTCTAGATCAGAGATCTTCAACAGGGACTTTCCGGGACCCCTAGGATGTCCTCAGAATTGTTGCAGGGGGGCCACCAAATTATTGTTTGATAGTTATATATATGAGTGTATATATAACCATCAAACAATAATTTGTTTGGGGCACAGTCAATATAGGTATATATATATATATATATAAGGCTGTCAATCGATTAAAAAATGTAATGTAATTTAATTACATACTCTGTGATTAATTAATCAAAATTAATTGCATACATAATTAACGGTGCCTGAACCGATAAGCTAACCGCTAAGGCCATATGGTCAAAATGAAATAATTTAATAATAATGTATAACAATAACTTATTTCACTAGTAAATTGCTGAAATTGTTGAACCATCAGATGGGAAAAGGACATTTACAATAACTTCAAATGCACCACGAGGCTGTAGTTTACCAGTTTCATTGAACGCACTGTCTGTGTTGTTTCTCCGACGGCAGCTGCAGATTGTTACATACCGGTGTTGAATCCTCTACAGTAAAACACAGTCACACTTTACACCGTTTAGCGTTAGCTGTCAGCATTGTAACTGTGTTTAATCCAGCTACTAGCTAGCGGTAGGCTAACGTTAGCTGCTGTCGAGTATAGTGTTAACTAGCGTCATGTGCAGTGCGTGTGTATGTGTTTGTGTTTCAGAGCATCCGAGAGAAGCGCAGACATATCGGTGGCACCAGATTTTGGTAGCCAGGGTTGGCAGGAAGAAGATTTTTACAAGTAAATGTTCCAATTAATAATCCAGGCAGAACATTCTCATCTCACTCCTTCATTTTACAGTGGAATGGTGGCTAGAATGGCTCTGGGTCAAACGTCAATATAGAATGGATAAATCTGCGTTATTTTTTTTAACATGTTATTTTTTCTCAGATTAATTAATCAAGTTATTTTGACAGCCCTAATATATATATATATATATATATATATATATATATATATATATATATATATATATATATATATAAAATCTGTTTATGCAATTTCATGAGTTCCAACTTGTTTCTTAACCTGTTTCTACTTGAATAGTGTCATATTTCCACTATATCTATGTATACATGTGTGCTTTATGCTGGTTTATGTTTTTGTCTTTGTGAAGGACTTTGGTGCAAACTTTGCTTTTGAAGTGCTATATAAAAATAAATGAAATAAACTTGATGACAGGCTTTCTGGCCTGTAGGTAAGGTAGCCATCCACAGATAGAAGAAGCTTCAGGATTTACGGTTCCACATTTTTAACATTAAAACATGATGTATAAATATATGAATATGTCAACAATTATTTTAGTAGCTTATTATTGTATGACCCATAAAAAGGTATATCTAAAGGCTTTAGGCCACCCTACATGTTATTGTAGGCCCAGTTTAATACGCAACTCAATGTTATACATTATATATAGTAAAGGGGTCCCTGCTCCGTCTCTCTTTCAGCTGAGTGGTCCTTGGGTTGTTGATGACCCCTGGTCTAGATGATGTACACAAATTCTCTGAATTGTGTCTTGATAACTGAATTTTTGTCACTAGTTTGAAATCTGCCTTTGCAGGCTGCCATGGTGATCACCTCAGTTATAGTGTGCCTGCGTGTAACCTTTCCTTTCCCCGTTCTTCTTTTCCTAAACCCAACCTCCGTATAGATGCTTCCCATTACGTGCTGGCCACCACGAAAAAAACGAGATAAACGTGTCCGTGTAGACAAATCAATAGATTAAATAACGTGACCATTTCACGAACTGCCGTGAGACTGGGTTGTCTATTCTCACTTGGCATGTAGCTAAACAAGATCACGACTTTCCATTAGGGATTAAGGGATGTGAGTTTGAGCCCTGCATGATGCAGAATAAACATGCTGTGTGGATTACAGAAACAGGTAGGTTTCAAGGTTTACTGATAATTGTATTTCCCATTCGTAATCCTCTTTTTCCTTCTTCTTCTTCTTCTTCTTCCTCCTCAAAATGCCCGGCCCCGACTGACAGCTACGCAGCAGCTATACTGACAAGTTGGGTTTTTTTTTTAAATAAAATGGCTTTTTAGTATGGATATCAGGAAAAGGGGGACATTTAAATATGTCTGGTGATACTGTGGGAAATTGCTCTTTTAATTGTGCTACCTTCACTGAACTTTCTTCACTTTGGTAAATTCACAGAAATGTTTTGGAATAAAAAGTAAGCTGCTGAGAAAAACATTCCTTCTGTCCTCTTGCCTCTGCTTTTGTCTTCTCCTTGACACTTAACACAGTATGCTGCAAAGCTTTTCTGCTGTCTTTCTCTCTCGTCCTCCCTCTATCTCCAGGGAAACAAAGAGAGCAAAAAAAGTCTTTTCTTCGGCAGTGCCACCCCCCACACTCACAGGTTGCCACACTTTTTTAACACATGAGAAGAAAGAGGCAATGCATTTTGAAAGTGTCCCTCAATGAAAACAGTTTGAAATTGCCTGTGTGTCAATATGTATATATTTGTGTGTGTGTGTGTGTGTGTGTGTGTGTGTGTGTGTGTGTGTGTGTGTGTGTGTGTGCGTGCGCAGTCTACCTCCTAGCTTAATTGCATGGGTGGGTGGATATGGGCAGATGAACCTCAGCAGATGAGAAAATGAACAGAGAAATGGGTTTATTTGGGGGGCCGGCAAAAACCCACGATTCAAAACTGCAGACACAGAGGACCATTACATCAGATGAGGTTTTCAGATGAGTTTTCTCTTACTTGTGGAGCCCTAATCAACAGCTCTTTTTGTATATGTTTTTGATGGATTTGAACAATCAAAAAGCTTTAAAGTTGTAGAAAACCAAAGTACTGACTTTGTAATTGTGTTCACAATGACCCTGAAAAAAGGATATTATGTCATTCATGGGTAATAAATAAATATTGTGCAGACTGTAAACGGTTTATCAGAGTGATGCTGCAGTTTTGATTACATTGTACAAAATCAGATGATGACTCATCGCTAGAAAAATGACTTCTTCTTTATAACTAATTTTAGATTTGGGTAGAATTTTACGCTGGCTCAGCTGTCGTTTGATGTTCAGTTTGAGGGGTTTGCAACGTAATTAATTGTCTGAATGATTAAAGATCTGGCTGTTAAACAATGGGGAGGATGGATTTTTGGCTGGTCAGAAATGTAGGTTGGCTGTCTGTAGTTTGAGCACTTCCTTGATCAAAACATCTATCATTGTTTTTAGTTTATTGCTTTAATAAAGTTGAGACAGATTCAACTTTTGGAGAAACAGAACTCTAAGAAGCAGTCCTAAGAAGGACACAGTATACAACTGTTATTTTTACCTCTTTTTGTGAAGTGGGTTGTCTTTCTTATTTTTTGAGGGGGGACAAATCTCCCTCTTCTAAATATTGGGGGGACATATTCCCATGCATCCCCCCTGAAATCTACACCTATGATCTACGGTCAAAAGATCTCGAATCATGAACTGACCTTGTTAGCCATACTAGTGGCATGCCTCTAGGAATGGAATGTCTTTCGGTCGGCCGGTTGGTCACTCCACCACTTGGTCCAGACTGAAATAATTTGAACAGACAAATGCTCTTCATCTCAGAGGATGAATCCTACAGACTTTGGTGATCCCCTTCATCTAGTGACACCATGAAGTTAACATGTTTAGCTTTAAGTGAAATATCTCCAAAGCACATTTATTTAGGTTCAAATATACATGGTGCCAAGACGATTTACACCCCGTGAAATATCTCAGCATCTATGGGGTGTACTGCTACTGGTGATGTCTAAATGAGGCTTCGTGAAGCATTTTATTTATTATTATTATTATTATTATTATTATTATTATTATTATTATTATTATTATTTTTATTATATCTGAGCCCACTAGATTACTCTCTCTGATCAACAAAGGGTTGAAAGCAGACTGCATTGCCATTCCTTAAACCTTTTTCTTTAAACCAAGAGTGCCGTCTAGTTGGGTCAACAAATACAACGGTTCCACTTTACTTGAAGGTATCTACATAAGAATTACATGACACTGTCATGAACGTGCCATGAACATTGTAAACAAGTCATAAACATTTATGACATAACGCTTCTTTTAGTTAGTGTCATTCGGTTTTTTGGTTAGGGTTAGAGTTAGAATTAGGGTTATGGTTTATGTGTTCATGACAATGTCATGTCACTCTCATGTAGAGACCTTAAAGTAAAGTGTTACCAACACAACTTCTTGTTCATGAAGCTTGGACATCATTTGGGCATCAGTAAATATTTCCCAGCTTGTAAGACTTACCTGTGTTTCTCCTGATTGTCCTGCGAGTTGACAGCTGGCCAAGAGAAACAGTGATTCAGCTGTGTTTAGAAAAGGAGAGGTAATTATTTGAGCGATGAGTCATTATCTGGTTTTGTACAATATTACATTGCCAGTGTAAAAACAGTAGCATCGCTCTCAAACTCTTTAACCAGCAGTTACATGTTGGGCGTTGAGTAAAGTACAGAACACACACAGAGCATAGAACCTGGAGCAATAAGGACCATGTGCCAGAGACAACATGCGAGCCGGTGCACACACTAAAGTTTCAGAGTGTTAGGGTTGTGGGTTCCTGTCATGTTTCCTGTTTTATTGTGTTAACTTTTGCTCTGTGTTTTGATTGATTCCTGTTTCCTTGTTATTTGTTCTGTTTTTTTCCTATACTCATCTTGCAAGTATCGTTTGGTTTACTTCCTGTATTATTTTGTAGTGTTTGGTTTCATGTGTTTTGGTCTAGCTTTGTTTCCTGTTTGAGTCTGAATTGTCCCTAATGCTTTTCACCTGTTCACTCCCTCCCCGCTCGTTTGCCCCTATATTTAATGTCCTCTGTACAGTCCGTGACATGTCGTCGTCTTTTGTCGAGTGTTTCTTGGTTGTTCCCCGTATATTTGTACAGTCGAGTTGGATTTACTTGGCACTTTTAGAGTTCTGTTATTATTTTTTATTATCTACCTCTGTTTGGATTTTTGTACTTCAGGATTAACATAAGCCTGTTTTTCTGCTGTTTAAATAAATTCTACACTTACATCTGCCCTGTAGTGTCGTGCATTTTTGCTCCAGAATCCTTTTCTTGCCTTAGCACTTGGCCAGCCCTGACACAGACAAACAAACAAGGTCAATTTATTGCGTAATGTAGTTCACGTTTTGGCATTTTCCGACTCTCTGCAACGGATTAATTTTAAATTAAAAGTAATAGTGTCTTTTTAATATTTCATAAACTTCACAATTAACACCACAGACATATTTTACAGCTTATAGGCATTGTTACAGTAAACTGTAGAAGTAACATCTCTATTAAAATCTGATTAAAATACACACACTCCT
This sequence comes from Sander vitreus, assembly GCF_031162955.1. Lineage (NCBI taxonomy): Eukaryota > Metazoa > Chordata > Actinopteri > Perciformes > Percidae > Sander > Sander vitreus. The sequence goes on along the minus strand of NC_135864.1, from coordinate 24,405,651 downwards.
GCTGTGAGATGACAGCCAAGGCTTGTTGGCAACATAAAGATGATCCTATTTTTTTAAATTGTATTCAAGCTCTGCTCACATTTTGGTTCTGTAGGTTGTCACTTTTAAGAGGCCTTCTTAATGTCATTTCCATATAAAGAAACGCCGCCAATATAGAGAACCTGGTTCAGTCCACAGTCGCCATGCGTCAGGCTTGAGCCGCTTGTCATGGTGTTGATGGTGAGAAGCCAGACAGGGATCATGTCCTTGTGAATTCATCTTTAGTCGGGTGGTGCTTTTGTGTGAGGAGGGTTGAGATCTGTGGGGACAGCCTGAACTTCAGTCCATACCACCCACCCAGAGGAGAAACTAGAAACTCCATACCCCAATACGTTCATTATAAGATCCTTATCTTCCTTCTGCACATATGCAAATTAGGTTCGGTGGAGCTTGGTAAGCAATGCAGGATACTTTCAAGGGACCGCTATGATGTGCAAGGCAAGGGTCACTTGAGCGAGTCTGAGTAATGAGTTTTCAGTCATCTTGCTTGCTATGCTAACGCTACTCCACATGGCCGAGGGGTTAACTGCAGTCCCACAGTGGATTTCTACAGCGTAAGATTTAAATGTATGATTCCGTGACCTATTTCACCCATTGATATCACCACAGCAACACTAGACTCCTGAATCCTACTTATTCAGGCCATTTTATGTTTTAAATTATTTTCCCAGTGGTAGTTGTGTCTACATTGTTGTTAGGATAAAGAGTGAGGATGGGTTACCGCCTTTGGTCTCACATTCTAACGGTTGCTCGAGAATTTTCTATAGTGATGCTGCTGTATGGGCTCAACATATTCTTCCTTTGCACAGGAAGGGCTAGCCTGTACCTTTTGACAGGAACAGGTAGAGTTAGGTTATCACGATGCGAGACTGACCACCTTCAGATGTGTCTGCCCGATCCTAGTCTGGATCAACAGAAGTACATTTCCAGTACAAAGCCTGAGACAGAATGATACAACCATTACTATAGAGATGGAGAGTGATGGGTGTCGGACTGGGCGGTTATAGTACCCCTAGTCAGGATCAACAGAAGTTTATTTCCAGGCTTTGCCCCTCTGCTTCCGCTCTCTGTGTGTTGCCGTTCTAAAAAATCCCTTCGCTATGAGAAACGACAACAAATTTCGAGCTAGCAAGCTAGCTTGGATCGTGCAATGAAGCAGGCCTGCTTGATTCTTTCTTAAAATGATTGTAAAGATTTAACAAGAATATGTTTATGGCATTTACTCTCTAACTGGAACATTTTGGGACCAAGTGGCGGGATTGCTGTGGACGAAATACACTTGGCGATACACTGGTTTTCTCCTTTCCCAGAATGTATGTGTGGCGTAGCCAGACCTTACTCCACAGCACTGTGGAGACAGTTCTGGCAACGCAAGTCTAACCCAATCCTATTGCATTTAACTGCCATGCTGTGTTTACACCCACATTAACATGCATTTTTCCTGACCCAGATTGGATTTCCAGATACAGATCACACATGATACCAGATGTAAATAGGGTACAAGAGGGTCATCTCGTATATTTTTAGATACCCTTCCCAAGAATTGGGAGATGCAGGTGTTTAGCAAAGAGCTTAAGAACATGTACAGCATAACTAACTATGTAGAAATGTCTCCTGAATTTAAAGTGAAAACGTTGAATTTGATGCTGAAAAGCAGCTCAGAGCCGATGGATGGAGGGATGGATAAATTGATGGATGAATGGATGATTGAGTGGATGGTGGATACAGTGATGGATGACTTACACAGATGATATGGACAAATGTAAATTGTCATCGCTTTTATCACATTGACTGTGTCTCTTAATATGCACTCTTATATTTCCTTGCAGTGTTCCACCAGATCATGACCACACACGCTCATTTCTCTTCACCTGTCTGTCTCAGTCCACTGCTCTCCCCTGTTAGGCCTCTTTATCAGGACACTTTTGAAATCTAATACATTACAAATAACTCTTTGCTTTAAACTGTAATGCGTGGTGCAATTCTGTGGGATACTCCGATTCAGCCGTGCAGCCTAATCCGTTTCTGTCGCATTTGATTACTTTGTCTATAAAATCCATAAAACGGGTACTCAGACAAACAATTTAGTACAATTTGCTGGCTGAATTTGTCATCATTACAGGATAACGCTAAATTCTATTGATCCCTGTGGGGACATTGGGTTGTTATAGCAGTAGATAATGGCAGGCTACAGCAAAAATTGCAATACACCCATAAGCAAGAATAGGAAATAAGAAAACATGTACCATAGGACCTAATGCCTCGCAGTTTTACAAACCAGACAATGATTCCCTAAGTAATGGTTCTTCCTTTGTGAAAATGTTATGGGAGAGGAATTTGTGAGAAGATGTTTAACAACACAAATGGTAGAAAAATTTGATATATTTTGATAGGGATATGTAAGAGCCGCACTGAGGAAGGTAGAACGAGAGATATTTTTTTGTTTTTTTTGTTTTTTTTAGTGCACGCCAGGCTGGACCTCTAAATATATCCAACTTTTGAGTTTTCTATGTTTTGAGTTTTATGGATTTGGCACTTTTCAGTCGCAAGAGGGCAAGGTACACTAATTGATTGTGCTGTTAATATGTAGAAATAGAGACATTAATGCCTAATTACTCTTCCAATGTATTTGATTGTGGCAATACTTATATAAATATTAACAAGCCAACAAATAATCAAGAACAATCTACCAACATAAACTGTGAGTCTCAAATATACAAAAGCTAAGTAGTCTGGAGAAGGGGAGATGTTTTGTCAGTGTCACACTCTGAGTGCATGGCTGTGGCTATTTCCTGGAAACAGAATGTAACAGTGCAGACCTGGTAGGCTTATGTACGAAACACAAAAACAATACATATAATAGAGAATAGATATAAAATATTTCTTCGTTGTATTTGCTCGCAGTAATATATACATTACCTGACAGGAACGTCTGGCATCAATAGGTACTAATTGACTTCTTATCTGTGTCTTTGTGTTGATTTAATATTGAAGCTTAACAAGAGGAATGTTTAAGAGTGTGTTACAGGCATTGCAGGCTATGCTCTTAAGACTGTAGCAGCAAACTGTAACCAGCAAATCAAGGCTTCAAAACATGCCTCCAGAAATCTGTGGGTGACATCATCTGCGCTGGATCCATCTTTCTTAGTGCTAGACCTGATATTTCAGTCACTGCCACTGTCATGCTGCTGCTGTGTGATTTGTCTCAGGTGACATCACCCAAGACAACAGCGATGGTCCGTGCTCTAAAACCTGACTGTATATCTGTTAGCATGTTGTGATCTGCCAGAAATTGTTCATTAGAGGATAATATCTAATGGCTTTGTTGGGTCCATTAACAAGCTGTAACAAGCTGCATACATCTCCCAAGGCACAGTTAATGCTTATTTTTCCAACACCCATGGATGAAGCTGAAATATGTTAAAACCAGAGCACCGGAATATTAAATATCAAGCATGAGCACCCCATTGAAAATGATATCTCAACACTGCAGCCAAAACTCACACCACAGCATGCATCCCATGTGATTATGGCCTTAAACACTTCTCCAGTAACCCAAGTATGTATCACTTCCAGCAAAAAAATATGTAAATGAGCAGAACACCACAGCTTGTATGTAGGATACTGCCATCCAGGATCAGAGGAGGAGAAGGAGGAGGAAAAGCATGGAGTATGCATGAAGGGAAATAAGAAAAAGAAGAGAAAGAGATGCAGTCAATATAGGTCAACATATATGTATATTCAACGCATTCTCATAAACGGGTCCATGTGATATCGTAAGAAAAGTTAAATTGTAATTTCCCCATTGGGGATCAATAAAGATCAATAAAGAGTATAAATTAAAAAAAAAATTTAAACATATGATATCATATGAAAACTAGGAGACCGCTGGCTGGTCACGTGACATCGGCTACAGAGCTTCCTGCTGCTGGCTACAGACCTCCGTCACAGCTGGGTCGTATCAGCGGCAGTTAGTAGGTGTGTTTAGCCGCTACACAGCACGGCGACGCCAGCTACAGTGCTCCGCACGGTGCTCCGTCGTATCAGCGGTAGTTGATAGTTCAGTTACCGGAGAATAGGTGACACCGCGAACTGCCGGTCATTTCGGCGGAAATTACAGGTAAGTTTAGGCAAGAAAAAGTGAGCGGTATACGACGACGAAACGACCTCGAACCAACTCCCCACGTAGCCAGCTGCGTTCTTATACAGCAGCAAAAAAACAACAACATGGAAATCATACGAATCACAGTGGTTAACTTTTTGTAGCTTTTCCAACGTGGTTCATGAGAGCAGGCTGATATATTGCATATCAGCATATCAGAAAATGAAATAGCTTACTTAGAAATGTCACATGATAATGCCATAATGTCAGGAAACATTAGATAACCACAGTTGAGGTACAATGTGCTATTAACAGTTAAGAGCAGTTAGTCTGTTTCATTATACAGTACTTTCTACACAAAGTTCAATAGCAGTATTGAACTACAATTACAGGAGTAGAGAGAGAGAGGGGAGGGAGGGATCTTAAAAAATGAGTTCCTGTGTCTCAAGGGACCCTGCATTGTTTCGCCGTTGTCAGCTGTTCATGCTGTGAGGAAAGAATGGACCTTAAAACACGGGAGTTTATTCTAAAGTTTATTATTTTATTGTCACATACATGTATGCAGAGCACAACAAAGTGAGCATTTAACACATCCTATCAGGAGTAGTGGGCAGCCACACGATTCTCACTGACCAACGGAATGCTCTCCCTGACCACCTGAGTACACCACAGACTGTGGATGCTTTTAAACACGGCCTTAAGACCCACCTATTCAGCAGAGCTTTTGGCTGATTTCGTACCCTTTTCCTTGTCCTTTTTGTTTCTTTTAGTTGTAATACTTTTTTCTCCTTAGCATTTCTATATAGCACTTTGAGATTTGCTTAAATATAAAGTGCATTACAAATGAAATGTATTATTAGTTATTATTATCAGTGGTCTGCAGTGTTTTAACTCCACCTTCTAGTATCGGCTCAGCTCACTTGGAAACTCGACTGTGAACTATGAAGTAAATCCCTGTAAACCAACACGGTCTCACGGCAGTTCGTGAAATGGTCACGTCATTTTTAATCTATTGATTCGTGTACACAGACACGTTTATCTCGTTTTTATCGTGGTGGTCACCACCCCAACCAACCTCCCTGCGCGGAAATTCGGCATTTCATACTACTCGCTACCATAGTTGTGCTGTGATCACGAAACATGCTTCCCATTGAAATACATTAGTTTAAATAACTTGCTGGCCACCACGAAAAAATAAGATAAACGTGTCCATGTACACAAATCAATAGATTAAATAACATGACCATTTCACAAACTGCCATGAGACTGGTTGTGTAAACTGCATAGTGCTTTACTGTGCTTTAGTATTCTCATCCTGATAATCTGGCCCTAAACCCTAATAGAATCTGTACCTAATAAATAATGTTTTTTTTTAATCTGTAAACACAATCCTTATCTAATCACATGTTGTACAGTGTAGGACAATCATTTTGAAATAATCAGGGATGGCCTTATAATATCATGGTCATATGACAGGCTATAACAACTAACAGTGAGGGTGAGACAGGTCACTTTGATGGCTCTCATTGAAGTTACGCTAATGTAGACTTTATCACCACTGTAGCCACTCTAACCTTTGAACCTCCTCTTTCAGCGATGGTGCACATTTGCAAATGGATGACTTGGCCCGTTTTCCTCCTTCAGCATCAAGCGTCTGCATTTCAATCAGGACTCACTTTGATGATTTTTTTTCTTTTGATATGTTGTTTTTTATCCATTCAGTCTTTGAAATGTGTTTGAAATGATTATCCCTGTTTGCTACTTTGATCAAGTCTCTCTATAGTATTGGCTATTGTTACAGGCAATTGTGTCATCCATTCACAGCTATGCACTTCAGTGAGTAGCCAAGCCTTGATGAGGACGAGAGTGATTGCTTGGCAAAGCCACACACACACACACACACACACACACACACACACACACACACACACACCCACCCCTGTTCCATTACTGCATTTTATTCATTTGTTATTCATTTGTATTATAGCAGTGCTTACAATAATGTCTGTCATATTGACTCTATTTAATTAAAAGTCACACAAAAGCATTATTTTCTCTTCCCTCTCTGTTAACATTGTGCCATCAAGGAAAGACACACACACACACACACACACACACACACACACACACACACACACACACATATTGATTCATACCTCAAATCATAATCAAAGATTATATTTTTCATATTTTTTTCATCCTGAGGGGAAAATAAATGTTTGTACCAAATTTCCCAGCAATCATCAAACGGTTTCTGAGACAAACATGTCAACCTGCTGATTGGCTCTAGATGACATGTCAACAATGGATAACTTTTTTGTTAAATGTTTCCTGTTTTTACTGTATTCTCATACCTTGTCATACCGTATTTTTATTCTGTGTTCTGTTTTGGTCTCCCAGTTCTATCCTTGTGTAATTAAAAGTATGGTAGTCTATATCCACAATGTTCCACTTCCGCCGGATTTCACTCATTTAGGCCGGAGACCGTTAACTTGGGCTTTCTTTGTGTTGGCATTTTATACTCCGGTGGATTTCTGAGGACTATGGTTATCCTTTTCTCAGATCTCTGCAGGGTAAATCCAGACAGCTAGCTAGACTATCTGTCAGTATTGATGTCCAAAAAAAATGCTTCATGAACCATTGGTTGTATGTGTTGACCCAACTAGATGGTGCTCTTGATTTAAAGGTGTGGATGAAACACTACCTCCTTCAGTTAAACAGCTCCAAAACTGAGGCAATTCTTGTTGGCACCTCACATCACACCCACGCCTTTGTCTCCTCCAGACTGGATTACTGTAACACACTTTTCATCGGGATCCCTAACAAAAGCCTGCAGAGACTGCAGTATGTTCAGAATAGTGCTGCGAGGATCCTGACGAGAGTGCGAAAATACGACCACATCACACCCATTCTCCAGTCACTTCACTGGCATCCCGTTTCCTCCCTCCTACCCACCAGTGCATCTATGGAAATGCCCCCCCCATCTGAAAGATCTACTCACCCCTTTAACTACAACTCAATCCCTCCATTCAACAAACTCAAACCGCCTCCTTCTCCCTAAGACTAAGCTCAGCACCATGGGTGATCGGGCTTTCTGTTCTGTTGAAGGTGTGGTGAGAAGAGCCAACTAAACAATGAAATCAGAATCAGAATTCAGTTTATTGCCAATAGGTTTTCACATACATGGAATTTGCTTGGTGTATTGATGCATAACACATGCATAGTAAGAGTAACTTACATTAAAAATAAAAGCAAGTAGAGCAATAGTCAAGAATTATTCATATAGAATAGAAGACAATTCCAATAAAATCTGAAAAAACACTATTAAAATATGTACAATATATCTGAATTAAAATGAAAGAGCTGTGCAGTTTTTAGAAGTGGTAATTGTGTGCAGAAATATCCATGGCTTGTGCAAAGGCTCACAGTACAGTAGTAAATTAAAAATACAGTAGGAAAATGCAACGTACAGAGATATAGTCCCAAAGATGTGTCTTAATGTAACACATGTAGACAACGTGAAGGCGATGAGAAATGGCAGCAATGTGACTATCACTGATGATAAACTGAGTTCCTGCATCAACTGGATTCACACTCAAGACTCCTGTCTGAACAGTGTGGAAGTGGAAGGTTGATGTCAAGAATGTTGGCTGTGAAAGTTTTTAATTACAATGGAAACATTGTTCATTCATCATGGCAGAGGAAACAGTGTGCTTTTTATTCCACTATATTTATTTCTTGCTTTGCAGATATAAAATGTAATCCAACTAATTTCAGCTGGGGAAAAGTGCACCGCCAAGGTCAGTTTGCAGGCTTGATAGCTAATTAGCTGCTCAGCTGCAGCAACATTAAATAGCGTCTAAACATACCTGCAAATGGGTCACTTGAGTCAGTTTAGATGCTGGTGTGGTCTTTACTCTTCAGTACCACTGCTAACAACACACTGTCTGCCCATGACATGTAGGCTACAGCGCAAGTGTGTGTCTCTGTCTCTTGTTCCCTGATGGTGCTCAGCCTGCCAGACGGAGGAGTGCAAGCACGACTCTAGAAGGCGTGGCCTCGTAGCTACGTACTGTGTGATGCGGCGGGTCAGGGGCCATGGAGGAGACTGACTGAACACCACTCAGTAGGGCTGGGTACCGAATCCTAGATAAGGTTACTGTTCGTCAGCCCAAAATAGCTTAATATAGCACAGTTATCAGTGGGCTGTGTGTTGTGTTCACTGCCAAAAAGGCAAATAAATCTTGTTCATGTACAACGTTATCTCTCCACTGGCGCCTATCAGGCTTGCTCATGCTACTAGCAGCTACGAGAAGCACAAACTGGTGCCACAGTTCTACTATTCATACTTGGCAGGGGAGCTTAAATACGAAATAGACCTCATCATGATTAGGGAGGGGTCACAGAATTGGACTGAGCTGAACTTTCAAATCCATGCAAATGCGAACCTACACAGAAACACAGGTTTTACACAGTTTTGTTGTCAAAATCACATAGAACAACATCATATGCCAAGAAAAAATTGTGAAATGATGTGTAAAGCACAAATAAATTGCTAGCAGCATAAACAGCTCCCGACCATGAATTATTCTTCCACCCCTGATAATCCTAACATACGATGAAACGTTTTAAGATGGGTTTTTTTTCTAGAAATTCTAGTTCAGATTAGGCTAAACGGCTGACTATATATCTGACTATTGTCAATTAATAATCAAACAAGCCCTGTCTGAATTTAGATTTTAACCTTGCACACACACTTTGGGCAAAAGTTATTCACCAGTGACGCACAGCAGAGGATCGTCTGAGCTCTATGAATGTAAAATCATTTGTCACAATGTGCGTAACATCAGAGAGAATTTAACATTTACCACAAACAGATAGAATGCCAGATGAATCAGTCAGTAGCTTTCAACACTACTGACGCCAAGTCAAACACATATCCTACACACACACACACACACACACACACCTACGCACTAAAACAAAAACAGTCACACACGCACGTGGCTTGTTATCACATAATCACACCCATGTTAGTTGTTGCAAAGCAGCCCTGTACGTGTGTCGATATTTTGTTGCATCCAAATGTGTTCTTGCTGCTGTCAGAGCCCTCTCATTTGTAAAGCAAATTGTCTTCAAAGGAGCCGATGAGCAGTGTGATAAACGAGATTGTCCCCCAAAATCGCTGAGTGATAAAATATGCCAGAAGCAGATAAGGTGTGTGTGTGTGGTGATGGTGGGGGTGTCATCTCCTCTGTGCTCAGACAAATGAACATTAATAGTTTATAGCCTGATCCAGTCCAAAGCCAATAAAGATTTTATCATGAAAGAGACATGTTTTTCCACTGATATATTTCTTTCATTTATTCATTTATATGTATGTGATTAGAGTAACAGCTGTATATCAGAGATGATATTGGCTCTTTCATGAAGTAGATACCAAACAGATGACTATGATGCAGGCTGATTGATTACAGTTTAATTCTAGCATTAATCAGGAGCAGACTGCTTGTCAATGGGAACACATTGCCCTAATGCAACGCTGATGTGATTAAGTACGTACAAATATACAATTATTAGGTTAGTGTAGCATTTAAAAGGCTATTTCTTACATGGGTTTGGCGCAGTGCTCACACAGGGGCTGCATTACATCACTTCCAGCAAACTTCACGAAGAACAATACAGCATCACCTATCTGTTTTAACCGAATATTCTCTGGTCCAGCTCAGCTAAAAACACAAAAACAGCGAGTCGTTCTCTACCAAGCCTGTTTGGGACTGTCAGGCTACCGACAACGTTTCAAAAGGTTTATTTTTGTCTGTGCAATGTTATCCCCTATGGAATGTCTTTGTAAACAACCCATGTAACTCCTCTAATATTATTTTACCTTTCATATTTAATCTGTTGATTTGATATTGTGTGTTTTTTTTGTCTTTCTTTTCTTTTCAGTATTTTCATTTCTTTCTATGTTAATTTAATGATTGGAGAGTGCCCAGATTGAGTGTTTTTTGCATCTCTCCATCACATCTCTTATTGATTATGTGTATATTAATCTGCAGTATTTGTTTATGTGTAAACCAATAAACAAACAAAAGATTTTAGCAGTTTAGATAACAGCCACTTGACTGTCCTGCTGTTGTTACAGAGCTATCCACGGACAGTTGCTTCGCTCATGGACCGCTGCAACATGAAACACAGATGTATGAAACGGCCAATCAGATTAATTTATCTATTAATCAAAGGTGCTGGAACGCGGTTTCAGATTGTTCCAGCCCACTTTGGGGACTGCCCGTTTCTCCGACGCTCCATTGTTTTGACCTCTCAATAGCCTAACCCGAGAAATTCCCTTTGGTCCTACAGCCCACTAGTCCGACGTCCCTTTGTTTTGAAAAAATAAACCCCCTGCTCCGACATCCCATTGTTCCGACCATATTGGCTTTTGTGGATGACCTCCTATAACAGCGGGCCGGGGCAGGGGCCAACACTTCCAGCCCACCGGGAAAAGTCCCGACTCTCCCGATTGCCACTCCGCTACTGGGTTGGGATTAGGCATTTGACCTCGAGTGGTTAAGGTTAGGATAGCCGATTGGTCAGGCGATAGGACCTGTACAAATGGGGTTACGTTACGAGAGGTGATCCACAAATGCTGATATGGTCGGAACAATGGGATGTTGGAGCAGAGGGTTTATTTTTATAATTTTTTTTAAACAAAGGGACGTCGGACTAGTGGGCTGTAGGACCAAAGGGAATTTTTCGGATTATTGAGAGGTCGGAACAATGGAGCGTCGGAGAAATGGCGTGGCACCGCCCACTTTAACCCCTGGTAACTAAACTAGGGCGATGAACATTGTCAACATTATACCTACCAAGTTAACTAGAGATTTTCTGATACATGGTGTGTGCATCGATCGCTTTAAGAGAATAGCAGGGCCAGCATGTGTGTGTGTGTGTGTGTGTGTGTGGGGGAGTGTGTGATAGAGCGAGTGAGAGAGTAACGTGATTAGCTTCGGAGCGAGTATCGACTCTAGAGTCATAGTGAGAGAAACAAAGTGTCTCCCCTGTTCTTTCTGACCACGGTGGGAAATATGTAGCAGAAAAAAGTTAACCCTCTCCTTGATTTCATGTCGTTTATGGAGAAGAACCATGAAATGAGTCAGGGGAAATGAAACGCTACCAAGCCATGGCGGAGCGACGTGCGTCGCCACGACGTGTAGTTACATTTTTTCAAGGGTTGCCTAAACCTGACTAGTTCTGTTACAAAACGTTGACTTTGTCAACATGGTCAGTAATTACAACAGTCATGTAAAAGATGTAAAAGAAAACAGAAAATCAGGTCATACAGAAAATAATAATATAGATAACATAGATGCAGCATAACAAACACTTATATAATGTATTTCTCATATATTCATATCATTTGTATATTATAATTTCTTGCGTATTTATTTATTTTACCCAAAATACTCATTGATACATTTTAGTATCACAAATATAAATTCTTTTTTTTCAGGAGTCATTGGAAATTAACTTATTCTGTCGTTAAGCTAGGCAGGCAGCTCTTTTTGGAAGACAAGAACAAGAACAGCAGGCGGACAAATATTTTCATTTTCTTTTTTCTAGTTATTCTGACATCCCATCCTTATGTCTACCTTTTTCTTCCCACAGTTGTATACAGTATCTTACCTGTCAGCTATCTGTCTTTTTCCTCTAGACATCCATCTATCCATCCATCTATCCATCCATTTTTCCATCCATCCTTATCTTTCCTGACCTCCCTCAGAATCCCCTTCATCCCTGACAGCAGTGAATGTACGAGACACACCTTCTCTAAATCCTACTTAGAATGTCTTCTTATCCTTCATGTCAGTGCTACAGACAGAATACAGGGGATGGCATGTGTACAAAAGGTCATGTGGTGGGATATAAAGCCAATCGGAAGCAGTGGATCTGATGAGTACAGATGTTCCCATCATTTCACAATCAGAAACACTTTATTGACTGGATACTGTAGGTTCAAAACCTCCTTATGACCTTTGCAAGATACCTGTCGTTGTTTATCCCACATGACATGCACCTTATCCCATTGATCAACCACAACCAGTGATGTGCTCAGTACACTTTTAACTTATCCCTGTCACTGAAGGAGGCTAGGGCACAATACCTGAGGATGCTGCAGCTTTGTTCAACCTATATTGTACCTGGTGCTAGAGCTAGTTGCCTATTAATGGATCAGACCCACCATTCCGCTGCTTTCACTTAATCTTTTATACACTAAGTGTTATCATTTACTAGTGTATATCCTTCGCGTTCCACTTCAAGGATTGCTCCGGTGCTTCAGGAAATTCCGCCGGATGCATGTATTTTCCATTTCCTTCCGCTATCTTTGTGATGGAATTTTAAATTCGGTGGATTTATGAGGACTATTGTTGACCGCTCCTCAGATCTCTGCAGGGTCAATTGAGACAGCTAGCTAGACTATCCGTATGGGTAGCATATATGAAAAAACTGTGCTGGCTTTCTCAATCAGTGACATTACTAATGGAGGAATTTAAAAAAGCAATGTGGGCGAACCGTTTTTAGGCAGTTGAGAAAAAGTGCTGTCTCTGTCTATTTGGAGTGAAATGTCAGTGTTTTTTTGTACTTTATACATCTATTACATACACAAAAACACACTAAAAGACGGTAAAAAAAAAAAAAAGCATAATAGGGGCTCTTTAAAGGTGCACTATGAGTTCCTGCATGATTTCAGCGCAATTTCATTTTTGTCTCAAATCGTAGGCATCCCTCCTTGATCCGTTAGCTGCCTGCCCCCTGAACACACAGTGAAAAAGCAACAGGGGTCGTAGACGTCAAATAAACACTAGAGGCACAGGATAGGCACCAAAATACAACAAAACACTCCAGCCAATCACAAACAAGATGGTTGGGGGAGGGGCTGGGGGTTAGTGATAGTTTGTCAGTTAGTCATGACAGTTACGGAAACATGGGGGGAGGGGCGAGCTTGCTCTGTTTTGTGTGAAATGTACTTGGAACGTCAACAGAAGTGACAATGCAGGAACTCATAGTGCACCTTTAAGTTGTCAACGGAACTCTTTACTTGCCTGTGCATATGTGTCACATTAAAAGACTCCCAGCTACTCAAAGGGCATACTTCTGCCTATTAAACTAGTTAAATTAATAAAACTAGTCTTACCGTAAGAGAAGGGAGGGGAGCGTAGTGGTGAGTGTGACATGACTGTTGTTGTATTGATAAATGTAGTGCTGTAGAAATGTATACAATGCTGAATTTAACAGCTATGCTAGGTTTATCAGGTAATCAGATAGTTCCACCTCTCCTGCATTTCTCCTCTACACTCTTTTAAGGGCTAATCTCATAGCCCTTAAATTGCCTCCTCGACTCCTCCACTTGCCTCTCTTCCTCGTGTCTTAGTCCCTCCCACTGAGGAGGCACGGGAGAGACGCAAGGAAGTCATGGGAGAGAGGAAACGAGCAAATGTGTTGTAGAGGGATGAGACGTCCTTTCCTCTGAAGCGTCACATGAATTTGTCAGCTGTATGGGTGAATTTAGCAACTCCTTCAGCTGCACGGCTTCCAGGAAGGCTGATCTCGTGTTTCCTTGCTAGCTCCTCGATTATCCCTCCTTGATGCACGCTCCTCTGTCCTCGGGGCAGAAATAAGAGCTTTGAGATGGCCTTCACCAAGGAGGGACAGAACAACTTCCGGTTTAGGACCGAGGTGTCGAGGAGCTATCAAATAAGGGTTATGAGATGCAGCTCTTATCATGCAATTCTTGCTCTAGTGAAATGCTGCCCCCTATATTTTTGAAGCATGTGGCCAGGAACTACACATTACACCTCTGTGCATATGTAGGTTTACATTATCATTCACTTTGTGATAGAGAGCAAGACTTGGAAAGAAAGGAACATGTTGGCAATGTCTAGATCACAAAATTTAACATATGTCTAATATGGAAAATATCTCCTCAACTTTCTTTAATACTCAATGATGTTGCAATGTCAAAAAATTGCTAATAGCGCCAAAAACATACAGTATAAACTTGTCCAAACCACCTGCTAAGCCTGCAGGAGGTGGACATACATCAATCCCCAGAAATAATTCTGGTTAATGTATCAGCTGTGGCAAAAAGTGGGGAAAATTGGAGCAAGATCCAAAAAGTAATGTATCAAATCAAGCAAATCTGGTAAGCGCCTATCGCTACATCTTCATATACAGTCCATGATCGCTATGCAGTAAGTTCAGCCGTAGGGACAATAGTTGTCTCGCCAGACCTATATCTCCACAGAGCTGCGGAGGAAGGTCTGGCTAGTCCACACAGCATTCCGGGATGGGAGAAAAACATGCTCTGGTTTATTGGCATTTCTTTAAACCAATCACAATCGTCTTGCTAAGCACCGTACGGAGCAACAGTGCCACAGCAAAATAGCCTCAGGAACTTGTTTTGGTGGAAGGTATGTTCAAAAGATGTTTTCGGCGTGCAACAGAAAACTCAGATTGGACAGATAGTCTAACGAGCTGTCTGGATTTACCCTACAGAGATCTGAGGAGCAGTTAACCATAGTCCTAGAGTTTAGAACACCAACACAAAGAAAGAGGAAGGTAATGGACATCCAGCGGAATTTCCGGTGGCACCGGAACAATCCCGGAAGTGGAACGTCGTCGATATAGACTAGGACAAATAGTGACATTGCAACATTGTGTTTCCAGGTGTGTCAACTGCAGTGTCTGGGCAAGAAGGAAACAAGATGAATGAGGACATAAACATCAAGAAGTCCCATTCACCTAGTCTCACTTTAGAAATGTTCATTTTAATGTGAATTATAACGCTAAGTAAGCTACTGAGTTCATGTTGCTAAGGACGCAGTGTTCCAACTGTAGAGACGGTACTAGTAGATTTTTTACTTTAATATTTAAGGATCCTTTTTAGTGGAGTATTCCTTTAGTACTTGAAAGAATATTCTTTTGGTGGAGTATTCCTTTAAAGCTATAGTGCATAGTTTCTGTGTCCCCCATGAGTAATTCTAATTAAACACAATACCACCGTTGTTGCATCCACATGATACAAGCCTTCCGTGATCTCGAGTACACGCAGGATTAACCCTTGTGTTGACTTCGGGTCACATTGACCCATTTTAAATTTTTGTTTTATATGGGACATAGAAATAAGCGCTGAAAAAGTGTAGAAGAAAAATTACAAAATTTAAAACGTTGGAAAAAGCAAAAACAAACTGTGAAAAAAGGCGTCAAAAACGTCAAAAGGTTGAAAGGAAGACAACACAAGGGTTAAGAAAAACATGATGGACACCATTTTCTGAACATAGCCATACTGAGAAATACAGAGAGAGTTTTGTGGAGCTGATAGTCTTAATTAGCTTTGTAACAACTCATTTGGCAATGGCTTGAATGTAACAGATGTCCAATATCGTGAAAAAGTTACACACTAAAACTTTAAAAAGTTGGAATATTAATGATGTGATATGAGCAGATATATTGTGCAATGTTTTATGCATGCTTGTCTTGATAAAGGCATTGAAGAGTTCATTTTCAAATGTACACATTTGTTTGAAAAAAAAGCCCTCCCGTTTTTTAGCCACAGTGGTTGTTGTTGGTAAATTTCTCAATAGTTCATTGTGCATTTGGAGGAAGTGAGTAGCATCAGGGTCAACAGTGAGGGCATTATTATTGATTCAGTGTCAGAGTAAACTTAGAGAGAATGCAGCATCACATTGTCCACAAAAAAAGGTTGTGGTATGTGACACAGAAAAATCAATGGTAGACACAATCTTATATACTGCAATGTGGCAGAAAGCCGCTTCTCAAACCCCATGACAAAGAGAACCACAGCAGCCATCGGGGGAATAAGTAAATAGTTTAAAAGAGACTGAAAACTCAAAATTGACTTTGTAACTATATGGGTGTTAATTGTGTTGGTGGTCTTGTCATTAGCTCTTAGAAAATGACAGCAATACTGTTAATTTCTCCCATGTTAAGTTTGACTTCAGTAATATCCACAAGCTGCCAGAGCTGGGGACACTGCACACAAGTACCGAGTGGAGGGAAAAAACGATGTTCATTAAGGAATAGTTCCAGCACGTAAATCTAATCTTTAAAACTAGAATAAACAAACAAGATACATAATGTGAAAAGGTCAGCTTTGGGGGTTTTCATAAACTTTATGTGTATTTTTCACATTAGGCAGAGCCAGGGAAGCTGGTTCCCTCTGGCACCCTTCCAGTCCTTATGCTAAGCTAGGCTAACCATTTCCTGACTCCACTTCTGTACTCAGCACACAGACATGAGACTAACATCCATCTTTTCATCTCACCCTCAGAAAAAAAAAGGAGAATGAGCCTATTATACAAAATGCAGAACCATTCCTTCAAACCAAACTGTCAGTAATTGTCCCACATATAAACTGTTCAGTCACATGACAGATTGATATGTAGAATCAGACGTTCAGTCAAATGAGCCAGTGGCGATGGCCCGGCAATCAAACACACATCCTGTGCACGCTGCAGGTCACAGAGGAAGATGTCTTCTTTTATGTTTTGGCCTTTTCCTCCATCGACAAATCCTAATAAACTGTACTAAAATCTTTTAGATGGAGAAAAACAAAGCAGTGCACTACATTAAGGGATGATTAGTCTATATTAACGACGTTTGATTTCCGGGATTGTTCTTGTTTCGCCTCACCTTCTGCTTTCTTTGTGTTGGCGTTCTAAACTCCGGTGGATTTATGAAGACTATGGTTAAAGCGTAACTCTCGCCAAAATGCAACCTAGGGTCTTTTTGTGAATGTACCCAAGTCAAACTTTCTTCTCAAAAGCATAATTAGGACGGACGAGACACTTTTAAGATTGGCCGTATTTTTGTTTTGGGTCAAATGTCCTTTTGAATGGGAGTGCTAGGGGCACTTCTATGATAGCATCAAAATCAATTTTTTTAAAACACTAAGAAGGCTCGACACATAAAACTTTGCTCCAAGTATCACCATGGGCTCTACACATGAACTCGAGCATTGACAACACTGTTTGTGTACACAAACACTTTTTGACTGCTAAAGTGAGTTGTTCAAAACTTCTTTTTAGTAAACTCTGTGTACACAAACAATGTTCTCAATGCTGGAGTTCATGTGTAGAGCCCCTGGTGATACTTAGAGCAAAGTTTCATGTTGTGTCGAGCCTTCTTAGTGTTTTCAAAATGTTGACTTTGATGCGATCATAGTAGTGCCCCTAGCACTCCCATTCAAAAGGCCATTTGACCAAAAACGAAAACACGGTCAATCTCAAAAGTGGCGCTTCCGTCCTAATTATGCTTTTAAACGAAAGTTTGACTCGCCTACATTCAGAAAAAGACCCTAGGTTGCATTTTGGCGAGAGTTAAGCTTTAACTGCTCCTTAGATTAGGGATAGAATCGGGCCGTTTTTTTGGCAGTTTGCAGATTATCTGCGTTGGCGTTTAACTTGCCTGATAACCAATAAAGTTAATGACTTTGGCTCTGCTAGAGCTCTGTGTCTGTCCCTCTGCTTCGGTTTCACTCACCACTGAACACTAACTGACTCTCTGTTACTGGGTGTTATGTTGAAAGTTTCTAATTTAATAAATAAGTGCTTAAAGCATTGAAACAAAGTTTGTAACATTCCAAAATCTTAATTTTTACTTTTTTTCATTTTCACTGTAAATGCATATTGGTTCCAAATACCGGTTATCAGTTTCATTAACTACTAATAATCGGTATCGGCCTTGAAAAACCAGTATCAGTCGATCCCTATTTTAGATCTCTGCAGGATAAATCCAGACAGCTAGCTAGCCTCTTAGCCTGTGGCTGTGGCGTCGCTGTAACCTCCACTCATAAACGTTTTTATAACTTTAATGCATTAAATCTTCAAAATATACAGCCATGCGACACATCAATTGAAAGCTTAGACTCTCAGGATTCCATTAAGCCCACACACAAAGCATAAGATGATTTATAGAAAATAAAACAATACAGCGTAAACAGCGCAGCTGGTGTGTAGTGCATGCATACCTGTTTCCTTGTCCCTTTAGCCACTGCGGGGATTTTTTGCCCAAAACTTTTTTTTCTTAAATCCCCAAGAGTCCAAGGAAATGGAATATCCAAGCCATTATATCCAAAATGAGCTGTTTGCCTCACAATCTTGATGTTTCTGGCCGAATCACAACGGAAAATTGCTAAACTGTTTTTCATTTCCGTACTTGTATCGCTGCTCGCTTCTCTCCTGAGGCTCCTAGCACCTTGATGTGGGCGTCACTATTCTCTGAGATCTAAGGTTTCCAATTGGATACCTGGTATAAGCCAATTGGTAAAGGTTTGCCTGTGATACACCAAAGGAAAGCTGAAGACTCCTCTGACGCGATGTGAGCCCACGTGTACTCGAGTGACATTTGCTCGGACCAGTTAGATTTAAACGCTATAAGACCGATCTACATTTTTAGCCAATGAGCAGACAAGTCGATAGATACCAAATGTCTGAAATATTAACCCTGTAATGGCTGGAGCTGTGTCAAAGCAAAAACAGGGCCTCCTATAAGCATATGACAGCCTGTGCAATATATAATGACTTATTTCTATATATTTATGTATATAGTTATTTCAAGTATGTGTATGATTGATGTGGGTGTGTTTGTGTATTTGAGAAGTGTTTAATTTTGTACTTTATTGGCTTTTTTCTTTGCACTTTTCAAATGGAAATCAGAAAAACGCATATACGATGTATATGTAGAATAAAATTCATATAAAATCCATTTTTGAGTCTTTTGGTTTCTGGATTTTTTCTGTAGTAAGCTGAGACATGTGGCTATGACATTGTGTTGTCTGTATCTCACTAGATGTGTTTACAGCAGTGTATTTTAATAATTCTACAGATATATGACTTGGACGGAAATAAAAACCCTCCATTCTAGCCTCTGTAACTCTGTGTCAGTAAGGCCTAGAATCACCCTGACACTTGTAACAAAAACGTGAGAGTGTTTCCTTTCCAATGAAACCAGGCACATCCCTGAGTGTCAAAGTATATGGGAGCTGCACCACTTTTAATTTGGGTATGACGTTTAGACCAAAAAGCTTAAGAGGCTAGACTATCTGTCCAATCTGAGTTTTCTGTGGCACGACTAAAACAACTTTTGAACGTACACATGTTCCACCAAAACAAGTTCCTTCCCGAGGCTATTTTGCAGAGGCACCTTTGCTCCGTCCGGCGCTTAGCACCGCCCAAGACGATTGTGATTGGTTCAAAGAAATGCCAATAAACCTGAGCACGTTTTTCTCCCATCACAGAATGCTGTGTGGACCAGCTAGACCCTCCTTTGCAGCACTGTGGAGGAAGGTCTGGCTATGCGAGACTAAGATGATGATAAAAAAAATAAAAAAGACATGCATAAGAAAAGAGAGGGGAGAAGCAGGAGAGGTGAAGGGAGGAATGAGAGAAAAAATCCATGGCGGTTAGAGGGGAGAGCAATGTACATGTGGGCCATGTTAATAAAAGGGCATTTATCAGCATTAAGGCAGTGATAGACGCTGGTGCAGCTCTCCTTCCCCATGGAAGGAAGAATCCCCCACAAGGACTTAGATGGAGAGAGGAGAAGAAAAAAGGGATGAGTAGGAGAGATGGAGTAAAATTATACATGTCTTCACATGCTAAGGCATGCAGGTAGGAAAATTGTAATTTTTCATATATGTAGTTAGTTAGCTAGCTTGCTATGCAGGACCATGATGTCCCTATTCTTTTGGAAGCAAAAGATGAAATTCTATATTACAACAAAACAACACATCCAATTGTCAACCTATTAATTCTAAAAGGAAAATTTCACATCCATAAAATTACATTTTCAAAATCTCGGCCAGCTTTTCAAATTATTAATAATAAGACAAGTATTTATACAGCTGATGTTCTACAATATGTTTTCAAGGAAATGTGATTACATGGCCTACCTTTCAATTCAATTGTTTTTGGTCTTGTATTTTTTGTTGTTTTATTTTTCACATGATTTGTGAAAATATGCAAATAAAGTTGTAGTACTAGTTTAGAGATGACTGCTGCTGCTGATGCCATCAGGGTGTCAGGGTATCTCAATTTGGGATTGGAGGTTAAACAGAAGGCTTGCCTCATAAACAGTGCATGGAGTTTAGAAGATGTTTAGAAGCTTTTTTGGAGGTTGACCCATACTAGGGACTAAAAGTCAGACTATATATGCCTCTACTGCTGTTATCACCATTCCAAATCTGTCTCTTGGGAGTTCCCTATCTTGATTAAAGTGCTATATTAAATTATTAAATTTAAAATACCCTACCCCCCCAAAAAAACTAAAAAACAAACAACAACAACATTGGTTTGTGGACTTTCGTTTTGAAGCCAGGAGTTTGCATTTTGGCTGTCGCCATCATGGTATTTTGGAGCCAGAAGTGACCATATTTGGACACAAGGGCGAAGCTTGGAAGGATGACGCATCTAGGCCAGTGTTGTGTATGCTTTCAATGGTGCTGCACTAAGCTAAACGCTAAAGAGGTAACGTCACAGATTTTCAACCCTTCTGAAGCGAGTCATCCATCCGAGTTTTGACGGCGGGTGAACGGAGACCTCTTGCTATTTAATGTACACAGTGCCGTGATTACCATTGTTAAGCCTCTGTACTGATTGACAGTTCCTAAAGCATCCCCTGCTTTATCATCTATTTTAAAAAAAATGGGACCATCATTTACCAAATGAACATCGTGCTGTATTGAAGAAGACTTGAAACTAGCGATTGAGACCATAAACTCATGAAAATGTTTACTGAGATAATAAATCAAGTGAGAATTAGTCTTTTTTTCTCACAGACTTCTATAGAATCAGACTTCTTTGTCAGTGTCAGCCAGTTGAGTCAGCCCATGCTGGATATTAGATAGAATGCAGCTATAAGGCACTTCAGCATTGGCTTCACTTTTCAGACCCGGAAGATGCTTCTTGGCCTAAATCCACCCTGACCTCCTTCATAAGGTTTCTGTACAGTCTAAGGCAGTGATTTTCAACAGGGGGTCCGCAAAAGATAAATCGGCCTATTTGTAAAAAAAAAACAGCTGATATACGCTAGCTATAGCCACTATGGTAGCCATCCACAGATACAGTTAAGCTAATGGATTCACTGTGCCTTCCACATGTATGATTGACATTAAAACGATGATATATAAATATGTAAATAGTAGCTTAGTATTGCAGGGCACCCTAAAAGGTTACATTACACGTTATGGTAGGTCTAGTTTAATATGCAACTCAATACAATATATGTAGTAGGGGGTCGCTTCCCGTGTCTCTTTCAGGTTAGGGGTCCTTGGCCTAAAAAACATTGAAGACCCCTGCTCTAAGGGCGTCCCACTTCATGGATTGGGAAGAAAGGTCATAAGAGGTGTTTCTTCCAAAGCAAACTACTATAAAATCAACATATTTTGTAGGTAATAGGTTGGCAATCTTACTGTAGTTGAGCTAAGACACTCCATGGGTAATGGGATACCTTCACAACATATCTAAACTGTAGCTCCACTCAACACAGGCCAGTGTCATTCATACTCATCAACATTCCTGCAACAGACTCTCTTTATAAAGTCAAGCCAACATTCTTCACAATTCCCCTTTTCCAATATCTGTCTCTGTCTCGCACAGCTTTAATAACATTTGGAGATATATGCTGGCCCAGGAGAGGGAGGAGCGCTGAGGCAATAGATCCATTCAGAATTGGAATTGAGATGTATTATTCACAGCCTTTGCTATAGGTTTTAAGATATTGCAGTTAATCTTAATATCAACTCGTCTCAACTTCATTACCCCACTGCCTTCAGATGTGATTTCTTTTGGCATCTTGTATGGAAACATTTGTCCTTAAGCACGAGTGGCTTCTCCACAAAAATGCAGTCCTTTTTTTCATTTGGATTTCAGTTTGAATGGTGCATATCATCTTGAGGCTTCAGAGATGTCAATTTGAGATGTCACACAAAGAACAGTGTCCTTCAAACTATTTTGAATTTTAGAGGGGTCACTCATGTCACTCACTCAATTAATTGGGAACACTTAAGACTGATCGTTTAGATGTTTAATTGTCACATATACACACCATATTCTGTGTCACAATCTTAGATACAATCTTAGATGGCTGTAATGATTAAAACTCTATACAGAGTCTGAGTGGGCGGAGGAAATTGAAATATATATTTCAGGGCTTCATGTTATTATATCAGAGTTACACAAGATGATATTGAAAGCACACAAGATAGAGCTGGTGCCCTTCCTTTTGCTAATCCATGCCTTTATTTTCATAATGTTGTGCAAACTAATTGAGCAAATTATTTAACAAGCCTGAAATTCTATATAAAAAATATAATAAAAATATAAAGAAGCCACAGCCAGTTGCTAAAGCACTTTTGTTGTTTGATTGTGTGGATTTATTTTTAACTTTTGACATTTTCAATTTCTGAGGACACCATTTTAGTTAAAGACAGTGTCTGTGACTATGATTGACTGTTGATGTCCTTAAAACAGCATCCTGCACATCTTTATTAGGCAGACCTGACCACAGGAGGTGTCCCGGCATCCAACATTAGCTAACAGGCTAAGCAGTTAGCGGAGCTACCTGGAAGCTCATGGAATTGATCAGGCTGCCATTTGTTTACATCACGAAGGACAGCAGTCTGTCATTCTATGGGTTTGTCACCAGGTATATTCAATTTAATTCTCTTGATATACACCATCACACAGCTGTTTTTCAGTCTCGGGGATGTAACAAAATGAAATCACATGATGTGATTATTATATCACCAATTATGATTGAATTAGTCAGAAACTTCAAACACAAGTTATGTGTTGTAACAAAGCCTGGACCGACCACCTGGCAGTTCTGGGAAATACCATGAGCTGGGCCATCACTGGCAGGAAGTATTTTCTGACATAATCGTTTTCCTCTTCATCGTGTGTCACATCTATCATCACACTATCAATACATTCCTAAAAAAACTACCAAAGTGATATTTGGGACGGCCATAATGTGGGGAAGGCTAATTTTTACATCAGGCTCATTCAGCCCAGCACAGACCCCCTTAAAGGCTTTTAGCAGTTAAAGGACGATTCCAGCGCAAAATTAACCTAGGGGTTAAGAACGCGAGAACGTTCTCTGGGATATGTTTTCATGTTAATCGAATGTGTCTCTAGCTTGAAACAAGCTACTGCAGACGGACGCCGTGCAACCAGTAACCAGTACAACATAGCTCAAACACAGCGTTCATTATTTGACTGCTCATGACTGTTTTCCAAGATGGCTACTGTCTTTATAATCTATCTTTTTAATAAACTGTCTGTACGCTTTTACAAGGTTCTCAATGCTTGGGTTTACATGTAGGGACCCTCATTATGCTACCGTTGAAGTGTGGTGCTATATTGAGCCTTGTTATTATAAAATAGCAATTTACCCTCTGCCCCGAAAACTAGCGTTAGCAGCTAACCACCGTTTTGCGGTAGCTTGTTTAAAGCTAAATACACATTCGATTAGCATGAAAACATGTCCCAGAGAACGTTCGACTCGGTACACATATGTTATTAACCCCTAGGTTCATTATGCCGTTTATTTTAGCATAATTTACCTTAACTGAACAGCTTCGGAGTCATTGGAATGGTTATATGACTTTTTTTGGGTTGAATGGTGGTCGTCTTGCTCCCCCCTAGCACTTGTGAGCGGAAAAACCACCCTTGCAACTTTGGCCGGCGAGCCGTCGGTCGCAGCGTCAGGAAGGATCGCGTGATATCAGGTCTCGCGATGTAATGAATTTCTTCATGACACTGCACACATACGCCCATTCAGGAACCGCCTAACAAGTTGGCGATGGAGTTTTACACACTATCGTCGAAAAAAGAAGCCGAAAGCTAGGAAAGCATTGTAAGAGGGACAGAGAAAGAGGAAACGGCAGACTGACTGAGCGAGGAGTCAAACACGAGTAAACATAGGAGCTGCCAAATATCTATTCTCAAGCTGTAGGGGGAGCTCTATAGAGAAAACTGCGAGCAAAAAGCGAGAAAACAGCAAAGAAATGGCTAAGACTGCATAGCGCCCCTTTAAATAGCGTAGTGTAGGGTCCAGAACCACAAGGTTCATGCAGTTCCAGGGGCATTCTGGGAAACCTGAAGCGTACCCCCAGGAAAATTAGAGCCTGTTTAAGATTGGAGTTTTGTTTCTCTGTTTAACCTCTACTTCAGTCCACACACAATGTACTGTTGAACATCTCAACATTACATCATTATTAATAAACTATTTGAAATGATGGCAATAGCATGAATTTTTAATGGTAAAAGTTATTCCCAAAAAATGTGAAAGTCAGAGTCAGGAGGACTCCTAATTCACCAAGACAAATCACAACTAAAAGTTTCTGCTGCTGGCAGTCTGCCTCAGAAAACAGGTAAATGCTTTTAAAAAGATTTAGTAACATCAATCATGAAAATATATCACTTGAAATGTGAGTATATTATTATGAGAGTATTGCTACCACCTTATCCATAAAACTTCCCATTTCATTGTTGGCTCGTTCCTTTTGGCCTACATGTTCTTCATTAATAATGACCAATCAGATTCCAGTGCAACATGGAATAAAGGGGATCGCTCCATTCTCCTTCAACAACACTGATCACCCTGAGGGCCAACCAGTCCCTCATTCATTACACAGTTCTGCCGCAGGTGCATGAGTCATCTTTTTCTTCACTGGGCGTCCCAAAGTAATGTCTGAGCCAGTGCATGTTTAATCACAATACAGTAAAAAGCCTTGGCTCTAACAAACAGAATGATATGGTAGAGCAGAAACACTGCAGTAACTTGTTGAAATGTAATGACAGCAGTCTTTCAGCACTAGAGCTGTAACAATTAAAAATGTAGCTGTACAATTAATTGTCTCAGAAATAATTGCGATTGACAATATAATTGTCTCTTTCAGTCTACTTTAAAAATATTTATTTATGTAAACTTAGCACAAAAAGTAAGGAAATTTGTGTTTGGTAGATTATTTCTCTGTGGTAACAATGCTTTTTGGCAATAAATCTTATACCGTTGGAAAGCCTGTTTAGTTCCCTTTCAAATGGTGCCCCATTTGTAAGGAACATGCATTTGTGGGATGAGCAGCAGAGCTGAGTATGTTGGTTGCGCCCATGAACAATTTGCCAAATCTTCTCTGCCAATGCCAAACAGCTTATTCTTCCATTGACTCATTTGGTGTTTGGTGGATAGTGGATGATTGAAGTTTGAAGAAGAAATAATAGAGTGTCACGGTCCGCTGACCGTGACCCTGGCCTTCCCTTATAGTGTGTGTGTGTGTGTGTGTGTGTGAATGTACATTTTGTGTTTTTTCCTTTTGGTGTGCTTGGTGTGTTTTGGTTTGGCCTCCCTCTGTGTTTTGCCTCTCCCTCATGCTCTAGAAGTCACAGGTGGGCGTGGTCATGGGAGCTTCCACTGTCATACCTGAGGCTCATCACACCACTCAGCACTCCTGTTCCTGATCATCTATCAACTCCCCATATAAGCCAGGCCAACCTTCCAGTCTCCGCCAGATCGTTGAATCAACCAGTATGATAACACGCCAGCCAACCTAGTAACCGGCACTTTTGGGAATTACCTTTTGCTAACCTGTCTTTGTCCTGTCTCACCTCAGCCAACCACCTCGCCCTGTGCCGGAAACCTGACCAACCTACCTGCACCGCTAGACCCAGACTTCTGGAGCCCAGACCCCTTTCCCTCTCTCTTACTCATCCTACCACCTGCCTTCCAGACCACATTCTGCCTTTTCTGTTCAATAAAATCACCTTTTATTGCAACTACCTCTGGTCTGCGTCTGAGTTCTGGTCACCGGTCCTGACATAGAGAAGTAATCTACCAAACACAAATGTCCTTACTTTTTTGTGCTAAGTTTATTATTTCTGCAAATGTATTACAGTTTTCAATAAATCCTCAATATACTGTATCTTTTGGTTATATATTAGTCTTATGTGACCCAGATAATGTAATAACACAGGTACACAGCCTATGAAGTAAACAACGCCTCTTTATTATTCTACAACATTGTATTTTTTTCTACAATGAACATAAAACTGACAATTACCATCACCAGTCATACGCCTTAGGACCTTAGCTAATGTTGGCTATGAATTGCGGTTAAACAAAGAAACCACGATTATGTAAAAAAATAAATTGAGATTAGACAATTATTTAATAATTGTTACAGGCCTATTCAATGCACTGCTTTTAAAGGAAATGCCATTCAGATCTTTAGAGGAAATTTAAATTGTGAACCCTATGTTTTTACCACTGTGCTGCTGACGCATCACGCCGTTGCACGTTTTGGGTTTGAAATAGTCTCGCATTGCCAGACCCATCTCCACAGCGCTGTGGAGTAACGTCTGGTTACACCAAAGATGCATTCTGGGATAGGAGAAAAAACTGCTCTGGGTTGTTTGCATTTCTTCAAACCAATCACAGTTGTCTTGCGCCGCGCTCATCTTTGGGCGCAGTGACGGTGGCTCTGCTAAATAGTCTCAGGAAGGAACTTGTTTTGGTGGAAAGAAAACACCACATAAAATATTAAATGAAGTTAAATATTTACATAATACAGTAAGGTGAGCTATTCAAATTAGCTGGATACGTGGTTAAACCTCATTTGCTCTTACCAGTGTATCTCCGTGTGTACTTCGTCCACAGCAATCCCACCAATCGGTCCCAAACGTCCCAGTTAGAGAGTACATGCCGTAAACATATTCTTTGTAAATCTTTACAATCATTAAGAACTAAGCAGGCCTGCCTTGTTGCACCATCCAAATGTTTTTCAAAACTTGACATTTTCAGCGTGTAGCTTGCTAGCTCAAAGTTTTGCTGTTCTTTCATGTTTCGAAAGGTTTGAGAACGGCAACACACAGAGAGCGGAAGGTAAGGGGCAAAATCTGACATCTGTTTATCCTGGAAATGTACTTCCTTCTGTTGATCTAGACTAGGTTTGAAAATACTCAGGTGTCAGCCTAATCAACTATGAAATCAAAAAAAAAAAAAGCAGCTGTGGACTGCTGTTTTTCGGAGGTGGAGAAGTTAACGCTGTGTATATTTGCTAAACCCTATAGTTAGTCCTAACCCTTTATTATTATTTTCCTTTATTTAGAACAGCTGAAGAGGGACAGGAAATAAGGGAGAGAGAGGGGGGATGACATGCAGAAAAGGGCCTCGGGTTAGATTCGAACAAGGCCGCTGGCAAGGACTGGGCCTATATGGGGCGCATGCTTTACCAGGGGAGCTATAGGCCGCCCCCAAGTCCCTAATGCATTTTTATGTGTAAATCCCAAACACGTTGTGTGAAAATGCTTGCAATCGGCTCATTAAAATGAGGTGAAGAAGACACTCAAAGGTGAGATTTATGTTTTATCAGAGGTGTTTTCAAACAGCATGTTTTACTTTCACAAGCAAAAGTAAAAAAAAAAACACTTGAATGATTATGACAAACTAATAACTGGTTAACTTCCCCACTTCCAATTAAAACCAGTTCACAACTGCCTCCCAAAACCTTTTAATAGAAACCATTCAGGACCGTCTCCCACGCAGCGGAATAGACACTCAAACTGGGCTGCGGTAGCACTTGATGTAGTGCTACTTGTTTTAATTGAGTCAAAAATTAGTTAACCAAAGTCAAGGAGCTGTCAAAACCATTACCTGATGAGAAAAAAGCCTCTGGATATATTGCACAGAAAAAGTCAGCTAGAGTTACACCATGTATCCGTCCCTGCCTCACACCCACAGCCCACAGTTACAAAATTGCCCAAAGTACCTATTTATATATTTTATATATACTATATATATATATATTATTAATATTATTATTATTATTATTATTATTATTATTATTATTATTGAATGAAAGTCTGAATATTTTGAATGAACCTTGAATATATACTGTATATAAATGGAAGTCTGAATATATTGAATGGAAATCAGAGTATATTGAATGGAAGTCTGAATATATTGAATGAATGCACTGTAAAACATTACAGACCCATTTAGTTATGTCCACTTATTTCTTATTTTTAACGAGCTTATTCTATTATATTTTCTATTCTATAATATTATACTTTCATCCAGGAAACGCTTGTTCGTTCCATGGGAGTGTTTTGATCCATACCACCATCTTTTTCTAAACTTAACTAGTCGTTTCGGACTGTCATCGCCGCCTGATGCTCACTTCTTCTGGCTAAACTCCACTACCACGGCCCCTGAAAGGAGCGTCATCTGGCGGTGCCTGTATAGCCGGCTCACAGTCACCTATTGGTGGCTAAACAACTGCTGCAGGTAGCCGGAATCCCGGAGCTCTGTAGTGGCTAAATACAACCAGCAACTGCTGCTCGGATTTTATTATTCTATGGCACTATGTGTTCACGTTACAGCACAATATTTAGTTTAAAATACTTCTATTTTAGTTATATAATATGTGGTCTAATGGTGAAGAAAAAATTATTCAGCAGAGGCAGGGATATGTAGACCAGAAACCGGAAAATCTCCCCCTGCATATACTGTATATATATATCTTTGAGTAACTGCAGCAGAAAGAGTTTCAAAATGCTTTATTAAATAATTTGTCAATACAATTCAGAGCATCTCATTCACCCAAACGTTATCATTCAGCAGGACTGATGTTTCTGTGTATTGTAGGGAAATGGTAACATTCGTGCTTTCTCTCTCTGTCTGTGGCTGGGCAGGTTCCCCTGCTGCTGATGCATGGCTCTGTAATGTGTTTACCTTCTTGTGTTTTCAATGCCTGCAGAAACACATTATCTTGCAGAGAAGATGGCGCTGCCACACATGCATGCTTACAAATCTGGGGACAAAATGTGTTTGCGTAACAGTGCGGGCCCCTACAGTATAGACACAGGCTCACGCATGTGTACACATGACCAGCCAAGCCGACACATTGTTAGTTTCTAAGACTGTCCAGATGGAAAACATGGAGGTTAAAATAATCAAGTTTTGAGCAACATCATGAATTTTCAGAGAACAGAACTGGGCATGTATTTGTCGAAGTTCTGAGAATTACCCTGAAGAGCCAATTAAGGAGTAAAACTCTACTTAAAGGAAACTGAAATTGCCTTATCTTCACTGAATTCCTGTTTAACACGAATGCCACACTGCACAAAATATATATCCTGAACTAATGCACTAATCCATACTGCCTCTCTTTTTTCTTTCTTAATGTTATTTAGTTATATGTATGTGTTATTTATTTCTGTATTTATTATTTGTTTTATTTCATATTCATGTTTAAATATGTTTAGATGTAAGCACCAAACCAAAGCAAATTCCTAGTAAGTGCTACTTACCCGGCAATACAACTTTTCTGAATCTGAATCTGAACTATACTGTACATGTTTACAGTTTTTTTCAACTGCTTACACACAAAATCTTTTCATGTCACACGATTTTTTAAACCTCTCACTCAAAGTGCAAAACTACACAGCAAATCTCCAAAACCATGAGCTATTTCTCAGCCTTTCACTCAGTTTTCAATTGCATAAAACACTTTTTTCAAAACATTACACACAATTCTCTAGCTAAGACACAAAAATCTAACAGGAAGTGACCTGCTTTCCTTTTCTAAACACAACCAATCAAAATGCTACACTTATGTACCAGGGCACACACACACTCCTCACATGTGCAAACACTAATTGCTTAACTGAACACTAACCAATCACTGCGTTAGTATAGGCCTATAAATAGGTCAAAGGTCAGATTACCTGTTTTGAACAATGGATGCCAACAATAGACAGAGAGCAAGAGGAGTAGGAGGGAGAGGCAGGGGACGACAACGAGGACAAATTGAAAGACGAAGAGTGTCGGAAGAGGAGGAGGAAGAGTAGGAGGAGGAGGAAGAAGAGGACGAGGGCAAAGAAGAGAAGGAAGGAGAGCCATCTCTGATGAGATCAGGGCAACACTTGTTGATCATGTGATCAACCACGGTTTGACCGTGAGAGAGGCTGGACTGAGAGTCCAGCCCAACTTGAGTCGATTTACAGTGGCGTCCATAATCCGAACCTTCAGAAATGAGAACAGGTATGCAATTATCTATTTAAGCACATACATATGACTGCATAGTATTGCATAAACATTTGTAACTCTAAGCCATCCATTTACTGCACTGCATTGAATGAATGAGGTTGGTCTTCATGCTGTACTACATTTTGTTGTAAGATGTTTATAGTTCCTATGCTAAACACATACTGTGTTTGAATTCTCTACAGAGTGGAAAGGCAAAGACATCATGGAGGACGAGGACGCTTGTTTACAGATGTACAAGAGACTGCAATTATAAATATGGTTGTGGCCAACAATCCAATTAGGATTTGAGAGATAAGAGAGCATATCTTGAATAATGACACCATATTTAACAATATCAATGCTGTAAGCCTGTCGACCATACAACACATCCTCCAACGGCACCAAGTGACGATGAAACAACTGTACAATGTGCCATTTGAGAGAAACTTTGACAGAGTCAAGAATCTGCGACATGACTTTGTAGAGGTATGTATGCAACACTACTTCCAGTACTTTAGACATACCATATTTACTGATCTGTATATCCTTTTGTCTGTTACAGAGAGTATTGGAGATGCCAATGTAATTCGCCATAAATTTATTTATGTGTATGAGGTTGGCTTCAACCTCACCAAATCCAGGCGCCGCGGAAGAAATGTAATAGGACAGAGGGCAATTACCAATGTCCCTGGACAGCGTGGGGGTAATATAACTATGTGTGCTGACATCACCCAAAACGGGGTCCTCCATCACAATGTCACAATGGGTCCGTACAACACTGGCCATATGATGACTTTTCTGGATGCAATTTACACAATACTTGTCCCTGATCCAGATCAGGAGCCTGCTGTATTTGTGGTTATATGGGACAATGTTAGTTTTCACCGGGCTGTTCAGGTCCAAAACTGGTTTGCCACCCATCCACAATTTGTAGTTTTTTTACCTACCCCCATATTCACCTTTTCCCCATATTCACCTTTTCTAAATCCCATAGAGGAATTCTTCTCAGCCTAGCGCTGGAAAGTCTATGATCGCCAACCCTATGCCCGCATGGCGCTTCTCCAGGCAAAGGAGGAAGCATGTGGGGACATACATTGCCTCTGTCCAAGGTTGGATACGCCATGCAAGGAGATACTTCCCTCGATGTTCGGCAAGAGAAAACGTATCTTGTGATGTGGACGAAGTATTGTGGTCTGACCCAGCCCGGAGAAGAGATGAAGCGTAGCTTAGGACTGGTGAGGACTCTCAGCAGATTACTTTCACTGTAGAACATTGTATTGAAATGTAGATATAAGCCTATGAAAGATAAAAGAGCTTTAGATTTAGAACAGTGTGTACATGGTATATCCAAAAATTTACTATTATGAAAAAAGTGTTTGCCATTTGATGCAAATGCTTCATTTTGAGATATGTTTATGGTATTTTGAATGCAGTGTTTCATTTTGAAGGAGATGTGAGGCATTTTGCATTTTGTGTGTGCAGTTTTGGGAATTGTGTGTAGAGTTTTGAAAAAAGGAGACATAGTTTTGAAAATGTGTGTAAGCAGTTGGAAAAAACTGTAAAACTGCGACCATTATTTTGAATAGAACGGTCAGATGATTCAAAGTGTCACCCTGGTCACACGTTTGAAACGGCAATCGTGCTGCTGTAACACAGCGTTAGAGTGCTCATACCCAGTAAGCACACATACGTCGCCACGACGTATGCAAAAGATTGCTTCATCTGCAATTGATCGCGGGTCATTCTGAAGCGTCATTTAATGAGCGTCTGGACGTCTTATTATGATGGAAATCTATACATCGCAGCAACGTATTAACTATGTATGTTAGATGTATTACACATTCCTCAGTTGTTCGCGGGTCATTTTGGAGCATCGTTTAATGAGCATCTGAGCAGCGTCTTATTATGATGGAAATCTATACATTGCAGCAACATATTAACTATGTACGTTAGATGTATTACAAGTTCCTCAGTTGTTCGCGGGTCATTTTGGAGCATCGTTTAATGAGCGTCTGAGCAGCGTCTTATTATGATGGAAATCTATACATCGCAGCAACGTATTAACTATGTATGTTAGATGTATTACAAGTTCCTCAGGTTTATTTGGAAGCATCGTTTATTGAGCGTCTGGATGTCTTTACTGTATACTCACTGTTGATGTGATGGGAATTGATGTGTTGATGTGAATCTGAATTCTGCCCAGCAACATATTCGTGCCACAGTCGATAAAGGAAGGAAAAAAAGTTGCCAAGGGTTAGGATGGAGACTGCTTCGTTGTTGCTGTCAAACCCCATGGTAAGCACTACCGTTTTAAACACAACGTTTTCTCATGTGGAAGTTGGTGTTCATCTGACAAATAACAACATGTGTTAGTAAGTTACGCCATGTCATGGTTTAAAGTAACTTTTGAGCCGTTAGATCAGGCTAACATCGCACTAGCTGCCCTTTTTTACATTCATTTAAAATTAAAATATCCGTGCTCTAGCTAGTTATGTACTAATCTGACTGAATCTGAATGTAAAGTAAGTAACGTTAGCTATGTTAGTTGCAGTACAGGCCAGTAATGTTAGCTAACGTTAGGCTGCTAGATAGCTAATTGAACGTTATCCGATATCCCTTAACGTTAATTTTAGCTAGCTAGCTAGCTAATAGTAACTGAGTGCCGCACCTCAGTCATACTTTGCTCATATCGGTTAATTAGATTTTTTTGGCTTAAATGGAACTGAACCTCAACTGGGAACATTTAAAGCTGAAGACTTGTTATATAACCAAAATGTAAAGGTAAATTCTGCATGTAGCATTAGCTAGCTAGTATAGCTAATGTGCCAACTAACGTTAAATCATATTTAAAAAGGGTGAAGAGGTTCAGGGACGTCTAATGGCAGGCTAACGTTCGTACTTATTACATTGTGATTATGTTTTATTTTCACCCTGCTTATTACCAAAATGACACTATGTAAAATAAGTTTTAGGACAGTTTAGCTAGTAAGACTGGTTCGTTTCTGTACACTCGGCATTAAATCTGGTTAACAACTGATTTTGAAAACGGGGTTCGGAGTGCCAACGGTCATAAAACATCAGTTATTAGATGGTGCCCGTTTTCATTGGCTAACGTTAGCCTTCTTTAGCATTTTTACTGATGCTTTTGTCATTGCAGTTTCCTTTTGGTGCAGTATCACTGAAAATGTCCACCACTGTGGGATTAATTAAGGATCTTATCTTATTTTGTATTTTTCAGATCTCTCAATTGCCATGATGACCAAGATATTCAACGGAGAAAGGTGGAAAGCTGCCATATTCCCAGTCATTACTTCATCTCACTTACCACTCATCTGTGGTAAATTTACAAAAATCGTAATTGAAAATGGGAGTAGGAAGTAAAGAGAGGACAGCATAAAATGGCACCTTTGGTATAAAAAGTAAATACTTTTTAAATAATTGTGATGACTATGAAACCTTGATGTTAGCCCTTTTCGAGAGAAAGTTATGGTATATTTTATGGGACGATGTATAACATGCTATTTAAAGCTTTCATTTACAAAGTGATCTAAATACATATTGTCAGAATGGCACTTTAACAGCGGTTAAGGCTAGATGGGATACAGCTACGGTGACAACAGTTAAGTGTAGGGACCAAAACGACTAGTTAAGTTCAGGAAACAGATCGTGGTTTGAATTAAAACTCTAGAGGAGCGAAACACATGTTTTCCTGGGTGAAAGTATAACAAATCTATTATTATATTAGTCTAGATTTTGCAGGATTTTTGCGTAACTTTTAGCCGTAGCTGTATCCCTTCTACGGTAAACAGCCCACCTGTTGTGGATCTTGAACTTCATCCAAAATGAAACTTCACAGACTGCAGCCCCCCTACTGACCAAATGGCCTTACTGTTCAATTATATTGAAATGCTGAATTGGAGCTTCTGAAGAAAATTTAGCAGAGAATTTAACTACGTTAACGACATTTGGCTTGCCATATTCTACTTAATGAAACCGGTCTTCTATTCACATCTGCAAAAAATATATATATATATATATATAACTCAACCACTTCTTAAAAACAAAGGGAGAAGAAACAAAAAATAAAATGAAAAAACTACCATCCATCCATCTTCATCCGCTTATCCGGGGTCGGGTCGCGGGGGTAGCAGCTCCAGCAGGGGACCCCAAACTTCCCTTTCCCGGGACACATTAACCAGCTCCGACTGGGGGATCCTAAGGCGTTCCCAGGCCAGGTTAGAGATATAATCCCTCCACCTAGTCCTGGGTCTCCCCCGAGGCCTCCTCCCAGCTGGACGTGCCTGGAACACCTCCCTAGGGAGGCACCCAGGGGGCATCCTTACCAGATGCCCGAACCACCTCAACTGGCTCTTTCGACGCAAAGGAGCAGCGGCTCTACTCCGAGCTCCTCACGGATAACTGAGCTTCTCACCCTATCTCTAAGGGAGACGCCAGCTACCCTCCTGAGGAAACCCATTTCGGACGCTTGTACCCTGGATCTTGTTCTTTCGGTCATGACCCAGCCTTCATGACCATAGGTGAGGGTAGGAACAAAAACTGACTGGTAGATTGAGAGCTTTGCCTTCTGGCTCAGCTCTCTTTTCGTCACAACGGTGCGATAAATTGAGTGTAATACCGCACCTGCTGTGCCGATTCTCCGACCAATCTACCGTTCCATTGTCCCCTCACTCGCGAACAAGACCCCAAGGTACTTGAACTCCTTCACTTGGGGTAAGGACTCATTCCCTACCTGGAGAACGCACTCCATTGGTTTCCTGCTGAGAACCATGGCCTCAGATTTAGAGGTGCTGATCCTCATCCCAGCCGCTTCACACTCGGCTGCGAACCGATCCAGTGAGTGCTGAAGGTCACAGGCCGACGATGCCATCAGGACCACATCATCTGCAAAAAGCAGCGATGAGATCCCCAGCCCACCGAACTGCAACCCCTCTCCACCCCGACTACGCCTCGATATCCTGTCCATAAATACTACAAACAGGATTGGTGACAAAGCGCAGCCCTGGCGGAGGCCAACTCTCACCTGAAACGAGTCCGACTTACGGCCGAGAACCCGGACACAGCTCTCGCTTTGGTCGTACAGAGATTGGATGGCCCTGAGAAGGGACCCCCTCACCCCGTACTCCCGCAGCACCTCCCACAGTATCTCCCGGGGCACCCGGTCATACGCCTTCTCCAGATCCACAAAACACATGTAGACTGGTTGGGCATACTCCCAGGCTCCCTCCAGGATCCTTGCGAGAGTAAAGATCTGATCCGTTGTTCCACGACCAGGACGGAATCCGCATTGTTCCTCTTCAACCTGAGATTCGACTATCGACCGAACCCTCCTTTCCAGCACCTTGGAGTAGACTTTACCGGGGAGGCTGAGAAGTGTGATACCCCTGTAATTGGCACACACCCTCTGGTCCCCCTTTTTAAAAAGGGGAACCACCACCCCGGTCTGCCACTCCTTAGGCACCGTCCCAGACTTCCACGTAATGTTAAAGAGGCGTGTCAACCAAGACAACCCCTCCACATCCAGAGCTTTAAGCATTTCTGGACGGATCTCATCAATTCCTGGGGCTTTGCCACTGTGGAGTTTTTTAACTACCTCAGCAACCTCCACCAGGGAAATTGACGACAATCCCCCATCATCCTCCAGGTCTGCCTCTACCATAGAGGGCGTATTAGTTGGATTTAGGAGTTCCTCAAAGTGCTCCTTCCACCGCCCTATTACCTCCTCAGTTGAGGTCAACAGCGTCCCATCCTTACTGTACACAGCTTGGATGGTTCCCCGCTTCCCCCTCCTGAGGTGGCGAACGGTTTTCCAGAAGCACCTTGGTGCAGACTGAAAGTCCTTCTCCATCTCTTCTCCGAACTTCTCCCACACACGCTGCTTTGCCTCTTTCACGGCAGAGGCTGCAGCCCTTCGGGCCCTTCGGTACCTTGCAACTGCCTCCGGAGTCGTCTGGGATAACATATCCCGGAAAGACTCCTTCTTCAGTCGGACGGCTTCCCTGACCACCGGTGTCCACCACAGTGTTCGTGGGTTACCGCCCCTTGAGGCACCTAAGACCACAGCTCCTCACCGCAGCTTCAGCAATGGAAACTTTGAACATTGTCCACTCGGGTTCAATGCCCCCAGCCTCCACAGGGATGCACGAAAAGCTCCGCCGGAGGTGTGAGTTGAAAGTCTGTCTGACAGGGGCCTCCTCCAGACGTTCCCAATTTACCCGCACTACCCGTTTGGGCTTACCAGGTCTGTCCAGAGTCTTCCCCCACCCCCTGACCCAACTCACCACCAGATGGTGATCGGTTGACAGCTCCGCCCCTCTCTTCACCCGAGTGTCCAAAACATACGGCCTCAGATCAGATGAAACGATTATAAAATCGATCATTGACCTTTGGCCTAGGGTGCTCTGGTACCAAGTACACTTATGAGCATCCCTATGTTCGAACATGGT
Organism: Sander vitreus; assembly: GCF_031162955.1. Classification (NCBI taxonomy): domain Eukaryota; kingdom Metazoa; phylum Chordata; class Actinopteri; order Perciformes; family Percidae; genus Sander; species Sander vitreus. The sequence continues at coordinate 24,368,940 of NC_135864.1, read as the reverse complement.
GTTCGTTATAGACAATCCATGACTAGCACAGAAATCCAACAACAAACAACCACTCTGGTTTAGATCAGGGAGGCCGTTCCTCCCAATCACGCCTCTCCATGTGTCTCCATCATTGCCCACGTGCGCGTTGAAGTCCCCCAGCAGAACTATGGAGTCCCCGACTGGAGCCCCATGCAGGACTCCACTCAAGGTCTCCAAGAAGGCCGAATACTCCGAACTCTTGTTTGGTGCATATGCACAAACAACAGTCAGAGTTTTGCCCCCCACAACCCGCAGGCGTAGGGAGGCGACCCTCTCGTCCACCGGGTTAAACTCCAACGTAGCGACGCTCAGCCGGGGGCTTGTGAGTATCCCCACACCCGCCCGCCACCTCACACCCTGGGCAACTCCGGAGAAGAAAAGAGTCCAACCCCTATCCAGGAGTATGGTTCCAGAACCGAGACTGTGCGTAGCGGTAAGCCCCACCAGATCTAACCGGTAGCGCTCCACCTCCCGCACAAGTTCCGGTTCCTTCCCCCACAGAGAGGTGACATTCCACGTCCCCAGAGCCAGCCTCTGCTGCCCGAGTCTGGTCCGTCGAGGCCCCTGACCTTCACTGCCACCCATGTGGCAGCACACCCGACCCCAGCGGTTCCTCCCACAGGTGGTGGACCCATGGGATGGAGAGATGTCCACCACGTAGCTTTTTCGGGCTGTGCCCGGCCGGGCTCGGTGGCAAACCCGGCCACCAGACGCTCGCTGACGAGCCCTCCATCTGGGCCTGGCTCCAGACGGGGGCCCCAGGCTTCCTCCGGGCAGGGTCACTTCATCCCTTCCTCGATTTTTCATTGGATTTCACCTGAGACCACTTTGCCTTGGGAGACCCTACCAGGAGCACAAAGCTCCAGACAACACAGCCCTCAGGTTCATAGGGACACACAAACCTCTCCACCACGATAAGGTGATGGTTCCCGGAGAAGCTTCCGTGAAAAAACTTCCATGCATTAAAAAATACTTCTTCGAATAACGCACAAATCTTTTGTTCTTGTCACAGCAGCAGCACAGAGGAATCCTACTTTCCTGAGTACGAAGCCGGCCATCAAGGACTTCCCCGAGTGGCAACAGACTGGAGCAGAGGCTGTAGCAGGGACAGCCTTTTTTTTTGCTACTGAAATAATTGACATTATGATAGACAGTGGACAATATGGTGTGACAATTAGTTTTTGTTGTCCAACATGTACACACTGCTGTTGTGAAGCAGGGATATACAGCTCACGAGTGTGTAGTCAAAAGAGAGAAATACTGTATATTTCAGCGACTCCTACAGATTAAGAAAAATAATGAATTTTCTTAATAAATAAATGTCATGGCTCAATTGTTCAGTGTCTTTGTGTTCAAATAACATTACCATGATCCCATAGGCATAAAAAAAATTGAGAAAGTGGCGTTTTTTAAAACTGAAACAGGTGCGTTGGACATCCTGTTGTGTGTGCAAGCACCTTTTTATTACCACGGGTTTACAGACACGTCTCTACTGATTGGGTATTACCTGGAACACAGCAAATAATTGAGAGACACACCCACCAAATGAGAGAAAAGCTGTTGCACACCGTTCCCAGGAAACGTGCGTGCCCCAGCTCTTTGCCTGAGGGAAGCCCACAGTCTCAGACTTCAAAAAACACTGGTTTAAGCTTTTAATAGTGTATTTGTACATTAGCCCTTAGTATAGACCACAGTAGGATGATTATCCCAAAATCTAGCTACATACAAGAATAGCTTTTAATGTGTTACAGTGTGCTATTTTCTATAATAATTTGAACTTGTGTAAATTGTCTTTGAGTACCCTGAAAAGCGCTTTATAAATAAAATGTATTATTATAAGTAATTGTGTATGATTTATCTATCTTACTTTAGTATTTCAATTTAGTAAAGATATTTAAAGTAATTTTGTGTGACCTATACTGACCAGTTTTGTTAAATGGGTTAATGCAGGATCAATTGATCGGCACAGCTTCCTGACATCTGTACTACGTATAACAGATGTCAGGAAGATGTGCCTGAGACTGCATCTGTAACATATATAGCAGATGTTGGGACGATGTATATGAGCCCACATCTGTACGATGTATGACATACGTTAGAACGATGTATATGAGCCTGCATCTGTACGATGTATGAAATACGTTGGAACGATGTGTGTGTGTGTGTGTGTGTGTGTGTGTGTGTGTGTGTATATATATATATATATATATATATATACACGTTGCGGATAGAGCGCCTATACTGTATGTCGCTGAAATGTAGAGCAGCGACGTCGTGCCAGTGAGCAAACGAGCAATATGCTACATATTCCCACCGCATTCTGATTACATCGCCAATATATTGCGGCGACATATGTGTGCTTACTGGGTAAATGTCCTTTATGTCCCATTTGTCACATCCAGTTCCCGCTCTCAATTCATGTTTTGTTTGTTTCCCTGACTTCCTGTTTTATTTTAACTCACTGTCTGTCTCTGTTTCAGGTCACTTGTCTTCCCGTCTTGTCTGCCTTCCCACCTGTGTGATTCCCCTCCCTTCCCTAATGTGTGTCACCTGTGTGTAATCGTCTTCCCCTGTCCCAGTGCATACAGTATATAGCCTACTCACCTTGTGTCCTTTGTCATTTGCCAGATTGTTGTAGTACCTTGTGTGTCTCACTCTCCAGTGTTATCCCTCGTGTTACCTTCACAGTGTTTTTTTAGATCTCTAGCCCGTATTTTGACCACGTCTTTTGCCTGTCGATTTTGTTACCTTTGCCTGTGATTGTACTCCATACAATAAAGCTAAATAAATTAAATTAAATTAATTTAAAAAAATAAATTACCTTTTACCCTCTGATCTGAGTCATGCTTTTGGGTCCACTGTGCTCCGTGACACTTTTGGGGATCGTTGGGACGGTATGAGGACGTGTAATTTATAGACTGCACATAAAGTAACGTTAGCCAACGCTTCGGCACACCACAAACACAACACATAACTTTAAAGTGGCCATATTATGCTCATTTTCAGGTTCATAATTGTATTTTGAGGTTGTACCAGAATATGGTTTACATTTTCAAAAAACACCATATTTTTGTTCTATTGCACATTGCTGCAGCTCCTCCTTTCACACGCTGTCAGGTTTCTGTTTTAGCTACAGAGTGAGACCTCTTAACTTCTGTAACATCTTTGTTGTCAGTCGCACATGCGCAGTAGCTAGGTAAGGATTACATGAGCTAGCTCCAACTTCGGCCTGTACAAGGCAGGATTAGCCAAGAGACTTCTTCTAAACTAGGGCACACTTCCAACTTTGCGTGGAATACCTGCAGAACAGGGACATGTAAGTAGTTCTATACAATTTATTTTGTAGATTAGGGTGAGTTTGTGTGTCTTATAGCAGTGTTTTGCCATTGAGAACGAGCTAGCATGCTAGCGCTAGCATGCTAACAGTTAGCCCCCTAGGCCCCTTGTCTCAGCTAGTGATGTAGAAAGCCGTGCAGATTGAAGGCAGGACACATTCAGAAACCCGTATCTCACTCAAAACAGCATGGATGTTTTTTTTTTTTTCAAAGTTTGTATGTGTGTGGAAGTACCAGAGACACAAAATAACACCCCAAATCCCAGAAAAAATGTTTTTTTCATAATATGGGCACTTTAACAACTGTGGACTTAAAAGTCGGTGCACAGATGAAATGTAAATGATGTGAAACAGACAATTAGTACAAAAAAGGAAGCCAGGACTTAAAGAATAAGTCTGAGTTTGACTCATGGCACTTTTAATAGGGTCCAATGGCACTCGACCTTAACTCACCAAATGTAATTATCTTAAATGGAGAGGCCTGCAAGAAAAATTGGACAGAGTTTAATGAAAAAGAGGCCAGATTTAGGGAGTAATTAGCAGCCAGAGCTGCGACATTACTAATATGGAGCAGTCAATTCAGAAGATTTGGCCTACTGTGGGGTGTGTGAGGCAGAAGCTGCTTTTGATAAGGTCAACACAGCATTGTGAGGCTTTCTGAGGCGTACTAATTAGGAAAAGGCTAGCTGATGCAGGGAGATGTACTGGTCACTTTACAAAAAATGAATGGTGGATTTTACTGGACCATGCAAACTAAACTCACTGGGGGAGAATGCTGAAAACATTCATGGTTGTCTTTTGTTACAGCCCTCTTTTTATTTTCATGGTTTCCACTTGGTGCTGAGAGACTTTGTTTCTTTGTATTGTTGCACTGGTCAGAGTAAATTACAAGAAGCTAACTGATGAAAGGTCAGTCTGATGCTAGTCTCGCATTGCCAGACCTTCCTAGCACAGCGCTGCGGAGGTAGGTCTGGCTAGTCCACACAGCATTCTGGGGTGGGAGAAAAATGTGCTCTGGTTTATGTGGCGCTAAGCGCCGGACGGAGCGACGGTGCCTCCACAAAATAGCCTCAGGAAGGAACTTGTTTTGGTGGAACGTGTGTACGTTCAAAAGTCGTGCAACAGAAAATTCAGATTGGACAGATAGTCTCGCTAGCTCCTAATCAAGATAGCTAATCCACCGGAGTTTAGAACACCAACAGAAAGAAAGAGGAAGGTAACGGACACCACATACTGTAATGACCACCACCACCTCACACAAACCCAACACACACGTTCTGCTCCTGTCTAATCAGCCATACACTTGTGCACAGAGCCTATGCCATTTACTGTAAGAAGTTTCTCCCCAGTTCTTTTTACTCTGGCTCCCAGAAGGCACATGGATAAAAAGCTAATGGCTAATACTCAGGAGGACATAGTGATAGACTTATTTAACAGGGAAGCTGCTTAATATCACATTCACAGCATCAGCTTGGGGGCAGGGTGTGTGTGTGTGTGTGTGTGTGTGTGTGTGTGTGTGTGTGTGTGTGCACGCGTGTGTGCGTGTGTGTGTGTGTGTGTGTGCCAGGGAAATGTCCTGAAATAAGTGTCCTCACGGTAAATGTGCTTCCTGATGTGAAGAATTGGTACACTGTATCTTTGACATGCTCTACGTAGCAAAATGCTATATGGTAATAATTAGGGGTGGTACAGTTCATGAAAAAACATCCGATCCGCTCGGTTCGCATGTCTCGGTTCGGAGCGTGTGTGCGTCGCACGGTTCGTCAGTACACTGTTAATGTGCACTAACCACTTAACTTAAAGAAAAAATAACAAGAACCGTACAGAACCGAAAACCGTGACCCTAAAACCGTGATACGAACCGAACCGTGGATTTTGTGAACCGTACCACCCCTAGTAATAAAACTATAAAGATACCACACCAGATATTTTATAGTTACACATCCAGCAGATACACAGTTACATTAGCATTTATTTGGAGTCATTTGTAAAAGCAGAGCTAAACCAATAAACTAAAACAGGCTTAAAAGCTCCCTTGTTAATATAAAAAATATTCATCAGTGGACCTTTAAAGAATAGGTTCACTTCATTTTTTCAGGGTTAGGGTTAGCTTGGTTAGGGTTAGAGTTAGCTGTAATTTGAGAAGGTTTGTGACCTGACCGCCATTTTTTTCCTGCTTCAGAACGGACCAAGCACCATTATCCATCTATTCAGTTGCGTCCGGAAGCATTTTTCAAGGCAAATCGAAAAACTTACTGAGAGATTCCAGACTAATCCGCATTTACAAACTAGTTTGGCTATGCCAGGCTAGCATTACGCCAGTAAAGACAGAGAAGACTGTAAGCTAGTAAACATGGATGTAAACAATAAAGGATTCTTTCAAGAAAGGAGGAAGCTGCAAACCAAATCCGGCACATTGTGTAACTTTTAAAGATAGATTTCTGTGCTAGACCTTTATCAGGCATTGGAATGATGAGCAGCCATTTACGTCACCACCATTTGCCTGATGGTCTAGTACCGAAAAGTTGATAGTAAATTTATGTTTGTAAGTTATGCCTACCATACACTAGAAGACTTTGAACAGACTTTGAACAGACTTTGAACAGACTAAAATCTGACACCATCTCGCATCTAAAGACAACCGTCTCACATCTAACGTTAACGTCATAATATGTAAAGACTGGGGATCTTGCAGGGTCACACATTTCAAGACTACAACGAGATTCGTTTTGAAAAGTGTAACCAAGCTAGCTAGCTACCGCTAGCGTTAGCTGGTAACTTAAGGGAAAGTCTACAAATTTTCTGTTCTGCTGTACATGCAGATGAATGTCTCCAGTAGCTGGAGGTCAGTGTTTATCTGCCGGTAAAACTCCCGTTGGATGACTCGCTTCAGAAGAGTTGAAAATCAGCAACTTTCCCTCTTTTACCGTTTACCTTAGCGTGGCGCCATAGCAACCATAAACACCACTGGCTCTAGCAGTTTGCTGCTTCCTGTTTGGTGCTGGAGGGAGCACACCCATTTGGTTATTGACAATTTGACATGATTTAACTTCATTACCAAGACTTAAAACTTAGGATAATATCAAACACGTTTGATTTTGTCTGAACGTCCAGACGGGAAAAAGACTGACTGGGACTGAGTTTTATGACCACCTTACACCAAACCATTAAGACGACGGGAACGCCCCGACTCTAGCAAGACTCTCAGGATTTCATTCAGATATTGGAAAATAATCTGCGACGGTGGAATCGCTTGAAAAGTTGTTTGGGGGTAATGTCGACATTAGACAGTGTGCAGGATTTCGTTCGCAATATTTGAACCTACCGTCTCTCTCCTACGCATATCTCAGGAAAATGGATGTACAAAGTATTTTTTTCAGTTTCCAGAAAAAAAGGAAAGACATGGATTCAACATGTTTGTTAGATCGCAAGGATGCACACAATGCACTGTGATGAGTAACACTGAATGTGGGATAATTGTTTGCACAGAATGACACAGAATGAAGTGGGTCTTTTTGTTATCATACCGCCATTGCAGCTCAACAAGGAAACACCAAAAGGTTGTTTTTATAACAAAAAAGACCTATTTAGAAAGATAACCACTTGATATTAATAACTCACACTGCTGCAGCCATATAGTTGCTTCAGATCAACTTTGAAATACATTTGTGCACAACATGTGGACTGTGGATTTTGTTCACAGCAAGATAACAAAACATCTGAATGTTATTTTTCTTTCATCAGGAGTGTATTGGGAGTGTTTATGCCCTGAAAGTATGAGAGATTGTGTGTGCAGTTGAAGCGTACTGGCCAGAAGGGTGTGGAGGGGGATGGTAATGATGAAGAAGTATTTAAGCAGACGCAGAATGGGACATGAAGATAGAGGTCATCAGAAATCATTTAACGTATAACCAGATTGAACCAAATCACAGCCATCAGGGGCACCTTGATTTTTCATAATGGGAAAGGAAATGGGCCATTCAGCCACTTCAAATCACTCCAAACACTGCATTAAGAAATCATATTTTTCACTCTAGTAAAAATGTCACACTGTTTGGATGCCAACAGTGTTTTCAGTCAATAGAGTATAGAGAATAGAGTAGAATAGAGTAGTGATGCCTGTGAAATGACATTTTGATTACAGTGCAACATAATGGGAACATTTTCGTAAGTGCAATTGTACATTTTGTAATTTTGAATAGCGGAAATTATGAGTGGCACAGATAAGGTTTGAATGGAAAGGTACAATAAATGAGAGCTGCTGCATTTTATTGATGAACCCATTGAAAACAAAGAGCTCTTCAGAGGGCCAGAGGACTGCTTTACAATGAGACACAGATACTGTGTGTGTGTATGTATATGTGTGTGTGTGTGTGTGTGTGTGTGTGTGTGTGTGTGTGTGTGTGTCTGCACCTTCAACACATTCTCACTCCCGGCGCGTTAAAAAGCGATGCTTGGTCAGGTGCCTTTGGCGTTTGTTATAGATGCAAAAAGTCTCCTTTAGCTTCATATTTAGACGTGCTTTGCGTTGTTTTTGACGCTCTGGCTCGGGACGTACGTTTAACTGACATGCGGCACAAGAACGGGACAGTTAGGTTTAGGAAAAGATGGTGGGTGGGATTACAAAATGTACCTTTCAGTGACACGCAGGACAATAACGGGACAACCAACCAACCAACCTCCGTACGCTGATTTCCGTTCTTTCATACTACTCTCTACTGTTGTCTCTCTCTCTTACGTCATCTTACAGTGACGCGATGTAGCTGCTGCTGTGCCCGGTGCGTTCCATACAGACGCTGAAGGGGGATTTCTGTATCGGTATCTGACGCTGAGAGACACTGACCAAGCGTCAGGATTTTACCAGTCGGGAGTAAGAACGGGTTGGCACCTTCATCAGTACCTCAAAACTGCCTCACAGCAACTGCATGATAGAAGTTAATGATGCTCAAGATGTTCTGCACTGTTTGATGAAGTGCTGCCCCTCATCTGATCACGTACATGCACTGGATAGTCCCCAACAGTCAATAAAATGTAAGTTAAGTTATAACAGATATGTTGGCAGGGATGTTAAATAAGAGCGAAATGAGAAGAAGGATATTCCTCAGTGTTAAATGAATTAGTTATAAGTCAGAATTTGGTTATCTAAGATGAGCAAGACTAGAGACAGGGAGAAACAGATAGCTCAAAATGCTTACTAATCAACACCTTGCATCTTGGTTGTTTAAAGCTGATCCACATTCCAATAATTTTAATAGATCAAATGACTGTGTAATTCATGGGAGTAGGAAGCATTGAAAATGTGGGTGGGTCGATCTTACCGGAGGGGTCAGGGTCCTCCCTCAGAAAATAACAGAGCTGATGTCACACCTGTATTCTGTTGCTTTTACCAGGTGGTTTGATACTTTTCTCTGGCTATACTAGCATGAGTAAAAAGATAGGTACATTTTGTAATTTCACCCAGAGGAAGTGTCAGCCTCAGATCAAATATTTGAAGATATTAAAAAGCTAGAAGTACAGAAATTGATTCGATGACTAATTCGGAGCCATCTTTAATAATAACCACTCATGCTGACCAAATATGGTTTAGTCGCACCAATCGCGTGTCAATCCCATTGCGTTCTGCATGCACTTTACAGGGAAGCCACTATAAGCACACAGGATCCCACCCATCCCCTTCACCAATCATTTCAGTTACTGCCATCAGGTCAACGCTAAAACATATATAAAAAATCCTTCATCTCCACTGCGATCACCACACTTAACAGCCATTCATAGACAGCATCAAACAGCTCCATTAAAGGACAATTCCGGCACAAAACGAACCTAGGGGTTGTTAACTGATGTGTACCTACTCTGTCGCTCTTTGGGACATGTTTTCATGTTAATCGAATGAGTTTGGAGCTTTAACGAGGCTACCGCGGACCGCTGGTTAGCTTACAATGCTAGTATTTGGGGCATGGGGACACTGAAATTAAATCGCTATTTAATACCACTAAAAGGGCTCGAAATATCACCACACTTTAACGTTAGCATAATTAGGGTCCCTAAATGTGAACCGAAGCATTGACAAAGTTGTAAGTGTACAGATAGTTTATTAAAAAGATAGATTATAAAGACAGTCACGTTCATGTTTACTTGCGGGAGCCATCTTGGAAACCAGTCATGACTAGTCGAACGCCGTGATTCCACGTTGCACGGCGTTGTCCCAGAGAGCGACAAAGTGAGGTACACATCAGTTAATAACCCCTAGGTTCGTTTTGCGCCGGAATTGTCCTTAAAGGCTTCTTCTTCCACGGTTTTAGCATTCAGTGTTATTACACTGTTTCTGTGTATCTTCATGTTCTTATATGCATTTTATGTTATTTGAGCCTGCCCTGTCAAAGACAAATGTCTGTCACTCGTGACAGACTATAACGTTTTATCTTATCTTATCTTACATTAGATGCATTTTTCCTGATCCAGATAAGCTATCCAGATACAGATTGCATTTAATGCCAGTTGTAAATGGGGTATCTCTCTCTGTTTTTAACTGCCTTGCTCTCTCTCCTAGCCTATGTTTCCCACTCTTTGCAGTGTCTGAAGGCGGTCCGCTAATTGCAGACACACCGGCCTCCCATGGCTCTGAAAAACCAGGCTGAGAAGGATGGAAGGAGAGACGGAGGGAAGGAGAGAGCAGCATATCAGCATGGGACAGAGGAGATGTTCCTGTAGGTGTTTGCAGCTCAGACCACCACAGACTTTAACTTTTCACTAACAACTGTGGCATCAGAGTGTGCTGTGTCAGTCATCAACATCACAAGCTACGGATGCACCACTGTGACACATTAGTGTATTCTTTTTTTTTGCGATATTTTGGAAATTTAACATGGAGTTTATTCACATGGATGTACAACATTTCATTTGTATACATACATTTTGAGAATCTGTATATTGTATTATAAATACATTCTTACATAATCATTGGGTTACTCCATCCCCAGACTTAACATATAACACTCCCTCTACCCATCTGCATCTTTAAAACTTCCCTACTGAAGAAAAAAAAAAACTAATCATAATCAACATATCCATCATCTACAGGTACAGGCCATACACAAACATATCTAAAAGAGCCCCATGCTATACTTGCACTGTAAAGGTATAATATGCAGTAATATCCTAAAAACATGTATAGACTAGTTCAAAAATAAACCCACTTAATGATCACTTATGACCCACTAGAGGTGCGTGGTGGTGGTGCTGTATCTGCAAGAGACCCTACCCACTTGGATTTTCTCTTTTCTTCTTAATTTTGTTAGTGCGGGACGTTTATGGGAGTCAGCAAAGAGCCTTTGGGCCCCACGTGGATGGGTAACCCCCAGGTAATGAAAGCGGGCAGGGTGTGCAGCGTGTTCTCATTCCCATCCGCCGCTTTGCCCCTCAGCATCTCATATTGATGGATAAGTTTAACTGACACACACGCACGCACACACACACACACACACACACACACACACACACACACACACACACACACACACACACACACACACAGGATGAAGTTCTGTATTCACACAATATCAGGGAAACAAGGCGCCTTCCCACAGTCTTTACCTATTTATCAACTACATACATGATCACCCCCAACCAATAAGTTTAGACTAATTATAATCTGAAAGCTAACCATTTTGTCACTCATGCACAGAGGAACTAAATAAAAATGAACCCTGTTTGAAGATAACCGTTTTTGAAGTTTTGATTGTCTTTATTGATTATGATACTTAACCTACTTTACAAGAAACAAGTGTAAAGAAGTGGATTGCATGGTTGTTACACCTAATGACAAAACTTGTTTATTTTAAACAATCAGAACAACCTTAAACTAGCTAAGATAAAAACAACACAATATTATATTATTATATTAAATACTTAGATATACTTAGTATATCTAAGTACTTCTACTTAGTAGAAGATGATTATTTTCAGTGTACAGGACAAAGCAGGCACACACTGCTCAGAAATCTGGCCTGGGAGGGTGCACTGCAGCAAGACTTTATCTCTATGTTCCTTTGGATCATGTGCAGCTGCAGTCTGTTCCCGAGGTGTGAATTAGATTTTGCTGGAATGTTCCTTCATTTGTTAAATGGGACACCTTAAAAATGCCACAGGATGGCCCACCCTGGATGCTCTGCTATACTGTATGTATGTGTGAAAGTCTGATGTGGCATTTAAGCGTTATTTTTATTAGATTTTTTTCATATTTTCCAGATGATTGCACACGCTTGATCATCTCGTTGATAGGCTGTGGTGTTACTTGGTGTCTGTTGGCTGTCAAAGGCGGAGATTTTGCGCTCAGCTTTTTTTAAGGCTGTGATAGCACAATCAGATTTATTGGAAGGAAAACACAGGCAGCAGGAGGGAGAGAAGGGCGCTAGCTTTTATTAGCTTTGCTATTGATCACGCTTACGATAAGACGACGCAGGCAAGAGAAAATGGAATATGATATGTCCCCCCGCATTCATATTAAGAATCTACCACAGCAGGGCTGGACAGGCGTGTGAGAGACACAGAGGCAGATTCACATGTTTATATCAAGAATATGTTCATTAATTAATTTGTTCAATTCATTATTTATCTGCTTTACTTACGTTATACTACCAAAAGTATATGGATATGCCAACATTGCACCTATATGTGATAATGTAACATATTATGTTGACACCATGGCTATTCATTCATTCAGTCAATCATTTAGGGGGCGACCCTCATTTTCAATGTCATTGAGTCAGATAACAAAGACAAAAACAGAACAACCCGGAAAATACAATCACATGGCTCCCGGGTATGAGAGGAGAGCCCCTAAGTGGAGGTTTGCATGCTGCTATACCAACCTCCACTCTTCTAGTCAAGGTCAAGGTCAAGACTTTATTATCCCCGAGGGGCAATTCGTTGTGCAGCAATAGAATACAACATAAACAACACATAAGCCATACAAACAACAGACTATCAATAGAGGACACAAATAAATACATACTACACAGAAGCAGCAGGAACAAAAGAGTTTTTGTGTCTGTTTGTCCTACATTTAGGCAGACAGAATCTGCGGCCAGACGCCAACAACATAAAGTAGCTGTTCAGGGGGTGGCTTATTTCAGCCAGGACTGACTGGGCCTTCTTCAAGGTCTTTGTCTCATATAGCGATTTTAAGTCAGTCAGAGAGTTGTGGGAAATTTTGCCAGACACTTTAGTTATGTATTGCGTTTTTGTTTTTAAGAGTGAGGGACCCAAACCAGCTCACAAAGGCAAAAGAAAGAATAGTTTCAATAAAACAACAATAAAACATCCTCATAAAGGTCTTATCGACATTAAAATTGCAAAGTTTCCGATAAAAAAACATGCGCTGGTGTGATTCTTTACAGACCGCGTCAACTTGAGGCTCGAAGGTGAGTTTGTCGTCTATTATAATACCGAGGTATTTGTATTGCTTCACTACTTCGATAGCTTGATCGTTAATAAGGGTGGGAGAGAGGGTGTGGGGAATTCTTCCTAAAGTCGATAAGCATTTCTTTCGTTTTTGCCTCGTTAATGTTCATAAAAGACGACTTGCACCACTCTGTAAAATCATTTAAGGTAGCGCCATACTCAGGGTCGTTGTGCGTCAGCAGCGACACTATTACCGAGTCGTCAGTGAACTTAATGATATGACGCCTGGTGTGCTGGCTTTGGCATGCATTTGTATATAAAATAAATAAGATCGCGGAGAGGACGCAGCCCTGGGGGGAACCGGTGAAGGAAAAGAGAACATCGGATAAGATGCTATTCACAGGCACCCGAACAATAATTGAGTCTTTCCAAAGGTTAGGAACGGTGTGGCGATGTAAGGACATTTTGAAAATAAAACAAAAATGTCTGCCAGCTGTTCAGCACAGTTCTTTAATATACGGCCTCCAATGCCATCAGGGCCAGGACTTTTCCTTTCCTTAACACCTCTGAAGAGTGTCAGGACCTTATTTCTGTCAACCAGGACATTGCTCTGCCCAGGGCCAACGTTATTAAAGACTGACAACTCCTCACTAAAGTCATCAGTTTCAGGCTCTCTACCAGATGTTGGGACCTGGCTGCAGATAGTTGCTCCCCTTCAGCCAGAAGCATATAGTGAGGTCCAACACTGATGCTGGGTGATAATGTCAGCAGATTTACAACATGCCATATGCAACATAAGATTAGGGTTGGGTGTAGTTTAGGTTTTTCCCGATACCGGTACTAAAACGATACTTAAAAAGGTGCCTGTGCCTAAACGATGACTGAGACGATACTTAAAAAAAACAAAATATGAACATTGGCAAGCTATGGCTTATTTATTGCTAAGGCCATATGGTCAAAACTAAATGATGTATTCAAAATTAAAAAAATTAAAAACTTATAACAATCAATTATTTCACTAGTGAATTGCTGGTAACACAACAAAAACAACCACTAGATGGGAAAAGGTTATTTTACAATAACTTTGAATGTACCATGAGGCATACCAGTTTCAAGTGAACGCACCGTCTGTGTTGTTTTTCCGACAACAGCAGCTGCAGACTGTTGGACGTCCCGGTGTTGGAATCCTCTACAGTGAAATACAGTCACACTTTACACCATTTGGCTGTCAGCATTTTAACCATATTTAAACCAGCTGCTAGCTAACGTTACCTGCTGTCAAGTGTAGTGTTAACTAGCGTCACACGCAGCGATTTTTCTGTTGCCCCTAACGTCCATTTCGGAAAAACAGAGAGAAGCGCAGGCATTTAAGTGGCACCGAAATGAGGCACCCAGATCAGCGTTGCTATTCGGCCCGGTAGATACCAGTTGATAGTTGGCATCGGTACCATATTAGCACCGGGTTTGAGTACCCAACCCTAAATAAGATACTCAAATTCATTTTTGCATACTCAATACACACAATTCGAACAAGCTCCATACTTGGTAAGTAAGTAAGTAAAGTTTATTTGTATAGCACCTTTCACAGATAAAAATTGCAAAGTCCTTCACAATAAAATGTAATAGAGTCCAATAAATTAAAATACAAGAAAATTTAAATACAAATAGAAAACATAAACAACCAGGTTGTTTTTGGAGGGAAAGAATGGTGGGGCAACAACTACTTTGGACAGATGCGAAAGAAAATGTAACAATTTTACATAATGCAATATTTCCACACAGTACAACACAGTTGATAATCGGACTGTGCGCACACCTGTTCTCCTCAACTGTTACACTGCTCAATCCCCGTTTGTATGCACTGTCAGTTTGGGTAGCTGTGCTTGCTCTGTTGAGCAAGCCCCATGTTATTGCATTGTCCTGCTGCTTTCATGTTTGGGAATCCTCTTAGAAAAATGTTTGAGATCTTGAAAGCCTGCTCTTAACCAGGTACCATTCCTTCCAAATAACACACAGGAAGCAAATATGCATCTTCTCTCACAAGCTAGAAGTAAGTAATTTTTTTCCAGGATAACCATCCATCTTCGTCCGCTTATCCGGGGTCAGGGTCGCGAGGGTAGCAGCTCCAGCAGGGGACCCCAAACTTCCCTTTCCCGAGCCACATTAACCAGCTCCGACTGGGGGATCCCGAGGCGTTCCCAGGCCAGGTTGGAGTTATAATCCCTCCACCTAGTCCTGGGTCTTCCCCGAGGCCTCCTCCCAGCTGGACGTGCCTGGAACACCTCCCTAGAGAGGCGCCCAGGGGGCATCCTTACCAGATGCCCAAACCACCTCAAATGGCTCCTTTCGACGCAAAGGAGTACTCTGAGCTCCTCGCGGATGACTGAGCTTCTCACCCTATCTCTAAGGGAGACACCAGCCGCCCTCCTGAGGAAACCCATTTCGGCTGCTCGTACCCTGGATCTCATTTTTTCGCTCATGACCCAGCCTTCATGACCATAGGTGAGGGTAGGAACGAAAATTGACCAGTAGATCGAGAGCTTTGCCTTCTGGCTCAGCTCTCTTTTTGTCACAACAGTGCGATAAATTGAATGTAATACCGCACCCGCTGCGCCGATTCTTCAACCAATCTCCCGTTCCATTGTCCCCTCACTTGCGAACAAGACCCCAAGGTACTTGAACTCCTTCACTTGGGGTAAGGACTCATTCCCTACCTGGAGTAGGCACTCCATCGGTTTCCTGCTGAGAACCATGGCCTCAGATTTAGAGGCGCTGATCCTCATCCCAGCCGCTTCACACTCAGCTGCGAACCGATCCAGTGAGTGCTGAAGGTCGCTGGCCGATGATGCCATCAGGACCACATCATCTGCAAAGAGCAGCGATGAGATCCCCAGCTCACCGAACTGCAACCCCTCCCGACCCCGACTACGCTTCGATATCCTGTCCATAAATATTACAAACAGGATTGGTGATAAAGCGCAGCCCTGGCGGAGGCCAACCCTCACCTGAAACGAGTCCGACTTACTGCCGAGAACCCGGACACAGCTCTCACTTTGGTCATACAGAGATCGGATGGCCCTGAGAAGGGACACCCCATTAACCAATGCTCCCGCAGCACCTCCCACAGTATCTCCCTGGGGACCCGGTCATACGCCTTTTCCAGATCCACAAAACACATGTAGACCGGCTGGGCATATTCCCAGGCTCCCTCCAGGATCCTTGCGAGAGTAAAGAGCTGGTCTGTTGTTCCACGACCAGGACGGAATCCTCTTCAACCTGAGGTTCGACTATCGGCCGAACCCTCCTTTCCAGCACCTTGGAGTAGACTTTACCGGGGAGGCTGAGAAGTGTGATACCCCTGTAATTGGCACACACCCTCTGGACCCCCTTTTTGAACGGGGGAACCACCACCCCTGTCTGCCACTCCTTAGGTACTGTCCCAAACTTCCATGCAATGTTGAAGAGGCGTGTCAGCCAAGACAGCCCTTCCACACCCAGAGCCTTCAGCATTTCTGGATTGATCTCATCAATCCCTGGGGCTTTGCCACTGTGGAGTTGTTTGACTACCTCAGCGACTTCCACCAGGGAAACTGACGACAATCCCCCATCATCCTCCAGCTCTGCCTCTGACATAGGGGGCGTATTAGTTGGATTTAGGAGTTCCTCAAAGTGCTCCACCGCCCTATTACCTCCTCAGTTGAGGTCAACAGCGTCCCATCCTTACTGTACACAGCTTGGATGGTTGGCTTGTGAGTATCCCCATACCCGCCCGGCGCCTCACACCCTGGGCAACTCCGGAGAAGAAAAGAGTCCAACCTCTATCCAGGAGTATGGTTCCAGAACCGAGACTGTGCGTAGAGGTAAGCCCCACCAGATCTAATTGGTAGTGCTCCACCTCCCGCACAAGTTCCGGCTCCTTCCCCCACAGAGAGGTGACGTTCCACGTCCCCAGAGCCAGCCTCTGCCGCCCGCGTCTGGTCCGTCGAGGCCCCTGACCTGCACTGCCACCCGTGTGGCAGTGCACCCGCCCCCAGCGGTTCCTCCCACAGGTGGTGGGCCCATGGGTTGGAGAGGGAGGTGCCAAGTTGCTTTTTCGGGCTGTGCCCGACCGGGCTCCGTGGCAAACCCGGTCACGAGGCGCTCGCTGACGAGCCCTCCATCTGGGCCTGGCTCCAGACGGAGGCCCGTGTGTTATCTCCACCACGATAAGGTGATGGTTCCCGGAGAGGATAACCACTCCAAATTAAATGTGATGATTTTTACCAGAGGTTTGGTTTATAACAATTTTTCATGACTGGTGGGCACCGAGATGTTTTTCTTCAACAGGCAGATCTTCAGTTTATGTTTAGATACCCATGTTTTATTATTTAATGTATTACTTTTCCAGATATCATTTGATTGATATCTACTTTTTTTTTTACACGCTGGAATCCTTATCTATATAAGAATGTCTAATGATGTGAGGATATCTGTCTGTTAACAATATTAAATCAATAATTAAAAAAATTAAAAAGGCAGATTTTCAAATGTGTGCTGCAGAAGAGAATCCACATTGATCATGGCGACAGCAGTTAGTAGTTATGCCACGTTCTATTTACCTCGGAACTCGGATTTTCCGAGGTCAAAGTCGGAAACGCCCCCTGACCTCAGATTTACGAGCTCGGAACTCGGACGACCTCGCAGTAGCCCGAGTTCAAAATCCAACATGGCTGCCCCCTGTATCAACAGTTGTGAAAGCTGCAGTAACATAAAGTTATAAGCACTTCTGTCTTATTTGTGTCACTAAATCAGTCGTTCACGCAATGCATGTTCAACTTCTATCTGTGGACATGTTGTTACGTTGTTTGCATGCACAAAAAACGGCGTAATGCGGTGTTATCAACTGGTATTGCTAACAATAGCTAACCGGGCTAGAGCTAATGAAAACAATGAAAATCCGACTTTTAAATGGAACACATTCAACTCTGGTATGACGTCATTCCCAGCTCCGGCTTCCGAGTTCCAAGGTAAATAGAACGTGGCACTAGTATCCTTTTTAAAATGAATACTGACATCTGCCAACTATGAGCAAACACCAACAGCAGTACTTGACAAATAGCCAATCAAATTGTAGCAGGGCAACAGTCAATCAGCCCCACTTAGCATCAGATTTGTGCCATCTGGTTTTATTGCTAAAGGCTTTGGGCATGGTTACTGTTGTTTTCCCAAACTCTCCCAAACACTTGCCATTGCAGTGTGGGCTATTGCCAAATTGAGCCGTGCACATTTATCATTTAAATTATTCTATCAGCCTCAAGTGTGCTGTGGCTGGAAGAAAACCATTTTGGACAATATTATAAAGACAAGATCATAATCTAGGATTTACAAAAAAATGAATCATCAGCTTGACTTGAATTCATGACTTTAGGCTGTGCATTTTCTTCCCTAAGAAGTCATTTTGGGATATCTGCAGAAAAGCTACAGGAGTGATAGCAGAAACTGTTTCATCTATTTAAAATGTCAATAGGAAATGTCAGGTTTTGTTGTCAGTCACTCACAATTAAAGGACAAACTGCTTCTTTCTGGAGTTGTCACTTTGCACTGATGTTAACACTCATACAGAAACAGATCCATCAAAGAGGAGGGAGAAAGTAATGCATTTATGTTGGAATAAGGACGTTGTATGTGGCCAAATTCGCACGCACTTAATGACTGAACTCTGTGGTCATTTTGAGACTGTAGTCTGTGGTCCTGTTCAGCATGTTCTCACTCCCAACTTGTAAAACACTGATGCTTCGTCAGAGTCTCTCAGCGTCAGATACGATGCAAATATCCCCCTTCAGTGTCTGTATGGAACGCACCGGGCAGAGCAGCAGCTCGACCGTGGCGCTGTAAGATGACATAGTGTTAACAGAGACAACGGTAGAGAGTAGTATGAAAGAACGGAAATCAGCGTACGGAGGTTGGTTGGGGACTTTCACCCAGGAGACCGGGATTCATGTCCCGCTCTTGTCCCGCGTGTCACTGAAACGTACATTTTATAACCCCACCCTTCATCTTTTCCTAAGTGTCCCGTTCTTGTGCCGCATGTCAGTTAAACGTACGTCCTGACCCAGAGCGTCAAAAAGTGGATCTGCGCTGAGCTGGATAGCTCAGTTGGTAGAGCTGGCGGGCGCCCATATATAGAGGTTTACTCCTCGACGGAGCTGGTCCGGGTTCGACTCTGACCTTTGGCCCTTTGCTGCATGTCAATCCCTGTCTATCTCCCCTTTCATGTCTTCAGCTGTCCTATAAAAAATAAAGGCCTAAAATACCCAAAAACAGAAAAGAAAAAAGAAATGAAGCGGATTGTACAGCGGATAGAGGTGCAGTGCCAGCATCATTTCTTTAAAAAAGATATAAGTGACGCCAAGAGTCCTGACCAAGAGATACAAAACAAGTACAGAGAGACACGCAAAACAACTACAGAGACGCAAAGCCACCACATAGATGCATAAGGACTACAAATAGACACAATATGACTATAAAGAGACGCAAAGCCACCACAAAGATGCACAAGGAATACAAAGAGACACAATGCAACAGAGATTTTATGTTTTTCATCCACTGCTGCCCAATGCTTGTACAGCTCATTGTTTGATTGATAATCCTGGGCTCCGTTGCATAGTATTCTGGGAAATGTTGGAAATAAGTGGCTGCGGGCCAGCTGTGTAAATGGAGCCAATGATTTTGGTCTCTCCCCAACTTGCTGGTTTGTCAGACAGCTGAGAATCTCCAGAGGGAGGAGAATAAATATGTGTGGAAGTGTTTGAAAGCGTCTGATCAGCACTGGAATCACACCAGGGTCACTGTTCACTGCTGACACATCACTACGCTCCTGCACACATGAAATGTGAGGGTCTGTGTGTGTGTGTGTGTGTGTGTGTGTGTGTGTGTGTGTGTGTGTGTGTGCTTGTGCGTGTCTCCACCAGACCGACCAGAACGAAACATCTCTGAAATCTCAGCCAACAGAAAGGTTTCAACACTACTCCTCTCCTTTCTGTCCTTACCTGTCTTTCTCTCCACTCCTTCTTTTCTTTCACGTGCCTTCCATTGCTTTACTCACCTTCTTCTCTCCTCCTTTCCTTTCCCCTTTTCACTCCTGCGTTTCTTCTCCCCAATGCCTTCATTCTTTTCCTCAATTCCATTATTCCCCTCTTTTCTCCTTCCCCCCCTTCATCATTTCCTTTCACTCTTATCTTTTCATTTCCTTCCCACTCATTTTCTTCTCACCCTCTCCTACCCTTTCATCCTTCCCTTTCTTTTCCTTTTCTCACCCCTCCTCTTTTCATTGTCCTTCCACTCCTCTTTTCACTTTCATTTTCTTTCTTCTCCTTCCCTCATCTCCTTTCGTTTTTTGTTTCTCTTTTCTTCTTTTTCCCCCTCCTCTAACTTCCTTTCTTATCTTCTACTCGCTTCTGCTCACCCTTCTCTCTGTTCTTATCTCCCTACCTCCTATTCATCTCTTCCTTTTTCCCCTCTGCCGTCTCCATTCTTCCCTCTATCCTCCTCTCCACCCAATCCTCTTCATCACACTCCTCTCATCCTTCATTTTCTTTATTTCTACCTCTCCCATTTCCTTATTTCTCCTCCCACTTGTCTTCTCCCATTTTTCTTATTTCCTTTTCCTCTTATCTGTTCTATTTCTACTGCCTCCCTTTTCATTTCAATACCTTGTGTCATTGTTCATTCATCTCTTCTTCTCTTTCCTCCATTTTTCCATTCCTTTCTATCTCCTCTGTCCGTATTTCGTTATTATGGATCCAACTGCAGTTCAAGGCAAGGCCGGCCCTACGAAGCAGTCCGATTGGTTGAGGGTGGGCATTGACCTGGAGTAGTTAAAGGGTAACTACCGTTTTTTCCCCCTCTTTTTGTGTCTAAGTGACTGATGGGAACAACAATCTTTGACATTGGTCCAGTATTAAGCAAGATCGCTGCAGTCGGCAGCGCCGAAACAAGCTACAATGACAGTTAATAGGGCAATTGTGCAGCTTGTATTTACCTTCACAAAAGTGCTCGTTTTGCCACTTACAGAAGTGTCTGACAGCATTATGGAAAGAATTTCTAAGGAGGTCAACCTTTCTGTTAAAGAGTAAAATCCTTTTTTTAAACAAACAAACATCCATGAAATTGCCTTCACTAAAGCCACCAGACTCCGTGTAAATAAACATTAAAGTGTTCATACTGTATTATGCCTTTTGGCTTTTTCCCTTTCCTTTATTGTGTTATATATCTTTTTTGTGCATGTTATAGGTTTATGAGACTAATACAGTCTCAGTAAGGAACTTACCATCTCCAACAGAAAACACTATTCACAAACTGCTCCAAACAGCTCTGTTGTAGTCCAGCCTTCACTTCCGTGACGAACGTGCGTCACTTTGTAACACGTTATAATGCTCACCTAGCTGCTAGCGTGACACGTCCTCATACTCTGCTTCTGACTGGCTAGTAGTCCTTACCTAGCTACTGCGCATGTGCGACTCCCAACAACGATGGAACAGAAGTGAGAGGTCTCACTCTGTAGCTAAAACAGAGAGCTCAACACACAGGGTGAAAAGTGGAGCTGCAGCAATGTGCAGTACAACAAAAATATGGTGTTTTTTGAAAATTAAACCATGTCAACTTATTCTGATATAACCTCTAAATACAATTATGAACCTGAAAATGAGCATAATATGAGCACTTTAATTTTAGCATCCTAAAATACACTTCATTCAAAGACGACAGAAACTAAATAAAACTATTAATTAATAAAATTATTTATTTGGGTCATCTTTCCACTTTTCTAACCATCACAACTCTAGTTTTGGTTGAAATAAACACACAGTTTACCGATTTACATGAGACAATATGTTGGCTCTATACACGCTAAAAGTATTTTTTTTTTAAATAGAGTCTCGTTGTTGTTGTTGTTTATGTTCTGTTTTCTGTAACCGGAATTGGCCGGTCAGTCTGACGTATGCCGATTTCATGCCGGTCAATGCTACAATTAACTGACAATATAAGTTATACGAGTTACAGTTCTCAAGGACGCACGCACACTCACACGGACGCGACAGCAAAGTCTCTTTTTCCTTTCTCTCAACTGTAATCTGTGCATCTCTAGTAGTTTCCCTTTAAGGTTAGGATAGCCGATTGGTCAGGGAATAGGACCTGAAAAAATTGAGTTCCTTTACCTCGAGCGAGCATTGACGCCTGGCCAATCGCAGCACGCGAATGTTATTGAAGGGTGGGTCTTGCCTAGAACTGCAGTGGGATACCACGCCTGTATCCCTTCATCCCCCTCTTTTTTTTTTTTTTTATTAAGATGTTTTTTTGGGGCTTTTATGGCCTTTAATTGATAGTTTGGAAGACAGGAAAGGGGACAACGACTGCAGGTCGGATTCCAACCTGGACCTCTGCAAAGGACTCAGCCTTTATTGGAGCACACACTCTACTGGGCGAGCTAGAGGTCTCTCCACCTTCATCCCTTTTCCTTTTGTCCCATTATATTTCCCCTTTCTCCTTTCTCCCTTTTCTCTTTTCTGTCTGCCTCTCCCTCATGTATCCTTTTCTATTTCTTCTCCATTCTTGTCCTCTTATTATGCCTCTTCTCCTTGTCTTCTCTAATCTCGGTGATCTCCTATCATTTTGTTCCATTATTTATTCTACCTTCTTCCTCTCCTTTATTTTCACATCACATGCCAATTATTTCCTTTTTTTAGATCAATTCTCTTCTCCTCTAACCTCCTCTATCTCTTTCTTTCTTTCTTTCTTTCTTTCTATGCCTCTCTTCTCCTTTTATTACCTCTCATTTTTGCTTCCTTCCTTTCCCCTGGCTCTCCCCTTTTTCAACCCTTCTCACTCCTTTTCTGTCTATTTATCCTCTTCTCATCTCATTCTCTCATCCCCTCTCCTCTCATCTGAGTTTTCTCTCGCACAGCTATTTTGCAGCGGCTCTGTGCGGAGTTTAGCACCTCCCATGACAATTCTGATTGGTTTAAAGAAATGCCATTAAACCAGAGCATGTTTTCCTCCCCGTCCCCGAATGCTGTGTGGAGTAGCCAGACCCTCCTTCAGCACGCTTTGGAGGAGGGTCTGACAAAGCGAGACTACATAACTATTACAATTTGACTTGTTTCCTATTGTCATACAAAAAAAAGCCTTTCCTTTACATCAGCTGTTGTTTGACTCAGGTCACGGCGGTGCTCATAGGCCCCTTGGCGCACCGCTATCAGCACAAAACGAGTGGCTAATCTGTGACAGGGGCCGGCCTCCATCCATCTCTCCACGGCCCCGGCCTTCACGCTCAGCAAATCTAACATTTGAAGCGTTCATGAAGCTAGTGATGTCTAGGAGGTATATCCACCCTCTACACCAGACCTGCTCTACATCACATTTATTCCTTTTCTTCTTCTTCTTCTTTCCTTTCACTTTCCCTTCATTTGTTTTTGCTTAGCATCCTCTATATTTTGTTTATCTGTGCGGTTGTCCCCTCTAGGTTTATTGATGTTGGCTTTAAATTAAATCAAATTAAAATTCACAGATCGGCGTGTCTGTTTGACCAGGCCTTTGTGACATAGTGGATGCAAATGTGATGTGTTTGATTACATATTTATTGTAGGTTTGATCAGTATTGCTCTAGATGTGGGAATCCCACAACAGACATTCATTCTAATGAGATATTCTGAGTACTTTTCCTCTTCTGTTAAGTATAATCAATGTTCCACGATGTTAAAGCTGTTTTAAGAACAGAGTGCGTGTGTGTGTGTGTGTGTGTGTGTGTGTGTGTGTGTGTGTGTGCGCGTGCGTTTAATGGGAGGGGTTAGGATTTTGATTGCATAGCTTTGTTGGGATAGCGGTGGGGGGACGGACTGGTTTTAGGATGTGGTAAACGATTGAGCCCATGATAATTGTATTGATCTAGCTTTGCATTATTTTCAATTCGGTGTGAATCTGTGTGTTAAATTGTATATTCTGATGTTTTCTACTACACTTGCATTGAATATTTATTGTTCTACTGGCCTACCCAGGGACTACGGGCGGAAAAATAGCAATTGTACAACAGGTATCTGTTTAAACTGTTTATTTTTTTTACGGTGAAAGACGAGAGAAGAGGATATTAACGATCGGGATCGCTCATAATTCTGCAGCGGTCTATGCGCCTACAACATTGCAAAATGTCACGGCAGCTGAGTGTCCGAAAGATTCTTTTCAAAAGCCCAATAATAACTGTGATGGCGATTATAAACGAGTTAAAAAGAGGAGGGATTAATGCAGTGGAGGATGAAAGACAAGCACGTATACTATAACAGGGGTCAGCCCTATGTTCCCACATTTCTAAGATTTTTCTTAAAATTAGGCTCTATGTTCCCACATTCCTGGGACATTTTCAAAATTAGGTCTTGTTTTCCTACATTTCCCTTCAAGGGTTAGGGTGGGTTAGGGGTTAGGCAAACATATTGCCTAATTTTGGAAAAAAGTCTTAGAAATGTGGGAACTGTGGGAACATAGGGCCTAATTTTCAGTGAAAAATGTGGTAACATAGGGCTGTGGGAACATAGGTACGCTCCCCTATACTGTAACATACATATTTACAATGTTTTTAGTGGACTCTGTTGTCACTGCCATGATGAAAAGTGAGTGCATTGAACTGGAATGTAAAAAAACTTCTGAGGGTAAATTATTTTCATGTCAAATCCTATTTTTGTTTTTTATTGTTTTAATTTCAGTTTAAATTCTTCTTACAGATTCCAAAATAATAACGTGACAAACTGAGTGACTCTGCAATCCCGGAGTGTTGGTGGATCATCAGGGGCCATACTTTATCATGCAGCTTTATTTGGCTCTGAAAGTTTCGGACACAGATTAAGCTGTTACCTCATCCAATGGTTGGCATGCTGTAGCTGTGCTAACGGGCTGACAGGCTGGCTGCTAGGACTGGTTGGCCAGCAGAGCGTGTGAGTGTCAGAATGGCTGCAGTGACTACACACAGCAGCTCTGTCTTCCAGCTGGATTTACTGCTCTGTCAGCCAGCGGCTTCTTAATCATCTCTGTCTCTCTCTTTGCCTTTCTCTTTATGGCCGTTATTAGCCTCTCAAACTTTACTCCACCCGATCTCTCTCTAGTATCATTTCACTCACTTTTCATTAAAATGCTTTCAGTTCAATTCACTTTTTCAAAGCACTGTTTTTTGTTTCAAATGCAACTTTCTATGTAGTCTATATCGACCATGTTTCATTTCCAGGATTGCTCCTTTGCCGCCGGAAATTCTGCTGGATGTCCCTCATTTTCGGCCGGATGTCCGTCACCTTCCTCTTTATTTGTGTTGGCGTTCTAAACTCTGGTGGATTTCTGAGGACTATGGTTAACTGCTCCTCAGATCTCTGCAGGTTAAATCCAGACAGCTAGCTAGACTATCTGAGTTTTTTGTTGCACGACTAAAACAACTTTTGAACGTACACATGTTCCACCAAAACAAGTTCCTTCCTGAGGCTATTTTGCAGAGGCACCGTGGCTCCGTCTGGTTCTTAGCACCACCTAAGATGATTGTGATTGGTTTTAAAGTAGGGCTGTCAAAATAACGCGTTAATTTCGATTAATTAATCTGAGAAAAAATAACGCGTTAAAAAATTTTACGCAGATTAATCCATTCCATATTTACGTTTGCATACAGACGAAAATCTGGTGCCACTGATATGTCTGCGCTTCTCTCTGATGCTCTGAAACAGACGTTACAGGAAACACAAACACCGCTGCACGTGACGCTAGTTAACACTATACTCGACAGCAGCTAACGTTAGCCTACCGCTAGCTAGTAGCTGGATTAAACACGGTTAAAATGCTGACAGCTAACGCTAAACGGTGTAAAGTTTGACTGTGTTTTACTGTAGAGGATTCAACACCGGGATGTAACAATCTGCAGCTGCCGTCGGAGAAACAACACAGCCGGTGCGTTCAATGAAACTGGTAAACTACAGCTTCGTGGTGCATTTGAAGTTATTGTAAATGTCCTTTTCCTATCTGGTTGTTGTTTTTGTCGTTCAACAGCAATTTACTAGTGGAATAAGTTATTGTTATTGTTATACATTATTATTAAATCATTTAATTTTGACCATATGGCCTTTGCAATAAACAAGCCGTTCTTTAATGTCACCAACTGTTGTTTAGTACCCTTTTTTTTTTCTTTTCTTTTTTTCGGTTCAGGCACCGTTAATTATGTATGCAATTAATTTCGATTAATTAATCACAGAATATGTAATTAATTAGATTCAATTTTTTCATCGATTGACAGCCCTAGTTTAAAGAAATGGCAATAAACCAGAGCACGTTTTTCTCCCATCCCGGAATGCTGTGTGGACTAGCCAGACCTTCTTCCGCAGCGCTGTGGAGGAAGGTCTGGCAATGAGAGACTAGCTTCCAATGCATCAGCCACACAAACAAACATTTCTGTTGTTAGCATAGCTCTCCTCCCTACTCTTTTCTGAGTATGGATATTCATTCTTGACCTTTAGGAACAGTACAGTATGTGTGACAAAAAAATCCAAGCTCAAAGGGCCACTTAGTAATATTTTAGCTTACATTCTAAATGTATGCTTTCATATGCCAACTTACATTCCCTCCACCCTCACAGCTCTGTAAGATCGTTGCTCTAGCGGCCCCTCTATTTTTTTCCCCTGTACACCGACACATTTCTGATGCTTGATAATAATTATGGAACCATTGTTACATTACTTGTTACATCCCAACTCTCATTTGTATGTCTACACCGGCCTGCCAGCCAGTAGTGCTACTACCACTCTTGTTTGCACACAGTTTGTCAATGTCATTGCTAATTACAGATCCAAACTCGCCACACGGCCGGCGGTCTACAATGACTGCCCCGTGCTGTCAAATAAAAAAAAGGGGGGATTTACTGTTAAGTCACTCTGTAAGATGTTGAATGGTTTGTGAAAAGTACTGACTCCTTGTGTCTTGAAGATTCTGGCTTCAAGTTCCATTCAGTTGGCAGTGTCTATCAAAGAGGTGGATGAAGTGTGCGGATCCTTTACTCACAATATGTCAATTTCTGCCGCTTTGGTATAACAATCAGCCAAAATCGCTGTAGCAGGCTGCCTGGCTCCAACCTCTCTTCTCGGTCTCTCCTCATAAACAAAATCAAAATCCCCTCAAAATCCCACCTCATTTTTGACGCTCTGGGTCGGGACGTACGTACGTTTAACTGACATGCGGCTAAAGAACGGGACAGTTAGGTTTAGGAAAAGATGGTGGGTGAACCCCAGTCTCCTGGGTGAAAGTCCTGTGTTTGTTTGACCCATCCACCACCCCAACCAACCTCCTTATGCAGATGTCGGTCTTTCATGCTACTCTCTACCAGTGTGTGATGTTTATGTGCTGCGCCTGAACCGCGCTGCTCGAGTGGGCTGCTCTAACCTGTGAACATGCACGCCAAAATCAAAAGCGAGAGGTTCCGCAGCGCACATACACTCCTTAGGTAGGCGGTGTGGCACAGAGAAATAGTTGTTTTTTTTAGGAAACAATTACCTCGGTAAGTAAGTAAGTAAGTAAGTAAGTAAATTTTATTTATACAGCGCTTTTCACAGACAAGGTCACAAAGTGCTTTACAATGTGCATAGACAACAAAAACATGGTAAAAATAATCAATAGAATAAAATACAAATGCAACAGAAACACTTATCAAATAAATAAAAGACATAGGCTACCCAAAAGCTAGCCTGAACAAGTGAGTCTTCACTTGTCCCTTAAAACAGTCTCAACGCATTCTCAGCAAACCTAATGCTGGTAGGTAGAGTATTCCAGAGTCTGGGTGCCATAGCCTCAAAAGCTCTGTCCCCACGTCTTCAGACGAGTGCGTGGCGTGGATAGCAGACTTTGATTGACAGACCTGAGAGACCGGGAGGGGGTGTGTAAGTGAATTATGACCTCATAGCTGGCCATGATTGTGTGCACTTGAATCATCAAATACATGCATAAAGCACATTACACATTACAGCAGAGTAAAATGGACAAAGAAACAAAAGAATGTTAAGGTTTATCAAGTACAAAGTCTGTAAAAAAGGAAATGTAAGGGTATAAACAAAAGTGTCTCCGGCGGGAAAATGACTTGTCTTTTAACAGGAAGACAAGTCTTACCTTGTATGTCTGTCCATGTGTAAAAGCAGTCAGAGGCTATTTCATTTAGTCACCATAATACATATCACCAGTACCGCTTTGGCTTCAGTGTTTTTCGGTGGCGATAACAAACCCGAGAGGCCTCTTGGAGCACGGCGAGTATCGATCCACCGATATTACATGTAAACCTCTGAGGCTCGGTCCTAATTCACAGGTCATTGTTTGTGTGACTGAAAGAGTGAGAGAAACTATGTAGGATGGACTGGTAGCAGTAAAAACGATATATGAGTGTGTGTGTGTGTGTGTGTGTGTGTGTGTGTGTATGTGTGTGTGTGTGCGGGTGGACTGTCATAAGGGAATCAGGGAAAACAAGAAGAAGACTGAGAAGAATGGAGAGGATGAAAAATGTGTTTTTATTCAGCTTTTCTGCCTTCATGTCTGGCTAAGCAATCTGCTGGTGCTGCCCTCCACATCCATCATTGTTATAGCCAGTGAGTAGAATGTCGGACTCAGGGCTGCTGCGTGTGTGTGTGTGTGTGTGTGTGTGTGTGTGTGTGTGTGTGTGTGTGGGCATCCATGTATATGTGAGCGTGCAGGTCTGCTCACACACACACACTTCTCTCTCACTCAGTATAAGAGCAGAGGCTGTATATCTCCAGTGCTTACAGGTACCAGCGTTTCTCACAGCCCTGACAAAGGCACTGACCTGGAGAGAGCCTGGCTGAGAGGACAAAGTCCATTCTAACACACTCCGGTATTGTGTCGGGTCTTATTTTCATAGTTTTGGTCATCATTTATATCAGTTATGAAATCGGTAGTCTATATCCACAACGTTTCATTTCCGGGATTGCTCCGGTGCCGCCGGAAATTCTGCCAGATGTCCGTCACCTTCCTCTTCCTTTGTGTTGGCGTTCTAAACTCTGGTGGATTTCTGAGGACTATGGTTAACTGCTCCTCAGATCTCTGCAGGGTAAATCCAGACAGCTAGCTAGACTATCTGTCCAATCTGAGTTTTCTGTTGCACGACTAAAACAACTTTTGAACGTTCACATGTTCCACCAAAACAAGTTTCTTCCCGAAGTTCTTTTGCAGAGGCACCGTGGGTCCGTCCTGTGCTTCGCACCGCCCAAGACGATTGGACGATGGTTTATAGAAAAGCCAATATACCAGTGCACATTTTTCTCCTATCCCAGAATGCTGTGTGGATTAGCCAGATCCTCCTCCGCGGCGCTGTGGAGGAAGGTCTGGCAAAGAGAGACTATAAAATCACTAAACTCACCAAAGTAGTGGCTGAGATCTAGGAAAGTGTGCCATTTCTAGTATAAAGTCTGAAGATAAAGGCTTAAACACAACAACGGCTCATTCAGATTATCTACACCGCTCGATGGTGTTTTTTGCCCCCGGCCATTTGTTTGTTGTGGGTTTTCATGGCCTTTAACTGATAGAACAGGTTGGAGATAGAAAAGGGGAAAGAAAAGGGGGCATGCAGCAAAGGGCCGCAGGTTGGATTCAAACCTGGACCGCTGCCAAGGACTCAGCCTACATGGGGCGCATGCTCTACTGGGTGAGCTACAGGTCCCCCCTCTTTCTGCAGGTAACAATTAAAGTGAGTGCACTTCAAATGTCAGAACCAGTCCCTGATGACACAGACAAACCCAAAAGGGTTTTATGGACATACTTACCAACTGTGACACCTCAAAAATAGGGAGGATTTTAAATTCAAAGTAGGGGGTCTAGGGGTCTTACCCCCAAAACGATGTACAGTAGTGTAGTGTAGTGCTAGACATTACCCTGGTAATTAACCAATATGTATTGGATATTAGATAATAGGCTATGCCCAGTATTTTAAACACTTATATGACCAACTCTGCAATCATAAAACTGTCTTTATTTGTCTGAAACATGATTGCTAAGTCGTTAACATGAGAAGACTTCCTAGGGAATATGTTTCTATAACTACAAACACAGCATTAGTGTGTGTCTTAAATGTGTCACTAGTTCAGAAGGTATTAACTTGTGCAGTGAATTGGATTTTCACACTGCAGTCTGGAAACATGGACAATTATAAAGCAGCGGCCTTCAATGCAAGAAGAACAGTAAAGGAGGCAAAAAGGGACTGCTAAAAGAAAGTGGAACTACAATTCCAGGAGGGCAACCCTTTTGGCGCTTACTAAGAACTATGACAGATTACAAGCCCACCTCCTCCTTGTCAAGTGCTTATGCGTCTACTGCAAGTGAGATAAATACATTTAATGCTTGCTCTGAGGCCATCGGCAGCCAACAAGTAAAAACAGCTGAGGTTAATGGATGGGTGGGTGCACCTCTCACACCCAGCTCAATCTACACCTTCAAACAGCATCAGATAGAACCAAATACATGTGTTTTTGTTCATGAAAAACTATTGGAGAGGAATGCCCCGGTAATGGCACGATAACAAAAGGATGCAGGCGCTCTTGGGCGTAGGACGGGTTATATTACCCCTAAAATGCCTGCCGGTGCTACTGTGGAGCAATGCCTGTCCTCCTCCATTCCTCCACCACCACCAGAGCCCAGGATATTGACTCACTCAGGTGGTCACAGCCTTCAGCTTCATCATCTCTGCCATCACTCACATATTCAATATAATATTATATACAGATGGGTGAAATTAGAAAAACTGGAAAACATTAAAAAACGTGTCTTAGACAGGCGTTGGACCACTATGAACCTCAAGGCCGTTGAGACTGCAACACAACGCCGCAGATTCCAAACCGAAACGGGTCAGAAAAGTTCTCAAATGTGTAAACATATCAAAAAAATATTCATTTTTAAACCATAACGTAGCAGTGTAAATGTGGCCTAACAGTATCTGATGCCGGTGTAAATGCATGCACAAATGCCCATTGCAATCAGAATACGATCAAATCACACCCAGAGGTGTTCTGGCACACATTAGGATGAGCTCTCAGTCAGGTGTAAATACATCTGTAGACATTCTTGTTGACATTCTTGAAGATTAACTTAAAGTTATTGTCTGTAAGATTTCCATCTAGTTAATTGTCTGATTAGTTCCTATCTATCAAAGAGTGAGTTAACACAATGATGATTGAGCATATGACCCATTGATGAAAGTGCTTGTATTTGCTGCTTTGTCAAGTAATAGGATCTGAGTGTAAGCCCTAAATTCAAATCAGTGGCGCTTTTTACGTCAGTCAACAGGGGTTGGTCTCTTCCCCGTCTGCCCAGGTGGAACTAGACAGTGCCGGTTATGCTGTGTTTTGTTGTACTCAGAAATTGGAAACTTCCGACAAGGAAAGATGCAAAGTTGTGGTACGTTAATCGGGCCGGGCGTCTACATTTCATTAAGGCTGACTCACAATGGCGGACCAACAGACAGAGAAAGAAGACCTTTAATCTTCGAGTCCAAAGAAAGATGAACAAAAAACTAACATCCAGTCTGTCCTCCATGTAATGAACCACCCTCTCTCCATGGAGTCACTTTTTCGGGACAAACATTCATGAAATGACAGCCAGACTGTAAAGGGACTGTAAAGGCTCTCATCTCTGCCGGACACCAACTTTAACACAAATCTACTTTTTGAGTTAGTGAATTACATGTAGGCCTTTTGATTACAACATAAGTTATTCTCCATTTCCAGAGAAGATCCAGTACTGATATGCTCCAAAGACACCCCAGAAATATATAGTAGTATAAAGTACCCTGGGACACTCTGCGCAATAACCCTACCCCTCACTACAAAGTAGTCTATAACAACGATGATTAATTAAGGGAAGATGTCCCTCACCTTCTGCTTTCTTTGTTCTAAACTCTGGTTGATTTATGAGGACTATGGTTAACTTCTGTTGCCAAACTAAAACAACTTTTGAACGTACAACAAAACAAATTCCTTCCCGAGGCTGTTTTGCAGATGCGCTGTTGCACCTTTCGGCGCTGAGCGCCGGCAAATACAATTTTGATTGGTTTAAAGAAATGACAATAAACCAGAGCACGTTTTTCTCCCATCACGGGAATGCTGAATGAAGAAGGACTGGCAATGTGAGACTTACTACAAGGCAACTCCTCGACTGTGCATTGAGCCAATTGCCTCCTCGTCTGCCTCCTTCAGAAACTCACCAGCAACCAGACTGCATATGCATTTCTAGCGACAAGAAGAAGCAAGTGAACGAAAACAACCCAAACTGTACAATGGTGAAATACATCCATTGTTAACGTTTTACCAAAGAGCCATCGTGCGCAGCCTTTCCTGCTTTCACTGACTTTAAAAGTTGCCTTCCCGTCTGCTTGTTGTAGATTGCTCCACAGTGGTCACTGCAGTGTAGTAGATTAATGGAAACTGCTGCAAGGTTGATAGCGCTACTCAAACGAATATGTACACATTAAATATTGTAGACCTTGCACACACACAGCAGTAGCACTCTTTAGCAGTGCTACTGTAAGCTCCCCTTGACTTAGAATGTGCCATGTTTGCTGATGAATTTATCAGCTGTGTCAGGATTTACATAATGAGATGTGATCAAAAGGCAAGAATAGAAATAATGAGAAGGCTTATTAATACCAGGTGATCAGATTATTATCCAGATAACGCTTCTTTAGAGCATTGAGCTCCCAGTTGTTCAGTCCGCCTGCACCAACTCACCAGATGGTCACTCTTCCCGCCAGAGGGGAAAACAACTCTCCGCTCTCCACTGACTTGTATTGTGTGAAGGCTTCCTCCTCGTCAATTCCGTATGCTAGCAAACAACAGAAAAATGTTGTGTGGTGGGATGCACTACCAACAAAGTACAGAACCCAGAAGGTAAGCTTTTATAAGCTGCCGACCTAAAAAAACTGAGCTTTTATGAAGACAAAAGTGAACAGACGTGAGAAATCGGCAGAGAGAATGGAAAGACTGTGGAATTCTGACACTAAGCTAACGTTACATAGTGTAACTCACACTATGTAGTTCTTTTAAAAATTATATTTGGATTATCATTTTAGAAAGACCTGACCAGGGACTGGGGTTGCAAATTAGCCTATTGGCTAGAAACCTTTTATGCAACACACCTACATATTGTTATGGCTTTGACTATGATAATTATGTACGAAATAATGTGCGCTGCATTGTCCCTGAAAAATAAACTAATAAAAAAAAGGTATGCCCAACATTACATGTGTTAGCTTAAAGATGCAGTAGGTAAGCCTTGTAAAACTAACTTTCTGTCATATTTGCTGAAACTGACCCTATGTTTGAGTAGAACTACATGAAGCAGGTAATGTAAAAAAAAACAAATCAGGCTCCTCTGGCACCACCTACAGCCTGTAGTGCGATTTTCAAAAATCCACCGCTCCCTGTTCAGCGTGTCAATCACTGCTCAGGCACACGCATATCACAGCGTCCTCCCCTCCCTCTTCCCTGCGCACGAGCTGCAGATAGGTTTCCTCCCCTTCCCCCCTCTTCACACGCGCTCTATCGTGCACAGCTCTCCCTTATGGGGGGAGGGGCTTAGGAGACCTGTATGAGCTTTAGCAGAAAGGGGGAGGGACTGATGTTCAAATTTCTTGGCTAAGTCCTGGATCTTGACAATCCTACCTACAGCACCTTTAATTTACAGACATATAGTTCGCCTAAACACAACATTCCAGGTTGGGAGAAAAACGTGCTCTGGTTTATTGGCATTTCTTTAAACATATTACAATCGTCTAAAGTGGCGCTAAGCTCTGGACAGAGCCCCGGTGCCACTGCTAAATAGCCTCGGGAAGGAACTTGTTTTGGTGGAACATGTTTACGTTGAAAAGTTGTTTTAGTCGTGCAACAGAAAACTCAGATTGGACAGATAGTCTAGCTAGCTGTCTGGATTTACCCTGCAGAGATCTGAGGAGCAGTTAACCATAGTCCTCATAAAACCACCGGAGTTTAGAACGCCAACACAAAGAAAGAGGAAAGTAATGGACATCCGGCCGAAAAGAAGGGACATCCGGCGGAATTTACAGTGGCAACCGAACAATCCCGGAAATGAAACATCGTCGATATATACTACGTCGGACATAACGTTAGCTTAGTGTCAGGATTCCACAGTCTCCTCATTTTTCCTGATTCCTCACATCTGTATCCACTTTTGTCTTCATAAAAGCCCAGTTTTTCGGATCAGCAGCTTATAAAAATGTATGTCATGGGTTCTTTACCCTGCTGGTAGTGAATATCACCACACTGCAGTTTTTAGGCATTTTCTGTTGTTTGCTGAGAGCAGAGAGTTGTTTTCCCCTCTGTTGGGCGCGGCTTTCTGAATATGACACGATGCACCCTGTCTCTTTGAGGGTGGTGTCGTCTGCAAACTTCAGAATCTTGATGGACTGGTGACTGGAGGTGCAGATGGGAACAGAAAGGGGAAGGATGCAGCCTTGACGGGAACTGGTGCTGATGGTCCGGGAGTCTGGCATGTGTTTCTCATGCTGCCTCCGGACAGACAGGAAGTCTGTGAACCAGATGCAGCTGGAGTCAGGCACTCAGATGGGAGAGCAGAGCCGGGATGATGGTGCCGAAGTCCACAGTATTTGTTACTTTCATATTTAACAAAACGAGCAGTGATGACAAACTTGAAGTCGTCCAACTCATTCGTAGCTCCGTATTAGGCCGAGCAGGCACCTTGAGGCTGATGTTGACCTCCGCACTGTGTGTTCCTCTGGTTTTCATCATTACTCTGAGTGTGGGTGGTTTAGGACTCAGCCTGACACACACACACACACACACACACACACACACACACACACACACACACACACACACACACACACACACACACACGTCTGTTTAGATATCCCATATCTGCTGTCAGTCTGAGTCAAACCAACCATCCGCTGTATCTCTATTTGTGACAGATCAGAATGCAGTTCACCCAGGTACCCAGCCTGGTAGGCAGGTGTTTGTGTGTGTATGTGTGTATGTGTGTGTGTGTGTGTGTGTGTGTGTGTGTGTGTGTGTGTGTGTGTGAGAACTTGGCTGGCATGAACACTATGTGAAGCTGAATGAATCAAGTGAATTGAAATGGCAATTCAGTCTGATTAACTCGTTATCGTTGAAAATAAAACCAACCATCTGTAATGTTTACCCATATCCTAACTGCAATCTTATTTCATACAAATTGTTATTAAAGCAGGTATCTGAATATTAACACAGCTCCTAATCCTGAACTAGTCAACTAGTCTCAAATGATTTGAGCACGGCGTTGTTTGAGATAGATTAAATATTGAACTGGAACTTTACGTAAGTATTTACATTTCTGGGGCTGGCGCAGCCTCCAGGGCAGCCAAAAAGTCACTAAATCATATTCCATTTACCAGGATAATTTCATGGATTGTTTTCGCTTGCCCTCCCAACCCTCCCGTCTCCCTCCATCCCTTTCAAAGAGCCCCCGTCCTGCCTCTGGGAGCCCAAGGAGCCCTCTGTCCCCGTTTTTGGCAATTTCATGCGCTGTCGGACAAAAAAAGAGTTGACATGTTTAAACATTTGCCTTGTGTAAATGTTGAGAGTGGAACCCCAGCGAGGATGGCCCATTATTTTGATTTGTGCCAGGCTAGGTGGCGGCAGCAGCAGGAGGGGGTGGTGGGGGGTTGGGGGGGGTCGTCTCTGGAGGCCAATAATGCAGCAGTCATCTTCCCGGCATGTGGCTGTGGTATCACTTTAAGCGAACGGGAGCTTTACTGGTTGTTTGCACACCGAGATGAGAGCTAAAGCACAATGTAAAATAAACAAGGGAAATCCTTTGGGAGCGTGTGGTAGCTAGACCTGGCGCTGCATGCCTTTCTGCTGGATTCAAACCAGAGAGTCTGTCACCATTAGTCCTCATTCAAAACAAGAGAGACAGAGGCTGAGTGACAAATACGAAACTGCTAACAGAGAATAAAAACAGGTGAGGGTATCAAAGACAGAGATGCAGGAAAGTAGGCTGAGTGTTAAAATAACGGAGAACAGAAAGAGAGACGGTGGATACCAGAGACAAACTTGGTAGAAAGGAGAATCAGAGCTAGAGACAACAACAGAGCAGCTTCCACCCCATTGAGTGAGGCAACAGTATGAGTAATAAAATTGACACTCGGCTGTCTACACCGGTTGCCGTGGCCCCTGACGCACTGGCATCCATCCAACACAAAGCACAAGTAAAGGAATCGCACAGGAAACAAAACAAGCCAACAACAGCAGCGGAGCGGCTCTTCTGCCTTGTTCTGCCACCCGCAAACATGATGCACAAATAACCTCCCCCGCCACACTACCAGACAGCATGTGAATTAAGTTTTTCAACAAGGAATTTTCTTTTTTCTTTGTTAACCTGTCATACTGTACAGTCAACAGTCAACATATTGGCTTTTTGCCTTGCCACTCTGAGGGGAAATAAAAGCAGCCCGGAACACAAAGGAATCACTTTTAGATGGATGATTGTGATGCAATTTCTAGATTGTGCCCATGACAATCAGCTCAGAAAAAGGCTTTTTTTAATGTTTGCCTGAGCAACAAGTGCCTCCATATGCTGAGGCGTTTAAAAGCCTGTCCTTTCATGAGATGCCTGTGTTCAAAAAAAAAATTAGAAAAATGAGAATTCCATTTCACAGCTGAATAAACTAAAAGCTACTCTAAAGCCCTCTGAGACTCCCCTAGAGGCGACTATGTTCATTACACCATGTAGTACAAAGGTGAATGAGCAATAAGGTGATGATTGTGTAATTGTGGTGTGATTGAATGTAATGCCGGGTCTTTCAGAATCATCCAACATTCTTTTTTTGTCAAAATGGTTGTTATTAAAAGGTAATGTCTTCACCCTTACTTCATGCCAAATAAGTTTAATAATGACTTTCTTTCCAATCTGTGTCTGTTTTACTAGTTTCAGTTCTTTGCACTGTCAACCCATTTAGATGCATTGGGATTAAAGGACAGACTTCAAAAACTGTAGCAGCAGTTTTGAGCACTGCATAGAATAAATACTCTG
Organism: Sander vitreus; assembly: GCF_031162955.1. Taxonomy (NCBI): domain Eukaryota; kingdom Metazoa; phylum Chordata; class Actinopteri; order Perciformes; family Percidae; genus Sander; species Sander vitreus. Next base: position 24,332,096 of record NC_135864.1, on the reverse strand, counting down.
CTTTTAGCCATTAATCGTCACAACATTTTAATAACAATTTGTGCATTTAAAAACAACAGAGACGTCACAATGAAAGAAAGCATGAAGAGAGAAAAAGGATGAGAGACATTAAAAAGTTGGGTTAGACTCCTCACTCTCCTGACTGTTTCTCCTCAGCCTCACTAAATGAGAGGACACATTGATTTTGTGTTTCCCAGCAATGTGCATACATTTCCCTTTGGAAACAGGTCACAGAGAGAGAAAGGCTTCCCTTCTCTTACAATATCGCTGAACTGCTGCGGATGGATACACACAAAAAGGCTTGTATGTGTGTGCGTGTCCTCACCACTCATCCATCAACTCTGGACTTGATGCGTCAAGGTATACGAATACTCCATTTAAAAATGTCCTATATCTATTCTCCAAATGGCCAGTCATTCATGTGTTAGATGCACAACACGCTGCATGTTTTCCTAAGACTGACTTTCATCACGGTGTCCAACTCTCACACATTGACCGTGAGACACACACGTCCCTTTTCTCACGCAGAGAAAGACAAGTTTTTTGCTGATAACATAAACCATATCTATAACTGGATACACACATGTGACAGCTGAGGTGCAAGCAAATATTTCTGTTTAGAATACGCAGTTGACAACTCTGAAATCTGTGGTTATTTTACAACAGATGCTGGTTGCACAAACTGTAACAAATAAACTGTAGGTTTATTTTCGAACTTTGGACAATACCAGGCTAACTGTTTCTCCCTGTTTCCAGTCTTTATGTTAAGCTAGGTTTACCACGTCCTACAAACTCAACATACTTACGTATCACAAATGATACTGATCTCATCTCAATGTAAAAAAAAAGCAATTTCACAATAATTTAACTTTTTTCTTCCTTTAAACTCTTCCAAGGTTTTGTTGATTTGTCATAAACTGTCTATCTTGTATTTAAGCAACAAAAGCCCAATCATCTATCGTAGTACTCAAGTTTTCATTTACGATTACAGTGTCTTATTGTAGCACTATTCGACAATGCATTCAGAATCCTTTATATGTAGCTATGGGTTTGTTAATGCTTTTGATTTGTGGTAATAATACATTTTTACACACTTTACGTTTCACTTTACGTTTCACTTTACATTAAGACTGAGGCACCATCATGCCTGACTGTGAACAAGTCAATAAAATAGTCCACAAATAGTGTTTTAGTTGCTTTTACTAAGTCACTATTTACCACCAAAAGGAGACTTTGGCAACACTTTGAGAGCTTCAATTGTAAGTTAAGAAAGTATGAGCCGAATCTATGGCTTAATATCACTGTGCAGCTCCCAAGGAACTAATTGTGCCCCATCACCTTTTAACGATTCTAAAGTCAGCCTTGATGCAGTACTGGTGTTATCGGTAAAGATCATTCAAACCCAGCCAATTAAAATGAGCAAAAGATTGAGATTCAGCTATGTGCAGAACATATAGCTCTGGCCTCCATGTGGCTTGTAAAAAAACTTGACACAGAGACAGAGCGAGAAACTTCCTTTATATATCTCTAAAAGCTCAGTGATGGAAAAGTTTTAAGTGCTGCCAAATACAGACTGGATTGGGGGAGTGGGGTAGGGAGGGGGAATCTGTGATTGAGCTATTATACTCCCAGAGTGCAGTTCAGTTTTGATGAATGGTACTGAAGCAGTGGGGAGTAGAGGCATAGTTACGTACGGATGGGTCAGGGACTGTATTAGGAGTGGAGTTTGAAGGTGGTGGATGCAAAATGTGATGCATACGTGTGTGCTTAGTGCACATGCTTGCAGGTCTACGGTGAATTCCCCATGGAGTGAGAGCCAATCTTGGCTCGAAGCCTTGAGTTATTGATCTGCTCCTGGAAAGCCATCATTCACTGCTTACAGCCACCTCCACCCATTCCTCTCCTGCAACACTCTCCACACCCCTCTGTAGAGCAGCTGAGGCAAGGCAACGTTATGTTTTTTCAACAAAGTGCTTTACATTAAACGTTAAAGAGCAACTAAAAACATTCATTAAAGAGAATATAAAATAAACAAATCTTCAGTCTGGATTTAAAAGAACAGAGTTTAAGCAGACCTGCAGTTTCTGGTAGTTTGTTCCAGATATGTGGTGCATAAAAGCTGAATGCTGCTTCTCATTGTTTGAGAACACAGAGAGCCAAATGGGAGGGGCAAAGCCTGACACTGCGCCACCTGTTATGCTGGGACTGTATTTCCATTGATTCAGACTAACTGAAATTAAAAGCATGGACAGGTTTTTCCAAATCCTGCTGAGACATAAGTCCTTTAACCCTTGCTATATTCTTATGGTGATAGTAAGCTCACTTTGTAATTGTCTTGATGTGGCTGTTGAAATTCAGGTCTGAGTCCATGACTACACCAAGATTTCTGGCATTGTTCATTGTTTTAAACCCTGACGATTAAAGCTGAGCACTGACTTAATAGTACCTTTGGCTCAATGCACTTACTCAGTGTTTGTAGTGGACCATAGTCCCCTGGTGATATGGTTGTGTAAATTTGTGTGTGGTGTGCATAGTTATGGTAAGTTATTTTGTGGTTTTCCATAATCTGAGCCAGTGGAAGCATGTAGATATTTAACAGAAGAGGCCCCAGAATGGAGCCTTGGGGTACTCCGCATGTCATATCTGTTACCTATAGACACAAAGTAGTCTATTCTTTAAGGAGGATTCAAACCAGTTTAGTACTGTGCCAGAAAGTCTAACACAGTTTTCCAATCGGTCTAGTAATATGTAATGGTCGACCATGTCAAATGCAGCACTGAGATCAAGTAAAACTAAAACTGAAATTGTGCCACTGTCTACATTGATGTGGATGTGACTGAATACCTCAACAACAGCCTCAGTGCTGTGGTGTGGTCATAAACCTGGCTGGAAGACATCAAAACAGTTGTTTTGCGATGTTCTTTTTTAGAAATGGCTTGATGATGGTAGTTAATGGTCCAATATGTATATATTTACTGTAATAAATCCAAAAATGACCCCAATGCGTCATCAGATATTAAGGAAACATGCTAAGTTGAAATACTATGTTTTCTGACAACAATGCTAATGCCAGTATTTTCTCCTTTTGAAGTTTCAGTTCCATGGAATTTCTGTTTGTATTTTGGCCTGTGTGTTGTTAACAGCCAGGCCAGGTTGCCAGATATACCTGCTAAAACGTAAACCCAGCGTGCTACAGCTGTAACATTAGTACAGCCAGCCATGAAAGCAGCAAACAAACAAACGGGATCAACGGAGATAGATTCTACCTGACCTAAAAAAAAACTGCATGTTTCTAACAGTTGCGTGACCAGAGACTTAACAAACCCTGGGTAAATATTGGAGATGTATTTGAAAGACAGTTTAGAGCCCAAAAGGACGCAGAGTTGGCTAATTTCCTCCTGAATGGGTAAGCATTAGCTTCAGGCTAATTCATCACAGCTATAGGGACGGGCATTTTATGTCATTTCAACATTCGTGTAGCTACTCACATTGAATTATATAGCTAGAGTAACCAAGTTGGTTACTCGCAAAAAGAATTGAGACACAGCCAGTAAAGTGATCGCGACTGGTCCTGGCTAACGCCGCCATGCTAACCCTGCTAACTGCTAACGTTACCGGAGGACCAGGCAAGCGGGCCACGGCTGTTTACAATGTGTAGCCTGTTCAGCGGCCGTAGCCGACAACAATGAGTTTAGCGGTTCCTATCGTAATTCTAAGCCGAGGGAGTTTGTCTGTGTCAGTATAGCCAGTATCTAACGTTAGCGACTCCGCTGTGCTCTGAAGTAATGTCTGGCTATGTGAGACAAGCGTCTAGCAACATTGTTGGATGCTCCGGTCTCAGCCTGCCAACCAATGTGAACTTTGAGTCTGGGGAGGAGGTGGCGAGGGAGACGACTCTCTCCAGTATTTTGAATTTGTACTGCAGTAAATATTTTAAACACTAGCTGTCAGTATTACATATTTACGGTGGCCCTGAAGTGCAAATCACAACAGCAAATAGAAAAACGCAACAGCAAATCAGAAAACACAACGGCAAATAGGAAAACACAACGGCAAATATGAAAACACGACAGCAAATAGGAAAACATGTAGGAAAACACGACAGCAAATAGGAAAACACGACGGCAAATATGAAAACACGACAGCAAATATGAAAACACGACGGCAAATAGGAAAACATGACGGCAAATGGGAAAACACGATGGCAAATGGGAAAACATGACGGCAAATGGGAAAACACGACAGCAAATATGAAAACAAAACGGCATTAACTTCTACCTTCCTTCCTCTTAAAAGACAGACAGTCCGTCTGTCCAATCAGGAGGGTCCATCCTCTACTAGATAGGCCCTACCTTTTCCGGTAGAAGTTAATGCCGTTGTGTTTTCCTATTTGCTGTTGTGTTTTCCTATTTGCTGTTGCATTTTGTATTTGCTGTTGTGTTTTGCACTGCAGGGCCACTGTACATATTGCGCCTTTAACAAAGCCTGTGTGAAGACACCTGAGAGAATAGATTGTTGAAGATCTGATCTGAAGCCAAACTATTTACAAAAACATTTTTGAAAAACAGGAGGAGCATTTCAGATGTTGTATAATGTCCTCCAGGTTTTTATGGCTGGGGCTTATGGTAACATAAAATTGTCATGGTAGGCTATAATGATTGGTTGTATGTGGACACAGGGACAACATACATCCTGTACGTGATATGTAGGCACAGACTGTTGTCTAATCTTTAGAATTTTGTAAAGAGAGCACATTTATTGCCAGCCCTGGGGATAGAAGCTCAGAGGCTGAGAAGAAGGGCCACCTTGTATTTCCAAGTTCCAAATCATAAATGTGAAGTCTCTCTTTATAGGTGTCATGATGAACCTAGAGATTTGTTCTTCGCCTCCTGCGTTCGGCTTTGTCAAGAGACTTTTTTCTGTTCTTACCAACGTGGCATTTCTCCATGGAGATCTTTTCATACCAGACAGCTTTCACCTTAGTGGGAGCAATGGGATCAATAACATTTGTGATTTTAGAATTGAAATGACCTAAACAGCTCATTGACTGTGACCCAAGAGAGGGTGGGTGTGGAGGAGAAAAGCCAATTGAATGATTTACTGGTGTTTTCAGTGAATACTGTTAACTGTTTTCTGATTACATTTGTTTGAACACTTGTGAGCATGGAGAATGTGCTGTCAAAGAAAACACATGAATGATCAGAGAGCAACATCAGTCACATAACCTTGGATATTGTCAGGCCCTTGGAGATAATCAAGCCCAGAGTGTGGATCTTATTGTGTGGATCTTATTATGTGCGTGTGGGCTCCGTCAGATGCTGAGTCAGTCTGTCAACAACAATGAGAGTACATTTCCAGGATCATTGCATCACATCTGACGGCACTGGATGTTCCGCCGGTTGTCCCTTCTCTCTATGCTCTCTCTGTGTGTTGCCGTTGTTTAACTCTGTTCCATTCGGGAAACAACAAACCTCGATCTAGCAAGCTACACGCTGAAAAAGGCAGGCTAGCTTGGTTCTTTCAGGGAATGATTGTAAAGATTTACAAAGGTGGGGCGCCTGGGTGGCTCACCTGGTGTAGCGTGCACCCATGTACTGAAGCTCAATCCTTGCCGCAGCGGCCACTGGTTGGGTTCAGACCTGCAGCCCTTTGCTGCATGTCATTCCCCCTCTGTCGACCCCTTTCATGTCTAAGCTGTTCTATCGCATAAAGGCCATAAAAAGCCAAAATAATAATCTTCAAAAAAAGGCCTTACTCCGAAGCTCTATGGAGTAAGGTCTGGCAATGCAAGACTATCAAGAACACAACATAGTTTTTAAGTTCCCCTGTCCATGAATGTTAAAATCACCAATGATAACTACACACTTAAAATCAATTCAGATTATAGACAGCAGTTCAGGAAAGTCATCAAAGAATGTAGCACAGTATTTTGGTGGCCTGTAGATATAGATATAGATTGGGAAAGGCACAGGCTGATGAGGAATTAATGCTAAGTTTGCAGTTGAGCGCTTCTTGTTTCTTAGGAGATTCACCATCCTTATTTTGTTGTCTATCTTGATAGAAATGGAGGACGTTTTTGGTACACAGGGCCCTGGTTTGTCCTGGAAAGAGTCGTGATTAGTTGAACCAAGACATCATAGCCTTTGGTTTTCCGATGCATCTGGGTCTTGTACAAAGCAGCTATAGTTGGGTTTTTTTCGGCCATGGTTGATGATGAAAAAGAAACGTTGTTGGGATCTACACATCACAAGGAAAGTGATTAAACACAAATGATCCCAATATGATCCTGCGGTCAAACCTGCACAAGTAACGGAAGGCGAAAATTCAATTTGCGTTTGGTGTGAAGACAGCATTAAGGCTTGGTAACTTGAACGCGACACCGTGGCTCGGGCCTTGGTAGCTGGCACACATGCTATGAGCTACGAGTATGCGCACTGTGCGTATGCACGTAGCGCGTGCCAGGTTACAAAAATTCAGAGGTGCACGACCATGCGCGGCGACAACTTGTGGAGCCTACTCACTGGAAACGACAGCCGTGGTGACGTCATTTTATGGCTCACGCACTTTGCGACGGGAACACCACTGCGACCATAAACCTGGCTTTACGTTTAATACTTCACCCAGAGTGTAACCCCTCAGTTTGTGCACCTAAAGTTAACTTACCTCTGTCTGTTTACCTCATTTTCATAATGCACACATTTGTTCTGCCTCAATATCTGTCTGTGGTCTGTCTGAATATAAAGCAAAAATGGCACAATGGCAGTATGAATGTGACATCAATGTTGTCTGCAGGGGTGGTGGAATGAAAGTAATGAAAATAAATAAAAGGAGTGGGATGAGCAGGTGAGTTAAGAGGAAAACTGCGAGTGCTGGTAAGCCCAGCCAAATCAGGCCTCCTTCTCTTATGGGAATGGCCGATTGCTTTATCAGCTAGGCCTTAAAAAGAAAGAGGCTGTCTCTCCTCATTGGATCTGATTGCAGTGCCTGGAGTGGACGGAGAGAACAGAAGATGGACTAGATAAGGAGATGTAATAGTGGAGGGGAGAGAGCAAATGAACACTTTTATGGTCCTCAATGAGCATATGTGTGTGTGTGTGTGTGTGTGTGTGTGTGTGTGTGTGTGTGTGTGTGTGTGTGTGTGTGTGTGCGTTTGCAGTATCTGGATGTTTACCACAGTACAATTATACAGAGTGAAGATGTATCACTTTATGAAGAAGGCTACATGCAATGAAATCATTTGAAGCCCTTCCTGCAGCCTACATACTGTTCAAGTGTTTATGTTCATACACAAACACCAACAGGGTATACTATGTCTTAATTTTACCAAGAAAACAGAGCTGATCAGAGGAAAATGTTGGCACTTAACTTAGACTCTCTGGGGGCATGTTTGTCGACCACATCAATGAATTCAGGGGAAAGAAGGAAAACGTGCTTTCAATATTTATCAATTGGAATCCATCCCACTTATTAGCAATTAGATCATTTATGACCAGGATTCATTTTTTTATACTGTCTAATCAAATCCTGTGGTGATTTGGGTATTTTTGTTTTCCAAACATAATAAATCATTGAATGCTCACTGAAGCAGTCTGGCAAAACATCAGACTCTTTTGTGGATGTGAGTGTGAAGTATCTAGTCAAGCAGAGACTTACAAATGAGGGTGACTGGTGTTTTCAGTAATTGGTTGTTTTTAAATTTATATCAGAAATAAATAGATTTGTCTTTGCAGGGGAACTTAAATAATCATTTCATTACGACAATCAATGTAGTTAATGGTTGAATTCATGACTATGCAGGTGCGGCTGGGGCTCTATGTACTGTACATATCACAGGTGTATTTATTCATTGTCATGCAAAATGACTAATGAAAAGACACTGAAAATGTATTGGAAGAACAGCACAGAGATACAAAATGGTATTTAGGAGAAGCAACTGTGTATCAGTGTGAAATAAAATGTGATAACATACATACCATTGTCTAACATGGGAAGAATGGTTATTTAAAAAAGTGTTATAATATCAGTCTAGTTTCTTTAGAGAAGTGGGCTTGGTTAGCTGATTGACACATAACATGAGGGGGTGTGGTGTTCAGTGTTGGGGAAGTTACTTTTAAAAAGTAGTATTTGCTCAGTACTCGTTACGTCTTAAAAAAGTAATCTGTCACTTTAATTAGTTACCCCCTATGGAAAGTAACTTTTTACGTTACTCATTACTTTTACGTTACTTTTAAAAGCAGGCGTCTCTGGCAGAGACTGAAGTTAATTATAAAAACACTATCTTTGACCATAAAGCCAATCTATGGTTTATCAGTGAAGTGTCTGAACTACACTGCAGACTGGATTCTCTACTCACAGGAGTGACGGCTGATTCATTATGAATGAGTCCAGCGTGGGTTAAATGCACATTTGTCTGAACTAAGGACTTTAACCTGGCCTATTAGAGCTTAGGCAGTATTTGATGCATCTGACCTTTGGCCCTGAATCAGACGCATGCCGAGACAAACACTATTAAAGGAACAACAACAAAGAGATTATTTTACTGGGCTCATCTTCTTCAGGGAGGGAAGAGAGGTTTAATTGGGACAATTAGGAGAACATAAGGAAGCTTCATCAAAGCAATGCAGTGGGCATTAACATAAAGTTAGCTGGAGAGCGTTTACCAGCAGCTTTTGTTTTGTTTTACAGACCCCCTTAGACCTCTCTTTCAGCCGTCTGTTGCTGGAATGGGTTTTTAAATGGGTGAGCCAACAAAGAGATTACAGTTGTATATCTTGACAACAAGCTGTGCTTATATAAATATAGTAATGATATGAATACAAAAAAATCTAATTACATGAAGAGTTTAGAGTGCTCCTTATTTTAAGAGCTGGAGCTAATTATAATACTCAATGCTGATTAAGACAGGGCCTCGAGATGAGAAAATACAGCAGTGCCCACTTTAAAGAAAAACTCAAATGTATCACAACCTAACTGCACGTTTCTTATTTGCATATTCTTGGCAACATCACTGTGGTCCCAGACCTGAGCTTTTACTTTGGTGAGTGCAATGTTATCATAGCTGTTGGCTACATATCTACAAACATGAAGCTGAAATGTAATAAAGCATAGATTTCCTTTAACAATATATTATATTGAATTTGAGTAGTGTACTGACATTAATAATTCCAACAATGTTCAAACCAGATACATCTGTATTTTTAGTCAATAAGACAGATGGAAAGTACATCCTTGATGCCATTAACTTAAAGTAATGTCTGCTTAAATAAACTATAATAATAATAATATTATTATTATTATTATTATTAGTATTATTATTATTATTATTATTATTTAATATAATTGACATCTTTGTCACCACCAACGAGCTGAACAACGTCGCAGAAACACTGAATTTTAACGTGAAACTGCTTTATTTTGTGTTTTTACCTGTTTTAATCACCAGGCCTGATTGTATTGAAGGGCAGGAGAACTTTGTGGATGATTCGGCTCCCGGTAAAAACCTGAACAATGAACACTGAAGGAATCCTAACCGGTAGAAACTGATTGCAATGAGGGCTTTTGTCATTGTTCTGATTGAGAAAACCACAGCTGCTTAAAAATGTTTAAGGCTTTCATCATGTCATTTGATACTGGGGTGTAGCATGGACAAGGAAGAAGCCATCGCAGACACGTCGTTTTTCACCTACGTTAATATTGCGAGATAGGATGTTTGTTTTGCAGTGAAGGTCCCATGGCATGAAACTGTCACTTTATGAGGTTTTTTAACATTAATATGAGTTCCCCCAGCCTGACTATGGTCCACCCAGTGGTTAAAAATGGCAATAGGTGTAAACCAAGCCCTGGTTATCCTGCTCTGCCTTTGAGAAAATGAAAGCTCAGATGGGCCGATCTGGAATCTTCCCCTTATGACGTCATAAGGGGAAAGGTTACCTAAGGAAATGGCACATCCTAAGGAAAGCTTGTTGTGGGACTGGCTCTAGTGGCTGTAATTCTGCACCAAGGCTGAATTTCTGGAAAGAGACGTCAGATACAGTATTAGGGGACCACTAAGGCCTATATAAAAGAGACTTCACATACAGTATTAAGGGACCACTAAAGTCTATATAAAAGAGACTTCAGATACAGTATTAGGGGACCACTAAGGCCTATATAAAAGAGACTTCAGATACAGTGTTAGGGGACCACTAAGGTCTATATAAAAGCATCCAAAAAGTAGCATGTCATAGGACCTTTAATGTGGTGTTAAAATAACTGGTAAAATTAGAGACAATCCACACTGCATTAACATTGTGATAGGAGAAGACATGGGAAAGGGATCTGAGTATTTTACTGGATGATGAGGAGTGGGACGGATTTTGTAGGAATATAAAAACTACGTAAAGTGATGTGAGGGTGCGCCTCATTCAGTTCACGATTATGCATCGCTTCTATTCGACACCCTCCAGATAGTTTAGAATTGGTATGAAAGACACACCAAATTGTTGGAAATATAGAGTAGGACAAGACAGAGGACGGCCAATTACTTCATGTCCTATGGTTCTGTGAATTTTGGACTGGGATACATGATAACCTATATGGGATTGCAGGGAACCAGGTTCCATTCAGCCCAAGATAATTTGTTCTGGGAGATGGGTCAATCCTAAACGGAATAGATAAGAAGTTGGGTCCAGACTAATGATAGCCAGACAGATTATTTTAAGAGGATGGAGGAATGAAGGGGTGCCGTCAATCCAGGAGTGGGCTTGTGAGATGTGTCATATAAACGGTTAGCAAGATTGGATGTCTATACTAGAAAATGGAGAAAGTACCTGAACTTTCTGGAGAGCTCCTAGAAGCTTTGTGCTGGGGAGAGACTTATGATGTAATTTATACATATTTTTATTGGTATATAGTTTATGGTCTATTTTGTTATTATTTTGTTGTCACGCCCCCGCCTGCCGTGACTTCCTCACAGTGACAGTTTAGTGCGTGTGTGTGAATGTGTTTTTGTTTTATTTCTTCATTTTTGTTATGCCTGCCGTGTGTTTTGTTTTCCTGTTCCCTGTCTGTCACAGTTTTGGACACGCCTCTCCTATTGATTCTCCCCACACCTGGCACCCATTACAATCAACGCACCTGTCATTCATCCAGCTTCATCATCTGCCTTTAAAGACCAGTCTGACTTTCTTCTCCCTGTTGGATTGTTGCTTACTACCAGTATGCTATTTCATCAGCCTTTGCTATTTGTTCCAAGTTGAGTTTCTTGTTCTTGTTAAATATAAATAACCCATCAGAATCTACTGCCAGCCCAGCCATCTTCAGACCCAGCACCTCTACTGCCAGCCCAGCCGGCTTCGGACCCAGCACCCCCTACTGCCAGCTCACCCTTACTGTCTCAATAAAACAAGATTCTTTTGCACCAACTCCAGTCTGCGCCTGAGTTCTGTGTGTCAAGGTTTTTACCAATAATTCAGCATTAGAAACATTGAAGGGTATTTATACTGTATGCGCATACATATTGACTATTACCACCCTCAAACCATGAATGCTTTTCCAGACACAATCACTAGAAGCCTACTCTGCATCTTCCTCTCCATCACTCCCTTCATCTTCACTTGACATGCTGCTGCTCCTTTATCGGCAGTTGCTCCATCATGTAAACGGTGTCCATGCTGAAGTACCGGAGCAGTCCGGCTGAAGAGCTGCCATTACTCCCCACTCACTCTCCACCGATTAATTACACAGCGCAGCCTTCTCCCTCACACATCCAAACACTTACACTGCAACTGCACTGCTATGGATGACTAAACTACCTGTGTTCTCGCCATTAAAAAGACAGACTGAGTGATCAGAGTGATGGAGATGAGATTAAAGGTGATTCGCACTGCTTATTTTTACAGTACGCGCTGGCATTTACATAAGTGATGTAAGTTATGTAAATTGTATTACCAGAGGCTGTGTTGCAGGGAGAACATAGTTTCTTATGTTGCCTATTATTCTATTGACTGATCTTGTTATTTTACTTTAATGTCAGCATGGTGGAAGGAAACAACTTTAGTTTATATTTGATCACTGGCATCAGAATCCTTAAATGGCCTCTGCATATAAAGATTGTCATCATTTCCAACAGGAGCAGCAGGAAGTATGCCTATAGATGAGCTGGTAGTTGGATACCTGCTAGGGCTGCACAATATACAGGTATTGTGTTTTTATTTTCATCGTGATATCAACTAGTGCATTATACACATCGTGAAAAGCTGGGACATATCGCAAAAGACTCTCCGAGATTTTTTTTGTATTAGTTGAAAGAAAATATCTGTAGAAAACTGCATTTTATAATGTTGCTGTCATTCTTTTTTAGTGGTGCCTTTTATGTTCAATACAATGTTCAATTTGTTCAATAAATGGGTTAGGGTTAGAATGTTAGAAATTATTTCCTTACATTTGTTTTAAATTCAACAAGCAATGTGTTGTATTTTAAGAAAATACTGAAAGCAATAGAAATTGTGAGTACACTTTATCTGTTTATTTATCGCAAATAATATCGTTATCGCAATATTCAACAGCGTTATCGCATATTTTCCTCATATCGCACAGCCTAATACCTGTGGTAGAGATGATCACCGAAATATGATAAAAAGAGCCTCTACTAGGATAACCTTACCTTGACATTTTTACCGTGCTGAATGTGTAGATGACTCTTTTGACCCTGGGTTTCATCGTCCAGCACCATAACCTCCCATCAAAATGACGAATGGCCGAACAATTCTCCCAGCAGCCATTTACCAGAAGAGACAACAAACAGATGAGAGGCGAACAAAGTTGGCTGTTGAGCTCGGTTGGATTAAACAGCGGTCGAGCCTGTCCTCCGATGATACCGAGCGTGACTGTCTGGCCCTCCCTCGGCGATATTTAACATCAAGGGTCATTAACAGGTACAAATGCTGGGGGAGCCGTGGAGTCCTCTCCATCACTGACCTTCCTGTCATCTCCGTCTGTGATTTGAAATGATGCCATGTGATCAGGGGCGTAGCTGTAATTTGAGAAGTGAAGCGGGTCAGATTGTTCAGGAGGATGAATTTTATTGGAAGATCCCATTTGTCTTTGGAAATCGCGGATTCTAACTAGCCTACATTTCATTTATGATTGATGGAAACGCAAACATTTCCATAAAATGTTCCATTCTGTTTGACTGCCACAGAAATATTTGGCTGTAACAGCACACATTTGGTGGCCTCTGGCACATTCTAATACCACCATTCCATCATATACACTGATCTTAATTATTACATATTTAAATGACTTTTCCTCCCTATATTTTTGTATATATTTGTATTAATATTTTATTATTGCCTTTATCTAAATGAGTCTATCTGAGTCTAATCTGACGCAACCTTAGTAATGTGCACACTGGCCTACTTATGGTGCGTTCAAATCAACTTAGACATTTTGTAAGTGTGGGGGACAGAGGGCACCGACATGTAAAGTGGGGGGGACATGTCTCCCGCATACCCCTTGTCCGCTACACCCTTGCATTTGATGTAGCGGTCCGTTTCTTTATTTAGTCAGTCCCACAACCCAAAGAGAGAGAGATAAAAAATAAAGAAAAAGATGCCTCTCTTAAAGACAGATTTAAAAGGAGATGCCCCCAAGCTTAGACGATGGTATTAGGAAGTGCTGCTTAATTACAAGAGCAAACCTTGCGGATGGCCCGGAGATATTCATTTTAGGAATTAATTTGGCACATAAAGAGATCATCAAATCTAAACAGCCCTATGGCGGAGGAGGTCTTATCCACACAGCAGGCGGATATTAGCCCAGCATTTTCATTTCTACACTTTTTTGTGATGGATATCAGACCAGAAAGTCAATGACTGATTATAGCAACCCTGCCTTTGTTATAGATTAACTGCTTTTCGCATATGTGTGTATGTGGGCAATCAAACATAACACCCAGTATTTGATTGTTGCACTTGAAACCATGGGCATCAGTATGTTGCTATAACAGCCTTTTATTTTTCTGAGAAGGATTTCCCTCAATCTGTTGAAGCCTGGCTGCAGGCATTCCCAACAAGTCCTTTCAAACTAAATGGCAAAATCTGCAATTGGCAACTGCTTTTTTTAAACAATTACAATTTTCAAAAACAGGACCTGGCTGTATGTGGGCAGCCATCTGCTTTAACCTATTGCAGGAAAAAGAGAGAGAGAGTGAGAGAGAGAGAGAGGGGGGACTAACTATATTTAGAAATATGACTAATAATAATTATAGCAGTGGATATGATCTAATAACATGATTAACAGTAGCAATTATAAGTACAGTACAGATAATAGGACTATGACTACTAATAATATTAATAATAATTTATAATAATTAATAATAATAGCAGCAAGGTGTTGAGCAGGACCGCGGCAGCGGCTGCAGCCACGAGCCAGGTGCCACCACAATCCAAGAAAATTAAGGACTCCGGGAAAGAAGCTAAGTTAATAACATGCAATTTTACTTTTGAGTAGCTGTTTTGTTGATATATCAGTTTATTGTCTTTTGAGTAGTGAGATGTAAAGTATGTAAATACTAACATGTGACATGAGGGGGCGTGTGTTGTGTGAGGCTTTATAAGCCAGATGCGCATGTGTGTCAAAGAGATTCACAGTGAGATGATGACGGAGAAGAAGAAGAAATTTCCCTCTTTTCTGCGGGATATCCGTCACCTTCCTCTTTCTTTGTGTTGGCGTTCTAAACTCCGGTGGATTTCTGAGGACTATGGTTAACTGCTCCTCAGATCTCTGCAGGGTAAATCCAGACAGCTAGCTAGACTATCTGTCCAATCTGAGTTTTCTGTTGCACGACTAAAACAACTTTTGAACATACACATGTTCCACCAAAGTTCCTTTCCGAGGCTATTTTGCAGAGGCACCATGGCTCTGTCCGGTGCTTAGCACCGCCCAAGACGATTGTGATTGGTTTAAAGAAATAATAATAACAAAATAAAATAAACAATAAACCAGAGCATGTTTTTCTCCCATCCCGGAATGCTGTTTGGACTAGGCAGACCCTCCTCTGCAGCGCTGTGAAGGAAGGTCTGACAATGCCAGTTAAACCAACAGTGACTATTGGTAGAAAACAGGGAGCGGACTGCTGTCTCCTGTGTCAAAGGCACATCTCAATCGCTTCCTCATGAGGTTTTGTGGTGATAATAACACTTTCACTGTACTTTCACCTTTTCTAAGATGAAAGTCATAATTCACGGGGTGACCTCTAGCTCACCCAGTAGAGTGTGCGCCCCATGTCAGCTGAGTCCTTTGCAGCGGCCCGGGTTTGAATCTGACCTGCGGCCCTTTGCTGCACGTCATCCCCCCTCTCTTCCCCCTTTCCTGTCTATCCATTGTCACTATCAAATAAAGTGAAAAGCTAAAAAAAAAAAAAACATTTTAAATTCATAATTCACATGGACCCTCAAAGCCATTGTTAGATTATGTCATTTTTGGCATTTAAATGCTGTTGTTTTTCCTGGAACAGTAGTCTCGGTTTTGCTTCCATTTAGCCACAAAGATCACCTAAAGATCACTGTTTACTAAAGAGCTGGGCCTAAATCAGGACAAAATAGACCCAGAACAATGTGGATGGGGTACCCACATTTTGTTGGCCACACACTAGTGAAGTAGTAGTAGTACATTTTAAATTTCAAATATTGTACCTCGGCTCAACAAATTAGTTCTCAATAAGATCAACAAGCTCTGTCATGGAATGTTCTGTACTTCTATTTCAACCTTGAGCTTCCTTTACAGGGATGCCTAGACATCAATGTGTGTTGGTCAAAGGAAAAAGTAACGAAGCATTTTTCAATGCCTTTCACCATGGATAGTGAAAGCATTTGCTAATATCATGTGGACATCTTTCCTGACCTTTTCCTTTGGCCTCACTCGGCTCTCCTCTGCATACCTGATGGGGTTTATGACGTGAGGCCAGAGGGAAACACATAATCCAGAGGCCAGAGGGAAACACATAATCTGCCTTTAAGCATATGCTAATGCCCATGCACAGCGCTCATGTCTGCACCTCTTCATATTAATGTGACCTTGTTCAGAGACAGGTAGATGGAGATAGAAAGGGTGGGATGCAGAGGGACTGAAAGAGGTCAGATGGAAAGATTACGAACCGTCACAGAGAGAGGGAGGGTCCAACGTAAAAGGGAATTGCTGTCATTAGAAAGATTTTCATTGTTTATGAAAAACAGTGGCTGTGTCATTCCAGCCACATTCCGTGTCTGTTCCCAGGCTTCGGAACAGGCATGTTTATGACTGAGAACTTCAAATGTAATTTAAGGACCCATTTTTTTTTCACTTGCTATTAAGGGACTTCTGAGGCTGCCTGGCTTCTGTCAGGCCCCTCCTGATCTGTCTTTTTTATTGCCTTCACCGTTTTTGAGCCATTGCTGATTAAATTCACTTTTCTAACTTCTTTCTTTATTGACGTTGGTTGTACCATGCACGTTGTTTTGTGATGTTGTGTTTGTTATGTACTTTTTTATTCATGTAGCCTGCTGTTGTTTCATCTATGTATCGAGGCATACTTCACCCCATCTGCCCTGGTTGTAAAGCACTTTGGGTCAGCTTTTGCTGTTTTAAATGTGATATATAAATAAAGATGACTTGACAATCATGTAACTATGAATGCAATCATATAACCACTTGGAAATTTCAGAGAATTGTTATTGATAGCTGGGAATAACTACTTTTCCACCAGCGACCACAAGTACCCTGTATGTGGTCATGGAACAAACTCATTATTATATGTCATGTTTGACTGATTTGTAATTCCAACAAGACATTTTTATGAATCTTCTACTTCTAAGATGTAACCCTATTTTCCTTTATAGAAATTTGAAGCACATTAACTTTGTTGTACTTATACATAATACATTTAGAGTTTCCCTATCCTTTGCGTTTGTCTCATAGATTGTAATTAACATGACATTATATAAACAAAAATTTAACAAGATAAAAAAAAAAAAAAAAACATAAATCCTGTACATCGGTAGCTTAGCGACCACGTTTTTGTTCAAGAAACTGACTTTATCACACACTGACACAATTATAAATGTTCTCCTTTGCATTTTTCAAGGTTAGCTTTCATTCAGTCATACCAAAAAGCATTCTGGAATGGTTATACAAAAAAAGTCTATTGAACTGAGTAAGTAAAATAATTTACCCACTTTAGGTTAACCACTATTGAAGCCAATACATTAATCCAAGTAAGTATTGTAAGTAATTTGTGTTGTTGCATGTTCTATATTTTCAACATCTTGTATGCATATCTTTGTGCATGCATATTTTCAATCACTAATTATTGACAGTTGCTTCTGCTTTGCTTTGCTCCTTTTAATATCACATTTAGTATACTGTTTGGATGATGAGGGGTTAGTGTCCTTACAAACTGTTGCTCGGATGTTCTTGAGCAAAGCACTGAACATCGATCTGCCCCAGTGAAACAGTTTGTGTCTGAGCAGCTCCCACTCAGAATGAACGGAGACTGTGCATTGTTTAGTTGTGTTGAATTTCCCTGGAGAAATGGGTTTAAATGTGAGACTTTTTAGGACCACTTTTTAAGCAACAGCAAACAAACACAACAAAAAAACTGATCCAAGAAATACTGTGATAAACTGGCTTAAGTGAAAGTCAAGAAACGATGACCAACAAACACACACACACACACACACACACACACACACACACACACACACACACTGAGAATGTTCACAGTGACAGAATGCAAGGCTACAGGGAGCCACAGTAGGGAGCTGTCAGTGAGTGTGTGCGTGTGCGTGAAGTCTGCTTACGTTGAATGATATGAATGGCTCTGTCACAGGTCAGCCAGATTAGTCAGGAGCAGGTTACTAAACTTCAGGTGAGAAGAACATGTGCGCACACACACACACACACACACACACACACACACACACACACACACACACACACACCCTTCCACAGTCAGACTAACCTCGAAGCTGTGGTCATTGCTGTGTACATGCATGATTCACCATGTTAGTGATATTTTGATATCCTGCTGCTTTCACAAGATTACCAAGCCTGGCTGTGGGCATTGTGTGTTGGTGTTGGTGTGTGTGTGTGTGTGTGTGTGTGTGTGTGTGTGTGTGTGTGTGTGTGTGTGTAGGAGGGTGTGGAGTATGTCCTTGGGCAAATAGCATGGTCTACCACAGATGTAGTCCAATAACAAGTCTCTATGAGTCATGACTCCGAGACGCTGACACTCTATCTGCTGTTAGAAGTCACCACAGCTTTGCTGACACAAGCTGCTGGTGCTTAACATTTGTGTTTGAAGCACCCCAGGATCTGACTGGACCTCATGGGGCTCGGTCTGGGTTCAGATGACTTTGCAATGTTTTGCCCCAGTTTTGGTTAAGCACCCTTTCCAAAACCTGAAAAATCAGCTTATCTTATCTTAGATTGGTTGTAATGTTTTCTCCTTATTAGTGAATTACTGTTTTCACTAATTTAGGCTTTGTTTTGGGCTCAATAAAAGCCCAGCATTGTTGACTTAACTTTAAATTTAAGATTTGCTTTCAGCCACATCCTACAGCCTTTTTTAAGGAATTCAACTATATACTGTAACAGAGCCGACAAATCATTGTGTCTGCCCATGACAATTGTGATTGGTTTAAAGAAATGCCAATAAACCAGAACACGTTGTCCTCCCATCCCGGAATGCTGTGTGGACTAGCCAGACTTTCCTCCGCAGCACTGTGGAGGAAGGTCTGGCAATGCAAGACTAATTGTATACAAATGTATGTAAGTCTACAGAGACATTAGTGAGATGTGATCTGAGAGACAGTCTGTTCCAAAAGAGGATGTCTCAGGTACATTAACTTAATGGATCGGCTCTCAGATCTTCCATCAAATTTTGCGATCCAACATGCACAGGCATATTCAGTGCTTGTCCTACTTCTTTTGTAATACATAGTGATGTCCAATTGAACTGTCATGAAGCATTTTCTATATTTTCTGAGCCCAATGGATGGCACTTTCTGTTTAATAAAAGATTAAAAGCACACTGAATTGCCATTCCTTGAGCCTTTTTCTTTAAGCCAAGAGCGCCATCTACTGTAGTGGGATCAACAAATACAACTAATGGTTCATGAAGCTTCATTTGGACATCACTAGTAATAAGAGTTCAGTAATATGGTTTTAAATTATTGAAGTTTGCATCCATCGGCTAAAATTGAAAATGTAAGCACTTACATTAGCAGTTTAATGTTTTGCTTCTTGACTTTTGGTTTCCCTTGATTTGTTTTGTTCTCTAGTTGAAATGGTTTTCTATGAGAGTGTGATGGCCCTGACAGTGTGTTTGGCTCTGCTCTGCTGCTGTTTGTTGAGTGCATTACCCTCCCAATGAGCCTGTGAAGAAGTCTGTGTTCGTTTGCAGATACCTTCTCAAAAATGTATATCACACTCAATTGACCTGCTGAAAAATGCTGAATCCTTCAAAAAGTCAAACTTGCCAGATACATGTTGGTCCAAGTCTGTTACTAGTCTGTTTGCCACTAAATGTATATTATTGCAACACCCAAAGATGACTGCCAAAGAAGGCTGAAGAACTGACGATCACACCATGTAAAATCATCACAATCACCACGAGATCTAATGGATTTCATCCAATCAAAGGCCACACCCACAAATAGTGTCCATATAAAGTACAACAAAGTTGAATGTTTAAAAAAAATTATGTGTGGTGGGTGGTGACCAGTTAATGTCTCAGTCAATGTAATTAAAACATTTTACACCATGGTCTGGGTGAATACTCGATTCTTATTGGCTGCAGGGTGTCCATAAAAAAGTAATGTAGGACAGTAAAGGAGTTCTGGTGAAACTGACTGTTTACTGTTCTAAATGAATGCGCTTCATTAAAACAAAAAGGAAATGTGAATCTGTTATTTCCAACTCGTCCTCTGAACACCACAGGATGGCGCTAACACACATGTTGCATGAAGTAAGTTATACTGCCCCCTGAACTTTGTTTCACAGTGAATAACGTTATCTCACATCCCGTTCACTGTTCAAGCTGCGGCCTACAGTAACGTTACATGCAATTGTTCGTGAAAGTCGTTATATTGTTTTGGGGACAATGAACTGGCTGGATAGCTAGTTTGTCTTGTTGTTCAACATACTGTCAAATTATTTTTACTGTTTGCCAACTGTATACAATGTTATTGACTTTGGATCTTGCTAGCATAGCGTTAGCTTTCTGGCTCGAACGCCTGACTGAGGGACTGACCTACAGAAATTCACAACCCTAGTATACAATCAAAAAACAAAGCATTAAAAGTGTAGTTCAGTCAATGTGTAGCTCTATTAAAATGTACTGTGCTAGAGTGAGTAGAGCTTCTTTCCTAAAGTGTCAGCAACAGCTGTTTGCTAACCACTGGTGTGCCCCACAGATGACTTTAAACAGAAATTAAAGACTGAGGCAAATCAATATTGGGCCAATGTGACTGACTCAGCTACTACCAGACAAGTTTCCAACAAGGCTTCACACTCCCCATCTTCCACCTCACAGCACAACAACCAGCGTCAGTGTCAATAGATGTCGACTTGGCTCGTACTGTTCCCCAAGACATTCCTTTGATCTGAATGGAAGGCTGAATGCTAATCAGGGTGACAAAAGAAAAGGGACTCCTGGTGGGAAAGCTGCTAACATTGATGTCACTTAGGGCCCTATTTTAACGATCTAAGTGCACAGCGTGAAGCGCCTGGCGCAGGTGCATTTAGGGCTTGTATGAATCCACTTTTGCTAGTTTAACGGCGGAAAAAAGGGTCTGTGTGCCAGGCGCATGGTTCAAAAGGGTTGTACTTAGTGTCTTCATTAATCATACATGTTGTGGGCGTAACATGCAATAAACCAATCAGAGTGTCATCTCCCATTCTCTATAAAACCACCAGGTGTGTTTCTACCTTGGCGCATTGCTATTATGGTGGCGGATTTGCTAAGCAGGAAGTAGTATTTAAACATAACTTATTTTCATATGTTTACGTTCTAACGCTGGGTTTTAACGGGCAGTTTTGCCTGTAAAACTCCACTCCTGCTCTGCAAAAGGCAGACTAGTGAACATCCGGGCACTCACTGCCAGCGGACTGTTCGGAAATGAATGTAACCGCTCCGCTGTTGTTGAAGCTGCCTGTGAACATCCTACTTGTATACAGTCTAGCGTGAAAATTCAGCACAAAGCACAGTGAGAAAAATAATAATAATAAAATAAAATAAAAATACACACAAGTAAATACACAATACATTCGCATACGTACCAACTGTGCTATTATTTACAGTATATGTACAAACAGGTGCCAAGGAGGAGAAAAGTAAGAAACTAAGAGAAAAAAAGAATTAAAAAAAATAAAGAAATAAAAAATCAACAATAATCATGTGTCATGACAAATTAAAAGCAAGAGCAGGTTGATTGTAGTTATACCATGGTCTGGGTGAATACTCGATTCTGATTGGCTGCAGTGTGTCCATAAAAAAGTGATGTAGGACACCTACTAAAGGAGTTTCGGTGAAACTGACTAACAGTTCAGGTCGCTACTTCAGGCTGCGGCCAACAGTAACGTTACACATCACGGATGAAATTGTTCGTAAAAGTTGTTATATTGTTTTGGGGACAATGACATGGCAGGATAGCTAGCTTGTCTTGTTGTTCAACATACTGTCAAATAATTTTTACTGATTGCCAACTGCACACAATATTATTGACTTTGGATCTTGCTAGCATAGCGTTAGCTTTCTGGCTCATAACTGAGCTGAAGGGTTCTACAAGTTGAGCGGATTATAAATATCTCCCGTTGCTAAGGGAGGCAAGTCGTATCTAAGGTCCTTCCTATTTCCTCAACAGGTTCTCACTCCCATCTCGTAAAATAAGGACGCTTGGTCAGGTGCCTTTTGTCGTCGTTATTGACGCTAAAAGTGTCCGTTAGCGTTTTAACTAAACATGCTTGGTCGGGACTATTAGCGTCCCTTTTGACGCAGTTATGTTAAGGAAAAGGTCGTGGATGGGCTTACGGTTCCTTGAAACGCAGGAATAACGGGACGGTTGGGTTTAGGAAAAGGTCATGGGTGGACTTACAGTTCTGTGACACGCGGGAAGAACGGGACGGTTAAAGAAGAAAGCGACTTTAGGAAACGTGACAAGCGGGACACGAACCCCGGTCTCCTGGGTGAAAGTCCTGTGTTTGACCCATCCACCACCCCACCCAACCTCCCTACGCGGAATTTCGGCCATACATACTACTCGCTAAACCCCGTCTAGCTTCTCCCCGCTACGTTCTACAAACACGCCTTTTTCGTCGCTTCAGATGCTGACAGTCACTGTCCAAACGTCTGTATTTTACGAGTTCGGATTGAGAACGGGTTGATTTCAACAAGTGAACAACGTTTGCATTGCATAAGAATCTTATAGGATGGGAATGATTGTTCCAGGTATTAGTCCAACCGTCAGGCGTAACCAAAGAAACAGAGTTATCGTTTGTAAAAACTTTAGATTTCGATTGAAAAACAAATTAAATTATAAACTAATGTTTTAAAAATGTTATGCGTTCCATTTACAAGTCGGATTTTCATTGTTTTCATTAGCTTTTGCCAGGTTAGCCATTGTTAGCAATGCCAATTTATAACAACGCATTACGCTGTTTTGTTGTGCATACAAACAGCGTAACAACATGTCCACTGATAGAAGATGGACAGCTCTGTGTGTACAATTTAGTGAGACACAAATAAGACAGAAGTGCTTATAACAGTATGTTACAACAGCTTTTAATACTGTTGATGCACGGAGAAGCCATGTTGGATTTTAGCTTGGGGTACTCGGTGGATGTCCGGATCCGAGCTCGGAAAGCCGAGGTCAGGGGGGCGTGTTTCCGACTTTGACCTCGGAAAATCCCACTTCCGAGTACAAATGGAACGCACTATAAGGACACCTCAGAACAAAGACAGAGACTATTATAGACTATACACTGAGAGGGATAAGATTAGTTTCAGAGGAATTCTGGTAAATAATATCTTAATAAATATAATATTGGTAGTAGAAGCTGTGACATAATCCTTTTCCTGACCTATAGTGTAAAACAGTTGATAGACCGATATAGTATTCTCAGGCTGCAGTATATTTTCTTAATAACAGAATCAATATGACGTGTTAACGAAAGCCGCTCCCCAGATTGCTCAGATAGCACTTTGTGTGTCTCAAAGATGTCGTCCAGTATATGGAACCAATGTGGGGCTTATTACTGTACAACACAGCTGTCTAATTAACATCACACAGCCATGTCAATTCGTACCCCCCTCTGCGACTTTTAACCCTTTGGTACATCTGCTCATAAAGCCTTGTGACATGTACATGTCACAGTGTCCCATGCTTCTCATCCTTTAATGTCTTTTCAGCTGAAGGCTTAGACTGCTTTGGTGTTGTGTTTTTAATCTCAACATGCAGTTGGATTAACTAATAATGGAAATGCAGGGTAAATCCAGACAGCTAGCTAGACTATCTGTCCAATCTGAGTTTTCTGTTGCACGACTAAAAACTACTTTTGAACGTACACATGTTCCACCAGAACAAGTGCTTCTGAGGCTGTTTTGCAGTGGCACCGGGGCTCCGTCTGGCGCTTAGCGGCGCCGCCCAAGACAATTGTGATTGGTTTAAATAAATGCCAATAACCCAGAGCAAGTTTCCCTCCCATTCTGGAATGCTATGTGGACTAGCCAGACCCTCCTTTGCAGCGCTGTGGAGGAAGGTCTGGCAATGCAAGAACAGTAATATCACGTTTGTTTCAAACACACCCCGCCCTTAATTCCCTAGAACATTCTCTTGTTTTTTTCTAATCTAATCTCTCTAGCCTTCATTTGCCCCAGTGTGTGTCTGTGTGTCTGTGTTTACATCCCTGGCATCCTGCCAGTTCTCAGAGTTGCATCTCGGGTCCCTGCGGTTAGCCAATCAAAAGTCCCACGGGTCAAGGGGGAGGAATGGTATTGGTGTAATGCACCATCATCATGCAGGGCCATCTTCCCCTGGGGCGATCGCTGCTTTCATTCCATGAGTGTGTTTGTGCAGATGCCAAATAGTAAATTCATGCTGATTTGATTGTGCCTCTATCCTTTGATGTTAACCATGATAACAAGTGCCAATTACAGGGACTCCCATTTGGATCAAACCAGCATGTCAGCTGGATTCACACTGACGTCAGATTATGACAACAAGACAGATAATGACATGTCTGTTCCCCTGCAGTATATACTGATGAGTCCACTTCCTTCAATGCTAAAACAGCTATCTAATTGTTCCCCCGCAAGCTCTGGGTCCTTGCTCTGCTCAAATCCAAAAAATCATGTGTGACAAAGTCAAGGGCTCAAAGCGATTTCTAATTGGAGAAGCTGCTATGTTATGTAAGAGGGACGGTTCAGTAATTGGGTTAACTTTGTTTCGTCAACTCCTCTCCAGTGCGTCAAGCTTCATCATTGAGCCGGCAGGGCCCAAGTCCAGAAAGTAAACCACTCTGCAAGCTCCATTAGACCATATTAAGAAAGATTAAGGCCACCATTTTGACGCTTGTAACTGAGGGGATGCCCTGGTATTAATTTCTAATGACTGATTCTCTGTTTTTGGTTTGGCAAGAGGGATTAGTCAAATGTTTCCACTCTGTCTCCCTCCTACCTTCAATCCTGCCCTCCCCTTCTAAAATGTACTGTAGCTGTGATTAGTCCTTCTCCCCTCACAGATGCTTCCCAGAGATAGCTTTCAAGCAACGGACAAGTTAACCGGTTTGCGAATATGCTCAAAGACATGAAAATCCTGAGCACTATTAATCTGCTAGCTTTGAATCTCTTCTCTGCTCTCTTTTTGCTCTCTGTCTCTCTGCAGTCTTTTTTTCAGTTTTCTCTTCGCTTCATGCAAGTGAAGTGAATATTAGCATTGTGTGTTGCGGGTAGACAGTTTATTTGAGAAAAACATGCTCTGGTTTATTGGCATTTCTTTAAACCAATCACAATCATCTTGGGTGGTGCTAAGCATCGGACAGAGCCACGGTGCCTCTGCAAAATAGCCTCAGGAAGGAACTTGTTTTGGTGGAACTTGTACATTCAAAAGTAGTTTTGGTCGTGCAACAGAAAACTCAGATTGGACAGATAGTCTAGCTAGCTGTCTGGATTTACCCTACAGAGATCTGAGGAGCAGTTAACCATAGTCCTCAGAAATCCACCGGAGATTAGAACGCCAACACAAAGAAAATGGAAGGTGACGGACATCAGGCCAAAAATGAGGGACATCCGGTGGAATTTCCGACGGCACCGGAACAATCCTGGAAATGAAACGTCTTTGATATAGACTATGCAGTTAGCAACGGTGTTTCTTCTATTTATCTATCTATCCACTAAGTAACTTAATTTGAGTGTTTGAACAAAAAATATCTTTGCTGTTTTTCAGTTTTTTATTTGCAGGTCTATTATTATTGCTACTAAGTAATTCTGTAGGTCAGTCAACATGCAATGGATTTAATCCAACATGAATCATTGATTTTGTGGGGTCTTGTGGGATAGACTAGGCTCATTTGGTTTGTCTAAAACCATCTACTCAGGCTGCAGTTGAAATAAGTAAGATACAGAGCTGAATGGAAATGAGATTGTTTCAACAGGTTTTTATCGTGGTGGTTATATAGGTAATGTTCCTCCCTCTCCTGATATTACATGCCACGGTCGAAGTGAGGCTTGCCAATCAACTCCTGTGAGTTTACGAGGGGAAATAAATCACATTTGGACAACATATTAGTGAGTTGTCTTTATTTTTCCGAATTTAAACTAATTTGATGCATTTGTCTTTGTCAATCTGCCCTATTGAATGAAAGCAGTCGAGCGTGGGCATGTGAAGAAAACCTATGATAATAATAAAAATAATGCTGACTATTAATAAGAGCGAGTGGATGCTGACTGACACGCTGTTTACCTAGTGTTTCCTCTAATGCACCGACAGCCTGCTTTCCCCTCCAACATAGCCCCAGGCAGGACTTAGTTCAGACACACACACACACACACACACACACACACACACACACACACACACACACACACACACACACACACACCAATAGAATCCGTCTGAATGAATGACAGAGATAGATAAACAAGGTTTTTGAAAATCCAGAAGCCTCTCTTGAGGTTCAAGAACAACAAGAGAGAAGAAGCTGATGGAAAAGATTCACAAAGGCTCTCGATTAAGCTTGAACAGCGTCTCTAATTATATTGATGGTAAAAGGAAAAGCAGAGTTATAAGCTCAGTAAACGAAACAAAAACTCTGCCGGCACACTGGAGTCAATAAGTAAATCTGCCGGAGTTCCCCTTGCATATATTTATCTCCTTTTACTTTCTTTTTCCTTACCAATGCCCTGCTCTCACTCTGTGTGTGTGTGTGTGTGTGTGTGTGTGTGTGTGTGTGTGTGTGTGTGCAGTCAGGCTGCAGGCACTTCTCTTCTTCGACATTACAAATGAGCTCCAGTGCTCGGCCCAAAAGCTCCCTTTTAATCTTTTGCCCCTAAGAAGGATGACAACATTTATAAGTAGGCAGAGTTGGACAGGGCAAAAGAAGAAGAAAAAACAACATCTCCTCTTATTGACAATGCTGAGTTTCACTCGGCCCCTGCAGCTATGATGCACACACAGACGCCAGAGATTTGTCTCTCCGCGGAGCCGCGGCCCTGTAGCTCTGGGAGATGAAGAGTGGATTCCCTTCTACGCTGTCAATTTTTCTCCCTCATTTCTTTATTTGTCTTCCAGGCCGGGACTCTTTCATTTCCTATGGGCTCTCTCGTGTTATAAACCATGAAAGGTGTTTTCTTTAGCCCTCTAGTTTCTGCAGGTTTCGCCAAGTCAAATTTTAAGACCTTTTTAAGACCATTATGAATGGAATTTTAGACCTTTATCACAACATCAACTGAGCCCTAAATTCAGTTTTTTTTTCAAGCCAAGTATCACTAAACTTGTACTTCCCCTTAGCTGAAGATATAATCTGTTTTATGTCTGTGGTACAATCCCAAAGAGACTCGCGCCAATAACACGCAAGCTGATTGGCTGCAATATAAGTTGCATGTTGGTCTCATTTGTAGACTTAGTACAGCGAAATTATATGTGGACTAGCGAAAGAAAGAACTACAAACTACAGAATAAAAAGAAATGAGCATTAGATGTAGCATTGCGTGGACGTAGGGAATTAAGACCTGTTCAACATGATTTAACCCTTGTGTTGTCCTCCCGGGTCAAAATTGAAGTTTTTTTCAGGGTTTGCGTGCGTGCGTGCGTGCGTGCGTGCGTGGATTGATGGATAATCACAGACTGTCAAAGTTTAGTCAGCATAATGCTATAAAATTGAATGAAACACCCAAAAGTCAATGAAAGTAGTGAACTGATCCTTACTTCAACTTGTGAAGATTATTATTTATGGAACCTGCAGTATGTTGTTGTTTATGGGTAATTCCGTTAAAAATAAACCCAAATTTTTGAAATAGAAACTTTAAAAACGGGTCAAATTTGACCCAAAGACAACAGGAGGGTTAAGACTTAGAACACAATACTTCAGCGAGTGTAAGACTTTTTAAGGCCTAAAATGTTGATTTGGAAATTTTTGACTTTTTAAGACTTTACAAGACCCTGCGGGGGAGATAGCTGTGGTGGAGGGGGGAGGGGGCAATCAGGTGGATGTGGCTGAGGCTGCTGGTTGGGGGGGGGAATAGTCGGGCTGGAGCCCGGCTTCCCACTGTTGGGAAGGTTGAATCCAAAGTCACCAATCTCCTCTGCTCTGAAGGTTTTTTCAGTGTTTTCTTACTGCGAGGATAGGCTAGATCATCTGCTGTGCATCTTCCCCTGGGGAGGGTTGGCACAGAGGGGAAATCACTTCTTTTAATCAGAATTATAAATCTGACAGCCTGTAGTTGCTATCCCCCTGCACATCGCACACCATAATTCTTCAGCAAGGCCCCAAAGACAGGTTCGATTAGAGAGGAAGGCCTATCAGATACACAGCAAACCCCAAATACAGAGATTCAATATGCTTCACCCAGAAA
This sequence comes from Sander vitreus, assembly GCF_031162955.1. Lineage (NCBI taxonomy): Eukaryota > Metazoa > Chordata > Actinopteri > Perciformes > Percidae > Sander > Sander vitreus. The sequence continues at coordinate 24,304,009 of NC_135864.1, read as the reverse complement.
CAGAATCCCAGAGATTCTCTCTGTTAAAATTATTAATATTGTTGCGTCGTGAAAAAATTCGTCCACAGTTAGACTAGTCACTTGTTATACATATAATATATTTATGATAGAATATAAGAATTGATCCTTACTGCGCTGGTTGTCTACAGTATATGGGATTCTCTGGAAGATTTTATCAGACATGATTAAAATTATGGTCCAAATAAAAATGATAGCTAGGAATGTAGGGGGGGAAAAAAAACACATTTTGTTGCAGTGTACAGATTCTAAAAAATACTTTTTCACACAGCTACAGTATGTTTGAAAAGAACTTAGACAGATTTTGGAATCCTTGTGGAAAGTCGTGGTGCACGAGTTTGCACACAACCCCTGTGAGGTTATGATCACTTGTTTAGGGAGGAGAACACACACACACACACACACACACACACACACACACACACACACACACACAAAGTATAACATATCATTGACAGACTGTCTTGACTGTTTTTATTAAACGTACAAATTACGAATGGAATGACTTCAAATATCATTTCTTTACTAATGTAGATTGAAAATACTTATTGTTAGTCGCTTAATGCCTACCATCCACTAGAAGACTTTGAACAGACTAAAGTCTGACACCATCTGACATCTAACGTTAAAGACTGTCATAATATGTAAAGACTGGGGATCTTGCAGGGTCACACATTGCAAGACTACAACTAGATTTGTTTTGAAAAATTAAACCAAGCTAGCTAGCTACAGCTAGTGTTAGCTGGTAACTTAAGGGAAAGTCTGCAGATTTTCTGTTCTGCTGTACAGGCAGATGAATGTCTCCAGTACCCGGAGGTCTGTGTTTATCCGCCGGTAAAACTCCCGTTGGATGACGTGCTTCCGAAGGGTTGAAAATCAGTTGTATTACCACCTTACACCAAACGATGGAGACGAAGGGAACACCCCGACTTGCAAGACTCTCAGGATTTCATTCCGATGGTGGAAAATAGTCTGTGACAGTGGAATGGCTTGAAACATCGTTTGGTGTAAGGTCGGCATTAGATGAAAGCATCAGCTAAATAAACGTAATGAATTTATTTGAATGAAATGCGTCAATATACACACTGCTGTGACATCTGGAATTTTTTGTAACGTTAATTTTAAAAGGGGAAAGTGGACGTTTGTTAAAAAAGGGAGCGCAACCAAGCATGGCAAAAATAATAATAATCAGATTGTCAGAAAGTATCAGATTGCTAGTGTTGTGTTCGTTAATTGAGAGGAAGTCACAAAAGCCCCAACAACTTCTCTCATTCGATCTCTATTAATTTATAAGTAGTAAGGCAGAAGGATTACAGGATCGATGTAGGCCATTTCTACTTTGCTCTGGAGCTCCGCAGAATGGCGCAGATTCCCTAGTCCAGACAGTTAATATAATATTCTACTCGGCCGTAGTCTTCTCCCATTGGTTGGCTGGGGCCAGGCCCTATTGTCCCCTTGTTGGCACTCAGGCGTGTCCACGCCTCTTAGCGCTCTCCTGGTCCAATGGTTCTTCAGTCGCCCCCATAGGGAGGAGCATACCTATAATTCATGTAACTCTTACATGACTTCTCACATGACCACACTCATAACAGTTGTTTCACAACCTATGTCTCTCATCCTGTTTTTTGGTCCTTTGTAACCTGTCTATACCAGCTTATCATGTGTTAACACGAGGAGGGTAATGATCTAATCAAGCTTACACACACTGAGATGAGTACCATTGTAATTCTATCTTTATTCCACAGTACCTATAAACATGTGACCTTTTGACTGTCCTTTTTACCAGAACTGTCCACACCCTTGACAGTCCTTGAAAGTTATTCATTGCATGACCATAGTTACATTCTGTTATTGACTTTGTTGGAATTCTCTAACATGCCTTTGCTGCAAGTCAAAACTAATACACCCTGTTATGTTATAATACTAAAGTCATTACAATTGATTCATTTAATCAATGTATCCTTATTTTAATGTATTTAGGCACATTAGCATGTTAACTTTAATTATTTCATCACACCAGGCATGTAAGGGACCGGACACAGCCATTGGTGAGAAAGTGTTGTGTTGTGAGGAGAAGCAGTGGAGAACAAGGGCATTTCTTCTAAGCCTCAAACAAGGTTAAATATTTTAAAAAGTATTAATGAGATTTGAAAGTAGAATAGTACCCTAAATGTATGACAGATGTGGAACATTTTAAAGTTAAATTGCTGTTTTCTCGGTATGAATGACGTATGAACGTATGAATGAGTAGATAGCAATTGAAAATGTATGAAGATGTATGCATGTGGGGGTTTTACTGGTAGGTGACCAATGTCTATTATCGATACCTAACAATGTGTGTTATAATATTGTATATTAGAGAATCAAAACAATGTCTTCATCTTATACTGACAGGAGTAATGGTAGTTTCATAAACTAATGTGCAATGATTAGAACACTGGGTCAGTCTACAGAAACACAACAAGTTGCCAGGGCGAAAAATGTTGCAATGCTAAACGACAGACTGGGGTGATGCAGATTTTCCACTGGGTGAATCTGTGTTGCGTTCAGGCTGCGCCACGGTTTTGTTCTGATTGACCAAAGTCTTCCGTCACAGTCTACATTATCTAAAGCCTGAAAGTGCAGAAGTTTAGTTTACTCTCAGAACACTTAAATTAGAATATTCCCAAAGATTATTATGGAATTTTTGAACAATGACGCCAAAAATGAATTGCCTACCCCCCCGCCCCCAAAGTATGGAACTCATTATAGATTAGGCATATAGACTGTTACTGTCAAAGATAACTGGACAACATTACCATGCTACTGTGTGCACCTTATTCAGTCAACAGGTTTCACAACAAGCCTTCATCAGGGTTTTTGTAAAATAACTAAGTAAGTAGTCCATATCCACGACATTCCACTTCTGGGATTGCTCCGTTGCCGACGGAAATTCCGCCAGACGTCCCTCATTTCGGCCGGATGTCCGTCACCTTCCTCTTCCTTTGTGTTGGTGTTCTAAACTCCGGTGGATTTCTGAGGACTATGGTTAACTGCTCCTCAGATCTCTGCAGGGTAAATCCAGACAGCTAGCTAGACTATCTGTCCAATCTGAGTTTTCTGTTGCACAACTAAAACAATGTTTTTTCAACGTACACGTTCCACCAAAACAAGTTCCTTCCCGAGGCTATTTTGCAGAGGGACCGTGGCTCCATCCTGCGCCTAGTGCCGCCCAAGACGATTGTGATTGGTTTAAAGAGAGGCCAATAAACCAGAGCACATCTCTTTTTCTCCCATCCCGGAATGCTGTGTGGACTAGCCAAAAATCCCCCTTTAGCGTCTGTATGGAACGCTCCGGGCAGAGCAGCAGCTCGACCACGGCGCTGTAAGATGACGTAGTATTAAGAGAGACATCAGTAGAGTAGTATGAATGACTGAAATGAGCGAGGAGTCAGACACAAGTAAACATAGGAGCTGCCAAATATCTATTCCGAAGCTGTAGGGGGAGCTCTATAGAGAAACCTGCGAGCAAAAAGCGAGAAAACAGCAAAGAAATGGCCAAAACGGCATAGCACCTCTTTAAAACACCACAGAGAAAGTAAAATGACACAAAATGCACAAAACAGCGGCCACATACAGGGTCGTACATTAAAAAAGTAATCACAAGCCGTACAGAAAATGAGAGACCATTGGTTTAAAGTTGTTGACGGGAAGCAAAACTTAATTAATTTGAAAGAAGTAATTTCAAAGTGCAGCACGGCCGGTTTCCATTTATAAGCAGAGTCAGACCATGAACTCACAAGATTCTGATGGGGTAAACAACTTTAATTAAGCTCTCTCTTTTTCATTCCTCTTGTTTGTCTCCCCCATTAAGTGTATGCTTTACAAATACATCTGCTACAAGCCTACAACAAATATATTGTGCTTACTGTGCCACATATGCAGGCAAGGGCGTAGGTTTTGTTTCAGCATTGTATGTGTGTGTGTGTGTGTGGGGGGGGAATCCTCCCTCAGATATATATGAGTGTCAAACACATTCTGGTGAATTTGTATTCAACAATTTGTGACGCACAAGTAGACACAGTTACTGTTTTCCGTCAGATCCTTTAGATCTCAGCTTCATTTCACAGTGAAAGTAAGAAGAAAGAAAGAAAGAAAGAAAGATTGTTGATGGATTATAGATCTCAACATTTCCGACAGCACTTGAAGGCAGCTTCATTTCATGGAGAAAGATAGAAAGAAAGAAAAGAGACTGAGGGACTGTGCTTTGCAACACAAACGTGCGGTGCAAAGTTTAGATCACACGTGTCAAATTCAAGGCCCGCGGGCCGAACCCGGGCCCCTCACAAATTCAGATCTGACCTGCATATCAATGTAGGTTCACAATAAATTTTGACCCGCCTAGTTGTGCGCCAAACCAAAAAGACCGGAAACCGGCAGATTTGTCGACTGAGACTCCCAGAAATTCCCCCAGAAGCAGAGTTTTAGGCTGTGAAACAGGTTGCTGGGAGTCAGCTGTGTGGTAGCTGCTTTTAAAAACGTTAGCTTTGTTTTGCTTGATTTGCTAAACTCTTATGATGGCTAAAACTGAAATAAAAGCATGTCAATAAACTATGCATGTCTGGCCCTGGATTCTTATTTTCCAGTTTGGCCCTAACTAACCAACTACACCATTTTCTTTGTCTTTCACGACAATCACTATGCATACTAGACAGATATATTGCAAACAATTCTTGCTGTATCTTGGACAGAAGATTAGCCACGCTGACACCGACCAGCCCCCAGACCGAATATCGCATGCTGTCGTGAAGATCGCGCGTAGCGTTCGTCCAATCAGGTGCAGCCATCGGGCTTGTAGGAGGGACTGTTTTCTGTGCTTGTCAGTGGTCAAAGTGAAGAGACACAGACAACTGCTGGCTACGGCGATTCCTGCCATGAAAACAAAGCCTATACGGGCACTGTGTGTATCTGTCCTCCACCAGCAATCGTAGCGTCTCTCCTGTTTCGCCATGGTTACATATGTGCGCCAGAGAGGCAGGGAGTGCTGTCTCTTCCTATTGGTCATATCCCCTGCATCCCTCCCAAAATCTATGCCTATGCATGCAGGTATTAAGGGCCTTCCACACGAACCAAGAACGATAACTATAACCATAAATATACAGTATAACCATAACTATAACTATAACGATGTGAACTGCTGAATGATAACGTTCTGTAAACAGAGGCGTCAAGCACGCACTGCACGCTGCAGCTGATAATAATACATAATACAGCAGACATTGCAACGATTAGATTAGATTACTGGAATGTCTGTAGTAATATCCTACATATTTGTGAATTCGGGTACATTTCATGAACCAAAAAAGTCTGTTCCCTGGGGCGCAGGTGTCAGATCTGTGCAAGGCACCGGAAAGAAAAAAACCACAGACAGTAGGATAATCACATGTAAAACACTATATTCACTCTCTGTGGTTTCTGTGACATGAGAAATACTTTCAAAGTATTGATGTTTAAAAATACACAGAGGTAAAGAATCGTAGTAGCCCCGCCGAGGGGAAAAGTCACGTCACTGACCGCCTGTGTGAAACAAATCTCTCCACAGTGCCATGTTGTAAACTCAGACGGATTCTGATTGGCTGTCAGTGTTTCTATCGTTCATCTAATCTCTCTGAAAGTGATCTTGACAACCCGTTCTCACTTCGAACTTGTAAAATACGGACAGTTGGACAGTGGCTGTCAGCGTGCGAAGAGATGGAAAAAGCGCCCTTCAGTGTGTTTGTAGAACCACGGGGTTTAGCGAGTAGTACGTAAGGGGGAAATTCCGTGTAGGGAGGTTGGTCAGGGTGGAGGATGGGTCAGACACAGGACTTTCACCCAGGAGACCGGGGATTGTGTCCTGCGTGCGTCTTTAACCGCCCCGTTATTCCCTCGAGTCACGAAAACGTAAGCCCACCCACGACCTTTCCCTAAACTCAACTGTCCTGTTCCCGTGAGTCACAGAAACATAAGACCACCCACGAGCTTTTCCTAAACCTAAGTGCGTCAAAAGGGACGCCAATAGTCTCGACCAAGCGCGTTTAGTTAAAGCGCGTTATATGACGCTAAAGGAGACTATTAGCGTCAATAACAACGACAAAGGCACCTGACCAAGCGTCCATATTTTACAAGATGGGAGTGAGAATGCGTTGATCCTGACTATATCGTTGTCCACCGTCGTCGTTATAGTTGTCATGTGGACTCCACCACCCACTGGAGTTAGAAACATTTTTAAAAGTATATATTTATAGTTATCGTTATTGTTCTTAGTGTGTATGGCCCTTTATTTGGACATCACTTCGGGAACATACAACATTAATTTCAATACTGGATTTCTTATAGTGAGCGTAACTGAATTCTTACAGTGTTTCAGCAGCTCTTGCTATTAAAGGGTAACTACCGTTTTCTTCAACCTTTGTTTTTGTGTCTAAGTGACTGATGGGAACAACAATCTTTGACATTGGTCCAGTATTAAGCGAGATTGCTGCAGTCGGCAGCGGCGAAACAAGCTACAATGTAAGTTAGAGGCAATTGTGCAGCTTGTATTTACGTTCACAAAAGTGCTCGTTTTGGCGCTGACAGGCTCAGATTAATATTCTAAGTGTCTGACAATATTATGGAAAGGATTTCTAAGGAGGTCGACCTTTCTGTTAAAGACTAAAATCCTTTTTTTTAAACATAAAAACATCCCCGAAATTGTGTTCGCTAAAGCCACCAGACTCCATGTAAATAAACAATCATTGACGATGCACATCCCCTCCCCCCCCCAGGGTTACATTGCAGCCATGTCTATGGCTGCTGGTTACAGCGTTCATGCTTAATACTGGACCAATTTCAAAGACTGTTGTTCATATCAGTCACTTCCACACAAAAAAATAAGAAAATAGGGTCCAGGTAGAAAAAAAAACGGTAGTTACCTTTTAATAACTCCCTTTAAAATCATGTGCAAATGGCTGAAGTTAGTGCCACTGCAGAGCAAATTCTAAAACTGTAATGTTTCTCCTCTCCTTGAGGCCCAATTAAGATATTGCTCACACCCCTTAGAGTCCAATCCACTAACTATTTAGATGATTAATTACCACTACACTGCAGGAAGAACAACAACAAACCATGGACCAACCATCTAGAAATAACATAATTGGGGATAGAGCTTTTGAACAGCTTAATATGGTGCGTAATGCACCGTTCTCTATGATGCTCTGACGCTGTCTCACTATGAAACATTGATGCACATTGTGTTTTCTCCAGCTGAATGCTTTGTGCTAAAACATTTGCATTAAAGCAGTTATTGCATTTCAGCCGTGCACTTGAAAAGCAAACTGTGATTTACTTCTGTTCGAACATATCTTTTGCTGGACCACAGGCGCAATCGGTATGGTTTTGCATTGCCAGCATTCGGTTCTGTCTCTGCTCACTGAAGTGACAGCACGTTAATCTAAACCCAGAATTTCTCCCTTACACACACACCTTCAGTGTTATTACTTAGAGTGTGTGTGTGTGTGTGTGTGTGATGCGCTAGAGAGGCTATGGAAAACAGCCAGTCATAATAAGTGAGGATCAAACTCGCCTCCCTGATGAAAGCAGAAATAAAAAGTAACGCTTGGCTTTTGTCATTCGTGACACACACACACCACACCCACACACACACACAGGTAACACACAACCAAACATATCAATGAGGGAACAGCCGGCCTGCTGGCGCGCTCTTCCTCGCGACACTGTAGCACGTTGGGCGTGTTGTCCAGGGTACATGTGTGTACTCTGAAATCTGCAGAGCGTAAACAGATGTTCAAAATGCTGTCGGCATCTCCTGCTGTGTCCCTAACCTCAACATACCCCCCCACCCTCCTACCTCCCCTCCACACTATCCCCTCCCCTTCATCCATCTCTATTTTTAATCTATCTCTTCCTCCATCACTCTCTCTCTCTCACTCTTTATTAACTTTCTTCTCTTCCCTTTCTCTCTCGTTGACACAGTGAATGAGAGGAACTCATTGCTTATCTCCCCCCCCCCCCACACAGACATACACACACACACTTAACCCCCCCCCCCTTGTTATGGTGTGGCGCGTGCCAATGACAGATAACGACCGGGCTAATGAATTTCTAAACTAATCTATATTTGTACACAGTTCACAAGGGGCCAAGCAGGCAGAAGAGAGAAAGAGAGGGAGGGAGGGAGAGAGCAGGGGGGTTGGCGGGAGGGGGGGGGGACAGGCAGCCAGCCAACATTAATGAAAGAGGTAAGGTGAGGCTGACTAACAGAGGTTGAGCTAAATAATGGAGGCATCATACTGGGGCATGGTGAGGTGTGCCGGCTGCCAAGTGAGTCTAAATGAGAGTTACACTCTGAAACCTGTACACCTAAGTATATCTATTGAATAAGCCAGAGGAAACCAATCAGTTAGCTAAACATTCAGGCATTAAGGAAATTAAACCTGGATGTCCTACATTTTCTCTGAAACCTCCGAAACGCAGTATCTAATGATAAAGATACTGACAGGTACAACCAATCCAACCTTTGAGGTACCGTTCTGACCATTCCCAAGCCAAAGGGCTGCATCAATATAAAGAGCAGTCCTGTTGGTTATGAAGATAAATCTGGTGCAAAATGTGAGACTGTAGACTTGATGTGAGCACTTGTAGAACAAAAATCTAAACTTATGTTAACATTTGCACTTGTAAGAATTATTCCCACAAATTTAAGCTGAATTTGAAGTCACAGAAAGTATAAAAAAAACTAAAAAAACACCACCTGAAGTCAGAGCTCTGGTGGGACACGGAGAGCCCCACACCCATTAGCAGCGGCCCATCCTCTGGCCAGGACCAGAGCTTTGCCTCGCTGCTCCCTGGATGTTGTGCCGAGTTTTGCATCCGTGCCAAGAATTGCATCCACTCGGGCAGCAGCAATAATTTCTGCAGAATGCAAAAAATGTTTAAAAAAAAGTCTACAAGCTCTTGCATTTTCCACCATATTTACCTTCATAGTTGGTTCCCCAGAAGCACCATTGTTGTTCATTGACATTTGAAATCAGCTGTCAAACCGTAGATGCTTCTAGTGACGTAAGTTTCCACTGTGGGTGCATTTGCTGATTGCTTATCCATTTCCCTTTTACATACCGATTCAGCTGAAGATGTTGGTGGAGTTTTCAATCTTTGCTTTTTCAAAGAAATGCATTTTATATTGAAATCTAAGTTGTATCTGGAGCTAACTTCATTTCCTTCCTTTATACTGAAAGCACATTTCTCCATTGTTATGAATGTGGTTTGAAATCCTTACATGCTTCAAGTACAATTCTCCACTTGGATGCACAACATTAGAGAGCTGATTTATGTTTAGCATTTTCTCATTGGGCTTTTCATTTTAAGTGGGTTTGATGGACAGAACTGCAGGCTACTATACACACCGTCACTGGAGCGTTTGATGGACTGACTAAGCTAAATCTAGCTGTTATATTTGAAATTATAATGAGCCTCTGGACAGGCTCAAAAAGAAAAGAAAATAGCTATGTAAGTTTGTCAAGTCTCCTTAAGTGACCCAAGTTTGGGAGGAACTCAAGAGCTTTTTTCTACCTATTTCTTGTTTCTTCCAGGTGCGGTGTCTGAGTATTAGCCACTGAGAGCTTAGCACAAAGAGTATGGAAGTATACTGATGACAAAAGATTTGAAAGAGCACAAAGCAAATTTGAGCGCTACTCAGTCTTCAAGTCAACATTTGAGAGGCACAGATTTATAGGACCAATATTATCACCAATCACCAATATTATTTGTGCCTGAGGGAGGACATAATTGTAAGCAAAAAAAGATAAACAAGAGGAATTGTGTTAGTACGTTTGAGGCGGCAACAGGACCACTTTTTACAGCATGATCCCCCGAGGACCCACTTAAACTAAGAGCAGAGTATTACCTGGAAGTAAAGAGTCATCCTTCATTTTCTTTCAAAATAAGAGCTGGGGGAATGGCAATGGGAACAACTAGATATTAAAAATCTAAAATAATTGACACTAAATGACTAAAATCACATTTTACTCATTTGGCAGACTAATCCTGTGAGTCTAATTAATGTAAAGGTAGCCTACTATATATCATGGTGGATGTGTTAACTTTTATTTCTAATGTGATTTTCTGAACCAGATGTAGAGTTGTCTTCTTTTATGATTGTTGTAACAGAAAAAATATTAAAACCATTAATAATGTTGCTTTATTGTCACTGATCCCTGCCTTTAGAAATGTAATGAATGGGTTTACTGTGATCTAATCCGATTACATGTGCGAGTAAAACATGTAATGGTTAAAACTAAAAATAATTATTAAAATAATAAAATGATTAGGGGCTGTGGCTACATCCAGAACAGCATCCATGACAGTGTTTCACAAAAGCTGTGGCACAAATCTGACATACCAGTATCAATGAGCTAGGTGACTTTTTTTGTATTATACTTACCCGGACATTTGGATGTTGGTGTGTCCTGGCGCAGCTTGCTAGTTAAAAATGGATGGCGAGCAACTTCCTGCGATCTTCACCCTCCTGTTGTCTTCGGGTCAAATTTGACCCATTTTCAAAAAAGTTTTTATACCAGAAATGTGTTGGGTTTTCAACCAAATTGTCAAAATAAATAACATGGATGGTTCCATAAAACGCTCTTAACGAGTAAAATATATGATCAGTTCACTACTTTAATTGAATTTGGGTGTTTTATTAAATTTTCTAGCATTTGCAGAAGAAGAAAAATGTATAAAAGAAGCACAGCAAAAATCAACAAAAACATAGAAAAAGTGACAAAAAACTATGTTTTTGACGCCTTTTTTTCACAGTTTGTTTTTGCTTTTTCCAATGTTTTAAATTTTTAAATTTTTCTTCTACACATTTTCAGCGCTTATTTTTACGTCCCATATTTTCTGATATAAAACAAAAATTTAAAACGGGTCAATGTGACTCAAAGTCAACACGAGGGTTAAATGTGTAGAAGCCAAAACAGCAGGAAAAAAAATGAGAGAGCAGACTCAGAAACAAACGCGTGCATGACAGGGATTGCACGCTCAAATCTTATCCAGCTCTTTTTAATCCATGCCACTGCACTCTCAGATATTGACCTGCAGGGGGTGGCCTGCAGCTCACCTGGTAGAGCTTCCCCCATGTAGGCTCAATCCTTGCCAGCGGCCTGGGTTCAAATCCAGCCCAAGGCCCTTTGCTGCGTGTCATACCCCCTCTCTCTCTCCTATTTTTCTCTTTAGCTGTTCTAAATATAGCAAAAAGCCCTAAACAATTTCTTTCAAAAAATGGTGACTTGCAGACTGAGTAGCGCTCCGAATATGTTTTATGCTCTCTGCCTTATCTTTTGTCACAATATACTTCCATAAAGGCGGAAGAGAAAGAGCATGAGCTGGAAGGCAGGGCACATTTAAAAAAAAAATTTTTTTGCTAATTATTACTAAACACAAAGTACAGAAGAAGTGGATGGGAATGTTTTAGTTAATAATGTTTGATACAAAAGCAAAGTATTACTATTACAAGTAGAAATTACTATTTTGACCTGATGATGGCGCTGATGAGGTGAACGATTATTAGAATGAATCCTCTGGGGACCAGAGCATTGTCAACAGTAGCATGGCTACAAAGCATTTTGTGAGTATTTATATATGAAAATCCCTGTTTATTTCTTCCTGTAAAATGCTGACATGTCGTTGATTATTCATCCTTGACCCTTGGTTGTATGCATAAATGTATTCAACCAAATGTGATTTGGGGGGGCGACCTCTAGCTCACCAAGTAGAGCGTGCGCCCCATGTCGGCTGAGTCCTTGGCAGCGGCCCAGGTTCAAATCCAACCTTCCAGCCCTTTTCTGCTCTCTACTCCCCTTTCCTGTCCATCCACTGTGACTATCTAATCAAGTCAAAAGCCCAAAAAATAAACTCAAAAACCCAAAAAACTAATATGATTTGGGGCAACCACTCCCATCATTTTAGAACACAATGTTTTATGTAATGGGGTTGTGTGTTTTTTTTTGTTTTCAATTAATTCCTCATCGTTGGTCACCCTCAGGTATAACAAAGTGCTGAGGGAGATGTGGGTGGAGACCAACATTCCCCCCAAAAGAAGCCCGGCCTGTATATTCAGAATGCGTCATATTACAAAAGGTAAGGATCTCAATTGCCAATTGACTGTGTCTTTAGCAGCAGCAACGCCTCCTCACAGCGACGGCATAAAGCATTCTTTCACTTTCTAAACCACTCCTGATCAGTCTTGGGGCCATAATGCCTTGCCAATTATACAATTCAATTATTTGTCTTTTGTAGGCTTCAACAGTCAGGTTTAGTTGTGTTTTCAGGCAATGTCAAATGAACATGCACAGTCAAAGTAAACAGAGAAAAAATTATTTGGAACAGAACAGAGTGAGGGGAGTGAAACAAAGGCAAAGGGTCATTTGAAGTAGCAAATGAATAGGCTACAGCATTTAAAAGCGACATAGAAGTGTCTCTTTTGTTCATGTAGAGAAGAAAGAGCAAACGTGGCAGAGAATGGTTCAAACTCAATATGAACGTCATGAGCTAAAAATAAAAATAACACCTTGAAGGGGGCATAATCTTCTACCCTGTTAGATTGAACTTAAACCACCAAAGTGCCCTTTTGAAATATTTTCACCACGTGTTGTTGTTTATCGTCGGTCGGGAGAAGGAATGCCCTCCCAAATACCAATTTGAACTAAAACACCCAAAAGAAGACACTAGTGACAGATTTACTGCTGGTGCCCCTTCTACCCCAGGCCCTTCCCTGGCCCTTTGCACACTATTGCCAGGTCTAGGAATGTTTTTGAGAATAACTGCGCTCCTGCCCTTGACCGAGGCAGTGGCCCCCCGAGCTGGAGTCGGTCCCCAGGCACAGGAGACTGGCTGCCCACTCCCCAGTTCTGGTTAGAATAGGTCAAATGATGACATGTGATATCCTCACAGGGATAAATGAACTCAACTTACTAACCTCCTATGGGCCTGCCCTGGCTCCGGCGCCCGGTCGACTGTAGGCCCCATATACAGCAAGGGCATCGCACCCAAAACAGAGATGCTTTGGACTCATTTCCTTATGCCTAAATATATCTTTATCTCTTGATATCATGCTGTAGCTTCCCAGTAGTATTCATCATGTATTCAAATCCAAACATGGTATGTTTTAGCATGGGAAAGCTGTTTTCCTAAAAACGTGACCTGACGTAGGTTTCTGTTTGATGCTTCTGTGCAGTTATTTCCAAACTTGGCACAGCTGACATGGACTCAGCTAGTGCTAGTGTTATTCATTATTCATAACTTCACTGATTAGCTTAGAAAACCTAGAAAAAGAAGGTGGTTTTAAACACTCCCGGGGAACGAAAGAGCGTTTCCTGGGTGAAAGTTGTACTATTTTATTTTGAGATTATTTTCCATTGGATATTGAAGTACATAAAATAAGTGTTTTGGCATGGCTGGCCCAGCGGCTCTATATATGGTATTGGAAGGGGGATTTAATCCTCGCATTTTTGTTTTGTTGTGCATGATCAAAAAACACCCCCCATCTGCTTTTACAAATCGCACCCTGAGAACATGTATAAGACTGAAAAATAGAGTCTGCACACTTGACGTATTTATTTCATTACCACCAAGGTAAGGTCAAGTTTTGAGCATCTTGCTCTTCTTCTACTTCTTTGGGTTGAGCCTAGTCTCGCATAGCCAGACCTTCCTCCGCAGCGCTGCGGAGGAAGGTCTGGCTAGTCCACACAGCATTCAGGCAGAAAAATGTTCTCTGGTTTATTGGGATTTCTTTGAACCAATCACAATCATCTTGGGCGGTGCTTAGCACCAGACGCAGGTACGGGAAGGAACTTGTTTTGGTAGAACGTGTGTACGAAGGGAGGCGAGCTCTGGAATATATACAGCTGTCGAGTGGGTGAGAATTTTACTCCAAAAAAAAAAAAAAAGATAAATCAAATTTGATTGTTTGTCCTAGCTCGGAGGATGTTTCCTGAATCGACCAGAGTTCAGAATGCCAACACAAAGAAAGCAGAAGGTGAGGGACATCCGGCCGAAAATCATGGACATCCAGTAGAACCTCCAGCGGCACCAGAAATGAAACGTTGTCGATATAGAACAGGTTGAGCCGGAAACTGTGGGCAATTAAGCGTATAAAAACGTGCATAGAAAGTTCTAAAATCACTTGTGCTGCATAATATACCTATAAGCTGTCGTCAGTATGCATGGTATGGTCCAAACCCTTATACCCACTATACACACCTGAATCCTATAGCATGCATAATACTGCTATGCCTGTGCATATTATAGAATGAAAAGGACCCTTCTGTTTGAAGAGAGAGCCAGTAAAAACATCAAGCACTTCGACAGACAGGCAGCTGCTGAGGAAAGGGGCTGGGTGACTTCAACAAGGCCCCGGTCCTCTCCGCCTCACCTAGCCATGGCCCCCAGCTGGCCAGGGCCCCAGAAGGTGCTGCTGTCCGCAGATGTTGTTTACTTGAGGAAAGGACTGAGCCCACCATGCAGCTCTTTTTGATTTCAGCCAGCAGTGTTTAGCAGATGCTCTGGTCGTGGGTTGCAGCAGCCAACACAGCAAAACCCTTTTTTTGAAAAACGGATCCCGTTCATCCCATCGACAGTTGAAGTATTTGAAGCATTTGTTAGAGTGCTCATATTATGCTTTTTGGCTTTTCCTCTTTCCTGTATTGGGTTATATATCTTTTTTGTGCATGTAATCGGTTTACAAAGTGAAAAAGCCCAAAGTCCACCCCAAAGGGACTTACCATCTCCAACAGAAAACACTGTTCATAAACTGCTCCAAACAGCTCTATTGTAGTCCAGCCTTCACTTCCGTGACGAACGTGCGTCACTTTGTAACACGTTATAATGCTCGCCTAGCTGCTAGCATGGCACGCCCTCATACTCTGCTTCTGACTAGCTTGTAGTGCTTAGCTAGCTACTGCGCATGTGCGACTCCCAACAAAGATGGAACAGAAGTGAGATGTCTCACTCTGTAGCTAAAACAGAGAGCTCAACACACAGGGTGAAAAGAGGAGCTGCAGCAATGTGCAGTACAACAAAAATATGGTGTTTTTTTTAAAAATAAACCATGTAAACCTATCCTGAAATAACCTCTAAATACAATTATGAACCTGAAAACTAGCATAATATGAGGACTTTAAACATTCCCTGAGTGCTAATGCCCTCCGCTGTAGGCAAGTGTCTGTGTTTACTCTACATGCACAGAGGATTACATTCTTAAGTCACCTGATTTTGGGTCATCACATGTAAACTATAATGCAAAACCAGCTCACAATGAGGCCCATATGAAGATGGTTACTGTAGCGTGGTATCATTGCTGATTGTTTTCACCAGCCGTGTAAACTTGCAGCATTATGGAAAGTAAAGCATGACGGCAAGCAGTACTAATTCCTACTATTGCGACCACCTTTTTTCCGCTTCTCAGTCAAAGACGGACAAACAGATAACTCAGAGTTAGCCATGGGTGATCAAAGGTTTGTGTACAAATGGTAGCCAAGAAAGGACTTACGAAGGGTAGTCAGAATCATGGAAAAGTTGCCATAAAAGGCACACCAAAGGCGGTCGGTCTGCTTGCTTCATTCCAAAAACTGAAGCAGTTTGACTGAAACAGACTATGACTGAAACAAACTCAAGGCAAATGTGTTAATACTTGTCTGTATATTTGTACCTGTGTAATGGGAGCAGGTCATTTAAAAGGAGAGAGACACAATAATCATTGAAATGGGCAGTTTTTTTCAGGCAGTCTCTTCTCAAAGACATTCCTGGTGTTTCACTCGGTTGTTCTGAAGAATCTTCGAAAGAAAAAGAAAAATCCTCGGTCTTCTAAGAGAGAAGTTGAAAACATTTCCACACACCTGGTCAATCACTGTATAACGTGGGCATGCTTGCCGGGTTGTCTGCTTGGAAAGTGAAAAAAAAAAAACAAAAAAGGATCGTTAGCTGCAGCTCCTGCATTCGTTGACGTTGGCAAGGTGCGGGGGAGGGGGCATCAGATGGTGTTCGATGATCTGACAAGCACTTCTTTTGAAGCATATTGGGACCCTCAGGATGTGTGTGCCAGTCAGAAACTCTATTATTTTTTTAAACTACGAACCCAGCAAAAACTATTGATGAATTACGTATTTCAGTTTGACACAGAAGGAAAGGGATGCAATTCTACTCATTTCATTACAGTTCATCCTTCTGTCAGCCGTGAGTCTTTTTCAGGTTGCATCACGGACACCATTTCCTTGGTTGTGCTTTGTAACATCACAGACAAACACACAAGGTGAACTTCAAGCGCAGTGGCGAAGCAAAGGATCTGACTGGTGTACAATTCCAAGGCAGTTTGGCCTCTTGGCACTGTCCATAGGGAACCAATGTCTGGATCCTGTATAGAGAGCCTTAGTTTCTTAAAGGAATACTGTGACATTGTCTGAAATATGCCTGCTCCTACAAACTTTGTTTTATTTTCCTCAAGATAAGATATTTGATCCAAACCTAAATGCTGGAGAGACCAACGTTAACTAAAAATTGATCCTACTAAATATTGCTGGTGGAACAAACATTTGCTGCATGCCACTGCATGCCATTATTTTTCAAAAGCTATTGAAGATTTTTTATTTTTTTATTTATTTAGGATCCCCATTAGTTGTTACCGTAGTAACCTCTATTCTTGCTGGGGTCCACACAAAAGATGAAACAAAACAAGTCATTCAACGTTGCATTAATACTTCCATATTATCAATACAATAAATACATACTATATAATTAATAATTCCTCATTATCAATAAAATATAGTTCTACTGATAGCTTCACATTTCCTTCTCAACAAACGTTTGACACAAGTAACCGATGGACACGATGTACCAGTGTACATTAGTGTCCGCACTTAGGTAAACAACAGAATGTTCATCCACATTCACATCCCCCACTATAATATGCACTTTAAGATGGTTTCTTTATGACTAATTGCTAATACTCCCTTTTTAATACTGATCTCACTTGCAATCTGTCTTAAATGCAGTGGTTATATGTTCCAATTTGAACTGAATTTGAAGATTCATATTAAAAAGTCAAGTTTTTTTTTACAATGAGTGACACATTTTGCAGTACAATCTAAAAACAGCACTACAACTAGGTCTCTATAGTAGTGTTTACACTGCTGACAGTGTAATAAAGGATAAGTCACTCAGTGCAATACTATGGCTCTTTTATGTGTTTTTAGATGAAAATGGAGTCAGAAAGTTGATAGAGACATCAGTAGTCTATATCCACGACGTTTCTCTTTCAGGATTGCATCAGTGCTGGCGGAAATTCCGCCAGATGTCCCTCATTTCGGCCGGATGTCCGTTACCTTCCTCTTTCTTTGTGTTGGCGTTCTAAACTCCAGTGGATTTCTGAGGACTATGGTTAACTGCTCCTCAGATCTCTGAAGGGTAAATCCAGACAGCTAGCTAGACTATCTGTCCAATCTGAGTTTTCTGTTGCTAGACTAAAACAACTTTTGAACGTACACATGTTCCACCAAAACAAGTTCCTTCCCGAGACTATTTTGCAGAGGCACCGTTGCTCTGACGATTGTGATTGGCTTAAAGAAATGCCAATAAACCAGAGCACGTTTTTCTCCCATCCCAGAATGCTGTATGGACTAGCCAGACCTTCCTCCGCAGTGCTGTGGAGAAAGGTCTGGCAATGCGAGACTATACTGAAATTAATGTGTAATGACATCAAATGTAGTGAGGTGAAAATCTTTCTATCTGTGCTCTGATTAGTACAGAATTCAGTCACTCTTGATGATCTCTTTGTATAGCCATGCTCCGTGTGCCTTGACCACCTTGGGTTGTACGTCATGTATTATCTGATGTTACATTATGTCTGACATCTGAAGTTCAAAGCATTTTTTTCAAAATACAAAACAGAGCCCTCTTAACAGTTCTACTGGGAAATCAAAAGCAGTGAACCTATAAAGAAAAAAAATACAGAAATTACTGCGTTTAACAGAATCATGTATAGAGCTAAACAGCTAGCATTACAATACATGCTACAAACAATGCAAACAAATGCAGAGCAATAAACCAATTATCTGGTACATTAAAAACATAAATGGCATGATATACAAACATGCTAAGGCTCAGCTAGTATTACTTCAAATCATATTCACTGTATGTTATCCACACAGCAACACTCATGTGCTCAACTACATGTGATCAACTAAACATACACAAATACATTGGTGTTAGGCATCACCCAAACACCCTTCGATTTAGGCTGCATACAATATTAAAAAGGGTTCACTTACAGCCATGGCTTTCCTAAGCATTACAAACGAGGATGGAAAGTGACTGCTTCTGGTGCTAGTGCATTTCTGGAAAACAGAGAAGCATGACGATGGAAGGCTTTTAAAAAACCTTTTAAAACTACTTCCTGTTTCCTGCTTCCTGTGTGTAACACATCTACATGGGAAATTCCAATAGGTGGCATGATTTGACATGATTCCATGCAGAGGACAGAACACCTGCCACATGAATATATCTGAATGAAAGATTGCCAAGGATATTGAATGTATGACCCTGGTATGGTAAGTAAAATAGGTATAAAAAAAATAAAAAATAATTCAGCCATCCCTGCAGCCCTCGCACTGACAGGGAAGTGGACCTGAGCCGAGACTTTCTCCCACTTACTACTTTTTCAGCTGATACAATCCCTGGCCTGTGCGGTCGCCCCATGGTATTAACTCAACCTTGCGTGAAGACTGCTTTGATCCGCTCTTTCAACACACCAGCCCATTCCCTCCCTGATCCTCGCAGACATTTTCACCACAACCCCACCCATAATTCGCATTTATGCAAAGCGGGGCCTACTGAGTTAATGCCAGAATCACTTATCCAAGTGCTACGGTTATGCTAATGCACCATCTGAAACCTTGCGGCTTAATTTAATTTTTTTGGCTCCCCCTCCCCAGGGATGACACTGAATCTGTTTAAAACCCAATAAAGACTCTTCATAGCTCATGTAGCATCATTAGCACACAGCGTCATATCTACATTAAAACTTTAGTTTTGACTTGAATTTAGGTAAATGACAAGTCGGCTCTGCAGGTGTTTGAACAATACGTAACCAGCGGCGTCAGAGGAAGACTAGTCTACGCAATGACAGTCAATGCATTCAATATGTGGTGCTCTGAAGATGCAAGCTAAAGTTTGTCTGTTAGTGAAGTCTTAAGGCCCGGACACACAGAGCCGATAATCGGCCGTTGGACAGTCTGGCGAGGTCAGTGACTCGAGTCTATTCGGTGTGTTCCGTGCCGTCATCATTCCGAGGGGCTGTCGTCCTTCATTTTGGCCGATTTGACATGTATAATCGGCGGGGCAGGGCACTGCCGGCAGTCTGACTCAAATGACCCATCTGATTGGTAGAGTGCTAACCTGGAAACGGGGAGCGGAATGAGCGTGACTAGAGTCTCTCAAAATCTGACGAAAATCTTTTAAACTGACCTTTGTCGATCTGAAATAAAGACAGATTCAGCAACTGCATGGCCTATTTCTCGCTTAAAATGTTTTCAGAAACACGTTTCGGTGAACTACTTTAGTACAATATGAGATCGTATTCTAAACAAGCCGCCATGACAGTCTGTCTTTGATTTTCCGTCCAATCAGCTGCCAGTTTTCATTTTTCGGTGACAATACAGATTAGCGCCGCATGCGGTTATGGAGACGTATTACGTGTCGTCGCTTTGGTGTGTTCCGAGGCACTTTTTTGACCAATTTGGGGAGACTGATCAGTCCAACTGCCTTTTTTGCTGACGTTTGGCCATCGGCTCTGTGTGTCTGGGCCTTTAGTCTCGCAGTGCCAGACCTTCCTCCATAGCGCTGCGGAGGAAGGCACTTCTGCAAAATAGCCTCAGGAAGGAACTTGTTTTGGTGGAACATGTGAACATTCAAAAGTAGTTTTTGTCGTGCAACAGAAAACTCTGATTGGACAGATAGTCTAGATAGCTGTCTGGATTTAACCTGCAGAGATCTGAGGAGCTTAGAACACCAACACAAAGAAAGAGGAAGGTGACAGACATCCGGCCGAAATGAAGGACATCCGGCGAAATTTTCGACGGCACCTTAACAATCCCAGAAATGAAACATTCCAATTCCAGCATGACGTGGCACTTAGACACAATGAGACAATGAAAAATGAACTTTCATTTTATGTCTGATACACTGTGTGGCCAAAAGTATCCAAACATTCAAATTCCGAACATCTCAATGCGCCCATTTATGCTGGGTGATCAGGTCTGACTCCCAATCGGTGGTCCATTCCATCCCAAAGGTGTTGGATAGGGCTCTGTGCAGGAGTTCTATCACACCAAACTGGGGGGAATGTTTTTATGGAGCTGGCTTTGTGCACTGGGGCACTGTCATGTTGAAACAGGAAAGGGACAAACAGAAACTGTTGACACAAAGTTGGACGCTTCCCTAATAACTCCTGTATTCTTTTGAAGCCGAGTGATTTTGAAGCCTGGTTTTTCTCAGAACTGCATCTAAAACTCAGAGGGTTAACTAAGGGGCCGAGCCCAAACAATGGAAGCGGTCCCAGACCAAAAGTACACTAAATTATGTGGACAGAGAAGTCCAATAGTTGAAAAAAAACACATTACACAATACACATTGTATTAATTACACATTTGTCTATATTTTAGAGGAATGGCTATATATTACAGCACACAGTTTGGACTAATATAAATATTGCAAAAAAGATTTTCCAATATATAAAAGCATCTATTATTTGATAGCTATACATTTGACGTGCTGTTTAAACCTCATAGTCTTCACTATCTGCAGGTCATGGTTTCTGCAGCATGTAATTTACCCAGTGAGAAATATTTTTGTTTGTCTGTTCGCAAAGTCACGAACCAAGGCTTTTTTTTTTTTTTCTTCCCTTTTCTCTCTCTTATGAGACACCAGGTAAACTTGCAGCCTTAACCTCAGCCAGCCGTCCTCGTATTTTGGAGGGTGAGAGGAAAAGAGAAAGAGAAGAAAGGAGTGGAAGAGATGGATTAGAGAGGAGGTGAGCGGGGAGAGAGGAGAGAGTGTTTTGGTTAGATGAGAGAGAGAGAGAGAGAGAGAGAGAGAGAGAGAGAGAGAGAGAGAGATTTGCTATTTCACTCTAATGGCGAAGGAGAGGGACTTCATTAGCCCAGGCCTTGACTGATGTGCTCATCAGACGCAGCAGTTGATGCATGATTAAAAGGAGAAGGAGCGCGGATGGAATACGGAGGAGGGAACAGAAAGAAAGGGAACGAGAGAGGGAGAGAGAGACGATGAAAGATGATGAGAAAGAGATATGGTGGGTGGGACGGAGAGAAGGGGAAAGAAGAAAGAGATAGAGAGCAGAGGGAATGACTGTGAAGGAGAGCAGGGGGGAAAGAAAGGCTTGGTTGATCGTGCACAGAGGCTCAGAGCGAATCCTGTGATCGTTGAAGCTACAGCCACAGTGGGAACAGGGCTGAGAGGAAAGACACACAACGTAATGAAACAGGTATGAGCCCGAGTCAATCTGGGAACAATGCTGTTGATAGAAGAAATAAACCTTCATCTCCCAACATGTCACACACAGTTTAGCCAAGCCGGGGCCACAAGATGTTGTAAAATGAGTAGGGTTGTGAGGAGACATTCAGCTTATGAGACGAGATTGGGTTCGCGAGACGAGACGAGACGAGATGTTAACACTATTTTAAAGAAATACTTCAATTAAACCTACATTGTGTAATTTTTGAGTTGATTCTTAGCAAAAAACCCTTTGTTCTTTCACAAATATGTGCTCATTCATGGGTAATTACTTCCACCAACTAATCAAAGTATTCTCATAAGCATAGAATCTGCCATTCAGAATCATTCAGAATACATATGGGCGAGTCACTCGAGTGACGGCCGCTGGTGACAGCTTTAAAAAAATATCACTGGAAAAATGTGTTACTTTTGGGAAACAAGGTTACAACGTGACCAAGCGTTTCACTGCATCAGTAAACAAGGCAGGAAGTAGAAAAAAAGGAAAATCCAAGTCACTCTTCTTCAAAATTACATAAAAAGACTTTATTTTACTGGCTATTTCATAATAGAAAATTTAAAAGACATAGGGAGAAGCAACCCACGCGTAGCGGCACAGCCAGCCTTCTTCAGGGTGTGCTTCCCAGACAAACAGTTTCCCAGAAGAAAGGAAGTAGGTTGCTCTTGTATTGATTTATGACCATTTTAAGATGAGGGGAGGCCATTTTTTCTTTGTTTAATATCATTAAAAGTAATGTTAGGTTTTGTTTTGCTTTCTGCTTCCGACTCTTTTAGAAAAAGATAGAAAAAGAGAGCGATCTGCGCGAGTCAGCGCCACACTGCTGTGTGTGTGTGTCTCGGGCTCGCAAGACAGAGAGAGAGAGAGAGAGAGAGAGAGAGAGAGACAGCAGCCCTACCCTCTGATGTTCTAACGCTGGGTTTTACCAGCAGGTTTTTACAATTGCAACTCCGCTATTGCTCTGCAAAAGTGAACTCAGAGTCTACTTTGGCGAACGGGCGGGGGGGCTCTTCTATGCTAATTTAGAGGTCCACGCCGGACTCATCTTCTAAACCAGATGTATTATACGACCAACCAGGTCAGACTCCGTCTACTGGCTGCTGGTCTGAACTTGTGACCGATATCGTGAGACCATTTTTACCTAGACGGGAAGTCTCGTCACATTTTAATCTCGCGAGATCTCGTGGGACGAAACCTCGTCCCAGCTCTGATGAGTGTTAACAGTGGATTGCCGTTTGTGGGCGGGAGGTCCAACACATTCTCACTCCCATCGCATCAAATACAGACGCTTGGGCATGTGCCATTAGCGTTTGTTTGTTATTGACACTAAAAGTTGGGAGTGAGAACAGGTTGGGAGATCAATTCATCAGCATCGCCAGCCATTTAAAACAAATGTTATAATAGCAGTTGGTATAGGGATAGTTGAAAGTTTAGGAAACATTAGGGTTTCTTTTTTATTTAGGTTTTCTAATCAGGAGGTGTGCAAGTGGAGTTCAATCTCATGTCTGTGTGTACTAGAGTTTAAACTCTTTTTCATGAATGTAATGCCTGCTAACTTCTTGAAATCAAAAAATCCAAATTTGGATTACTGCTCATGATGAACATGAAGTGTTTAATTATCCACCCACAAGTGGTGGTGGCTGTGATCCACTTTAATTCATGTCAGTTACAATGTACTCAGATGGACGAGTTTTCACTGCAGAAAAAAGAAATCAAAATGTCAACAACAACTTGTCAGAGCACTCCCGCAGCATTATTCAATCCTCTGCTGTGCATCAGTATGCTCAGTATGGTCCACACTCCACACTTTTTTCACCAGTAATACATTACTTCCATCTGAACTGTGGCTTCGGGGAGGACACAAACACCCACATAATCTCTGAGGGTTCACCATAAAATGCAAACCCTTGCTAACTGCCTGGTAAGCCTCAGGTATAGATAGAACAGGTTCAAGTTTGGAGAACAGTAAGAAACCTGTTGAGTCCTGGAACAAAGTTTTAGTGAAATAAGACACAGATCAACATATACCAAAATGATGGAAAGTCGACCACGAAAAAAATTACCAAGGACATACCTCCTCGTCTGTGGTTTAGGGTTGCCATGAGTGCATGTGTGGGCGCATAGACTCTAAATCTAAATCTGAGTAAAGTATAACAAAGGCACAAAAGCACGTATCTTGGCATAAGGCCAGAAAAAAAGGAGAAAAAAAACATACACAATAGAAGTGTAGTAGTAAAGCCCCGCTCCCCCTGCAATTTGGATATTGCACTGGTCCATATTGCAATTTCGATAATTGTTGCAATTGATTGTGCAGCCCTATACCACACTAACACATCTGCATAGAGAAATTGTTGGCGCCCCCCCAAAGAAGGTTTGTAGATACATTCAGTGTTAATTTGGATATTTTATTTCTTTCTTCAAAAGGAAACAGAATATTACCAGACCTATCATTTCAGTTAACTTGTCCAATTACACCGTTTCCTCAAACTAGTGGGCTATGTTTAAAAGGAACTCACTCAAGCAGCATTCGTCTGATGCGCATTTCAAGAAATGAAATGTTGACATTTTCCAAATGCTGTTCTGTGTGCACATCCTCTAACCATTTTCCACACAACGCTGTGTGCTGAATGCAACAGGGCCTCAACGCCTTGTCAGCCTACTGGAGCATATCACTTTGAGAAGTTTACTCCTGCAGCCACTTAGTCAACTTTGTAGATAAGGACCCGGCGTTATCGCAGGCTCAAACCTCTGCTTCAAATTAAGCTAGTGGCCGTAAACAATATGCAAATCAGATCTGACCCGGTGCCAGCCAGCCACTCTGACTCTCTGAGCATATTCATGAAGTCTCCTTCAAGGCGACGTGCATTACGATTATGAGTTTGAATCACTCTGCGCCGCTTACACACCCCACCCAACCCACCCCAACCCCACCACAATTCATTTCTACGGACAGCCGCAGTCCTGCTGTGATTCATGTTTATATCCCTTTTAGATAATGCAACTGTTTAGCTGGATAGCGAGAGGGTGGAGAAGTATAACAGGAGGTCTTAAATGAGATGTGATTTATGTTGTATAGTATGTATATATTATAGAGTAAATGGTTTTGTTAAAGTTATGTGGCCATACTTGTTGGCAAAGAGTTTTTTATAGTGTGGTTGGGAAATTACTCAAGAAAGTAAAACGTGTGGCCACCATTCATTTTAATTTTCCTACTACAGACATACAAATACCACACTAACACACCTGCATAGAGAAATGGTTGGCACCCCCCAAAGAAGGTTTGAGCCAGCTGTACAAAACCATAAGTATAGCTATATATATTTCAATATGAAAGTTCTTTAATCGCTGCATGAACTTTTGTATCCACTCGGTATCCTAACTTCTGTGCAAAGACTGGAGTCAGTGGTAAAACCTGAGCCAACAGTCCACTGTACTTACCGTCGGCCATTATTTCTAAAGTATTGTGTTTGATAAGTATATCTCACCACAGCTGGTAAGAAGCCTTGTTTCTGATCTGCCACTGTTTTAATTAGCTGATAGAGAAGATCTGTAAGAGTGGCGACTGTGACTAGGAATGTGATTGGCCTTGTCTGTGTTTGTGGTGGGTGTCAACAATGCATTATGTCCAAGTGTTGAAAGGTGTGGATTTGTTTCAGTAGTTTGTCTGGGTGAGAGTGCGATTTGTGATTTTTTACACAAAAGTCTGAAAAGCAGAATGTGGGGAATTGGCTGAGAGCTCCTTACAAGTGGCTCTGTTAGCCAAAAGATGGCTGCAGGACGGTGGGGCGACAGTTGGCAGTCTGTGTGTGTGTGTGTGTGTGTATGTGTGTGTGTGTGTGTGTGCGTGTGTGTGTTTCTGCAGTAATAGTTGAGGGCTGGTTAGGTTGAGTGTTGTAATTAGAGAAAAACAGCCCCCGGAGTGTGTTCACTAACAATGTCAGCCATGTGGACCATAATAAGGAACGGACAGAGGGAGATAATCACATTGAGCAGTGAACACAGGCGGTACATTAAACAGTTAGACTGATGAGGCAGCTATTGATCTTTGAATAAGCCCTTGAACCCACATTTTCTCAAACAGAGGTTACCACAATAACACGATCATATACAGTATATTTTATCATGCTAGTTCAGCTATTTTAAGCTAAAACTGAGTAAATTATTCAAACCCGAGACGCCTTTCCACGGTGGCGTACTAATACACTAAGATGGTGAACATGGCAAATATTAGTGATGTCCAAATGAAGTTTTGCTAAGCATTTTTTTTCTGAGCTCAGTAGATGGTGCTCTCCTTTCGACAAAGGGTTGAAAGCACACTGATTTGGCATTCCTTGAACCGTCTTGAATCTGTAAAGCTATAGTAGACGACTACTTGATATTACATACATACAATATGATACATTCAAGCCATTGCCAAAGGGGTTGATACAAAGCTAATCAAGACTATCAGCTCCACACAACTCTCTCTGTATTTCTCAGTTTGACTTTGTTCAGAAACTGGTGTCGTCCGGCACTTTCGCTCGCAGAAAATCAAGTAAAGATAATGACCTCTTCTGAAGAGTCCATCATGTTTTTTTAATTATCTGTGTCCTCCTTGGCAACAAGTTAACTGTGTGGAGGAGTGGTTGGGGTGGTGCGCAATCCCGGAAGGCTTGTGTCATGTGGATGCGTCGACAGTTTTGTTGTCATTACTTAGAATTCCTCATGGGGGAGACCGAAACTACGCACTATAGCTTTAAAAGCAAGACCGCCATCTAGTTGGATCAACTAATACAACTAATGGTATATGAAGCTTTATTTGAAATTTATTATATGCTATCTCCACTTTCTGAGTCCACTAGATGGCGATCTTGGTTTAAAGACAAAGGTATGACACAGCTGATAGCTTCCTCCATTGTAGATGCACTAGATCGCCATTCTCTTAAAGGTAGTGGTGTCCAAATTAAGCGTCATGAACCATTTGTTGTATTTGTTTACCTAACTAGACGGCACTCTTGGTTTAAAGAAAAAGGCTCAAGGAATGGCAATTTAGTCTGCTTTCAACCCTTTGTTGAACAGAGAGCGCCATCTAGTGGGCTCAGATAATAAAGAAAATGCTTCACGAGGCCTCATGAACCTTAATGTGGCCATCACTACATTCAGATCAAAGCTTACTGTGCCTAAGCATAGCCTCACCCAGCTGCTAGTGTGGCTGTGGACTCTCATGGTTGTTTTCCATTGGCAACTTTGGCCAGGTGGAGCCAAACCATACCGTGCTGATTTGCGTTTCCATTACTGGTTTTAGTACGCTGAGCTGTGCCGAGCCGCACCCGAGATGGACCTTCTCTGAGTAGGTCCAAAGCTATTCCGCCTCTAAGCAGGCTGTGGTGATGTCTTGCTGACCGCTGCCAACCTCAAATGTTGCGAGACTCAACTGACTCAACAGACTCAAACTGTCTGTGCAGGAAACCAGAGAGAAAGGCGTTTTTAAAAGTATCTCTCAGTGCTTTTGTAGCTACTGAATCTCTGTAATTTGAGATTTAGTTTCTGTCCTGCGTCCCAGTTTGTATTTCTGCTTTATTTTACTAAGCAATATTTACACGAGAGGTTGTGCTTTACTTCAGTGTTACGTACCTCGGCTTATCATGCTTTGTAGAGATTGTGGGATTTCCCAAACTGAACAAATACCACACATATAAACACAACTCTGCCTTGCCACCCCAATGTTGTTGTAACTAACATATCTTCTGCAAAAAAAAAACAGAAAAAACTGATTCAGCTACTACGTCCACAAACTTCCCATGTAGGCTATTTTTAACATAACGCATTTGAAAGCCATCCGCTTTCAAAGACCCACATCTGTCAAATCTAACACAGTAAGACATATACTTGCACACACACACACACACACACACACACACACACACACACACACACACACACACACACACAAGACACTCTTTCATCTCCTCCAGCCATTTGTAACAGGGTCAAGGGTACAAACTTTGATGGAGCTTGTGCTCGCCTGTTCTCTTCGAGCAGAGCAGAAAAGCCAAAGCATTACGGTCTTCTGCCAAAGTTGTCTTTCCCTCCAAGGACATGACCAGACCGCGTGCCTGCAGGACTCAACTCAGAGTTTATATAGATTATTCATGAAAGGAAAGAGAAAGTAGAAGAGGGAGATGAGGACAGTTGAGATCTAGTAACCCCAGATGTCATAAACCCAGATATGTTATCTTGTGTTAATGGCCTTTGATACACTTGAGAATATAATAATACTATCCAGAATTGAGTGATGGTTTTGTGGAACTGATGGGCTTGATTAGCTTTGTATCAACTCATTTGACAATGGCTTAAATGTAACGGACGTTCATTAATATAAAAAAGTTACACACTAAAGCTTTAATGTAAGCATACTTTGAGAAATTAACTTTAGCAGCAAAGCAGCTGCTGTAACCCACAAATGAGTGTACCTGGCAGGTGAAGTCAGGCACTTTAGGTAGCTGACATTCCCGCTGCTGCATGGTGTTCCAGCGCTCCCTGGTTGAGTTATGTGGCATGTGCTAAGTTTAACCAGTGCTACTTTGTTGTTTAAATGTTTCATTAAGTCTGTAATTTACTGACTAGTATTTATACAAGTATTTATATTTTTATCTTGTTTTGTTTGACTTTTGCCTGGTATTTACTGGATTCCCTATGATTGTTTTATTTAGCATTTTATTGTATTAAGCCAGTATTCATATTCTTGTGTTTTGTTTTCAGTTTGCTTTTAGTTTTGTTCTTAATTTATAGGGGAATATTAATTAGCGAATCTTGGCTTCCAGTGTAAATATTTTCTTATCATTGTGGCTACAGCTGTTTTAGTGCATAGTTTAGAGTAGCATAAGGCTCTTTTTCCCATATGTACCGTAAGTGTTTATTTATTGCGGTGTTGTGTGAACCCTTGTGCAACTTGCCTGAGGAGCCTGCCCAGTTTGAAGTTGGCTGTTCCATTTGAATATTTCCCCCATTTTTAAAGATTGTTTTAGTTATTTATGGTCATTCGCATTTTGTTTTGATCAAGATTATTGTTAACAATATTTGTTTTTCATATATTTACCTATTTAAAATAAATATAAATAAAAAATGTTCTGAATCCTTGTCTCCGTTTTTAATTGTGGACTTGCTTGTGTTCGAGGGAACCCCTGGATTAGAGAATCAGAAGTAGTTAAAGTAAGAAATTGAGTCAAAAGGAATGATTGTATTCATAGTCGCAAGGTGGCGTTGTCGACATTTGGCCATTAATAAAATGTAGGAGTTCTCGTCTGGGTCAGTTACACAGGTAAAATCTGACTTATAGTGAAGAATTGCTACTTGGTGTTGTCAGTTGATAATATGACATGAGTCATCCAAATACTAATCCAGGCACTGTGAAACGATCTGAAATCAAATGACCTCCTGGACTGCACTCAACAACAGTGAGCAGGGATTGGAAAAAGTGAATGTGCAGTACTTTAACTGAGGGCCCAATGCACCCTAATGCACCTTTTTATGGAACTGAGCCCGAAGATACTACAACCCAATTAATCACTGTGGAATCAGAGCCAATCGCTGGGTTGGTTACAGTTTTTCTTATTGGAAAACGATCTAACAGGAAAACTCTCTCTTTGCAGACAGTGGTGCCAATCTCAGCTGACCCAACAGTCCAACAACTGTCCCTGAGTAATACTACTACTACTACTACTACTACTACTACTACTACTACTAATAATAATAATACTAGTAATAATACATTTTATTTATAGGCGCCTTTCAGTGCACTCAAGGTCACCTTACAAGAAAAAACAATGTACTAAGTTAAAAACAATATAACACTAGTTCATAAAAGGTACAGGGCATATTTACAAAGCAAAAAATCAGACCATCAATTGATGTGAACATATATACAGTGGTCAAAGAGAATACGCCAGTTTAAAAAGGTGTGTTTTTAGTTGAGTTTTGAAACTGGAAAGACAGTCAGTTTTGCAGATATTCGGTGGAAGGGAGTTCCAGATGCAGTTGCTGAAGAACAGGAGTGATATGATTAATAGAATAGAATAGAATAGAGTACTGTGATTATCGCTGTTTTTTTGTATTTGCAGCCTATATTGTCTCAACATACATCATCAACATGCACAATTGTGTCATTAGACAAGGGTAAGGGTTAGCAATGGCTGGATTGCTCAGTCCAGGTGAGATGGGAACAGCTGCAGGTTCTGAGTTAAGGGTTAACTTTTGAGAAGAAGGCACAGTGATCACACTTTAGGCCACAACAGGCAACCAACAAGGGTTCCAGGAAAACCCATCTGTATTCCTGCATTGCAGTCTTTCACACCTCCTCTCAACTCATCAATGTCCCTCTGACTAAACTGGACCCAAAGTCAGGATTTGTATAGTCTCCTTTCCCCTTAACTTAAATTCTGTGCCTAGTAACTGAAAGATTGAGATAATGTGGTGTATATGCAAGAAAATGGACAACCACTTTGTGGGAGATTGACAAACACATTGATCTTGGTGTTTTCTGTACTGAAAGGGGCCACTTGTTGGGATTCAGGCATCTGGTAGGATGACAACCTCCCTTTTGTAGATGTTGCACGAAGAACAAGAGTCATACCATCCAATTTAGTAAAATCCTGCTTTTGGTACAGTAGGCCTATAGACTGCTCCATAACAGAGTAATGAAATGGTTTGCAGTCAGTATTGAAGCATAAGTTGGTGATACAAATAAGCTCCAGGGAATTCTATTCATGACTCTATTTTAGGCCTATTATTCTATTGTTGGGTTAGTGACCTAGGAGGCCCTGGGGCAACGATCAGCTGTAGTAGTGCTTTCTATTTACCTCAGAACTCGGAAGCCGGAACTGGGAATGACGTCACACCCAAGTTGAGTGTGTTCTAGTTACAAGTTGGATTTTCATTGTTTTCATTAGCTCTAGCCTGGTTAGCCATTGTTAGCAATACCTGTTGGTAACAACGCAGCACGCTGGTTTTTGTGCATACAAACAGCATAGCAACATGTCCATAGATAGAAGTTGAACATGCCTGTGTGAACGACTGATTTAATGAGACAAAAATAAGACAGAAGTGCTTATAACTTTATGTTATTACAGGTTTCATGAACTGTTGATACAGGGCGCAGCCATGTTGGATTTTGAGTTCGGAAATCCAAGGTCAGGGGGCGTTTCCGACTTTGACCTCGGAAAATCTGAGTTCTGAGTACAAATGGAAAGCTGATATTGCTACCATTGCTGGTGTGACTGGGCACTAGGGACATTCAGGTCCATATTTTTTTTGTTTGGTTACAGTTCCAGGTACCCATGAGGCATTTGGATTTGAATTTGCACCAATTACGATACTCCAGATGCTGCCGATACATCTCTCCAGCTGTACTCTGCTACATGCCTACGCAGTACCAGTCATATGTGAGAGCTGTCTGGTCTTGTTGTTTTCACCTCTGTGAACTAGTTGGCGAAGCGTCACAGAAGGGAACTTTTACTGCACTTGTTGTGCATTAAGTGCCATTTTGGATTTACATCCCCACGTCTGAAACAACCCATATTGGCTTCTAGTGTTGATTGTTTTTTTTGAAGGACAACACATCAGTCACCATGATGACAACATACATCATTACGCTGCTTCCATGCAACCATAGTGGCCCTAATCAATTGGCGAAGATAAGAGTGCTATGGAACATAGAGACGGTTTTACAGCACCATTATGTCAGGAGAACTGCAAAGCATCTGTAAAACCACACAGAGGCTGGCCATTTCTCACTAAACAACGCACACTTTTCATCACAAACCACGGGTATATTGTTCTTTCTTGATTCCTTTAATATGCTCTTTTCTCAGCACTCTCACAATGTGTCTCAGTTTTTGCCTTACTGTTTACTTTAACCAACTCTCCTCTTGTTTTTTTGCTTTCTGCATGCCACTATTTCCCAGAGAGCAGTAGTAAACTATGTTGATCAATGAGAATGAGCCATAAATCTAAATGGAAATGCAGCCATTGCCTTTTAGTCTGTAAATGGATGTATTTTCCCAGGTCTCTAAAAGCAGAGCTAGGTGAATTATAGGATCCACGGGGCTGTGTTGCTCTGGAAGAGCTGCCTTGCATACTGAGCAGGCTGATAAAATGCCACAGCTACTGGACATATGGCATCACTTGTAGACACTCACACAAAATGAGAGGCAGATATGACAGCAATGCCAATAAACATTTGGTAGTGCCAGCTGTCAAAATCTAAAACTTGCAAACTCATAATACATTTGAAGTTTGACAAACATGAAAAAAACACATGTTGATTTTGATAAGATAATATGGAAAGCAGTGTCTGCTTTGACACAATCAGGCTAACACAGTAAGTCTACAGCTGTGCTAGCGTCCCCTAGAGCAAGTGGTGAGTTTAATTTTACAGATCTACACCTGAATTTTCATTTTCAAACTCCTGTCCATCTGTCCATGTATGGAAGCTCCATCGCTCTCGTGTGCCCACACCAGTGTGCTCTGTTTCTTTCTCTCCCCCCTCAAGAGAGGTAACAAAAACAGCATTCGAAAAATGGCAAAATGGAAAAGACTTGAAATAATTACTGAAATGAAACAGTATTATGTTAGATAAGAAAAAGCAAGAGTAGCAGAGTAGTGAGTATGACATGAATGTTGTACTCATGAATAAGTGCTGTAGAGATGTATCAAGACTACAGGTAAACGTGGAGTTGAGTATGTGTTAACCGGCGAACTGAAACAGCAGCAGGTCAGAAAACAAAAGGGGCTTCTAACTAAATTCTGAAAATAGACTTTGAGAACTTTGACATTAGAATCAAATAGCCGTCTCTTTTGAATAAAGGCCTGGTTGTCTGTGCAGTTGAGGTACATTTTAAAACAAATGTTTGACATACAGACACACCTTATCACTGCTACGCTTGTTGAACAAAGTCAGCTATAAACATACTCCCCCTCACATCACCAGATGTTCCCAGATGTTGCCTACTGCAGCCAGCAGATTTCTCCAAACAGCCACCTGTCTGAAAGTGGTAGATGACTTGCTAATTGGAAAAACAGTGTTTCTGACATACAGTAATATTAAACTCCTTTGGATTTCTGTAGGCCACTTAGGGCTTAATCATTTCACGTTTTGAATTGGTATTTATTTCATTATTTAGCAAATGATTTAAGATTATATTTCAGACAATGACACATTTTAACTCCTTGTAATAGGAAAGGGTTGCTCATGCTGCCGATCCCACTAAGAATCAGCTTAGAAATATAGGATATATTGGAAAGGATAGAACAACACAATGTAATTCTGCTTCCTGATGTAAAGTTGCGGGAGACAGTGAAAGTTGCAAAAAAAGATGTGATTTTTTTTTTTTTTGTATAGTTCTTTAAAAATAAAAAGGAAACTTGTTTTGGGGAAAATAAAACTACTCTGGGCTGAGATTTCCTAGTAACCTTACCAAAAAGGCTGAGGATGCTGCAAATGTTGGTAGAATATGAACATGGCTGGTGGATTTAAGACAAAAAATTATAATTTATTGAATGAATCAAATCTGATAATATGTGTCAGTGGCTTGTTGATCTTTACATTGTTAGTTAATTTCCTATCCTGGCCTGGGACACACATTCATACGGTTTGATAAAGTAACGTTACATATTGGACTTTAACTTATCATTGCACTTACAACGAGTGTAGCTGTCCTCAATTTAGGTCATCGTGTACGTCTCATCTCCATTTTTTCCTACATCCACCGTGTGTGTTAGTGTGTGTGCGCGCGTCAGTCGCGGGGGGAACGGAGCAGCAGCCCCGCCCACTGCAGAGAGCCGACAGGATTGAAACATCAGCAACTTTCAGCGACTTTAGAGTGAAAAAACGTTACAGCGTACATTGATGTAAAAATGTATACAGGTTTGCAGGACAGTCTGAAATGTTTTACACGGTCTTTCGCTGTACGTTTTGTTGGTAAATGTGAGATGGTCAAGTCAGTCACACACGTCTTGTCTTCATCAGAAACAAGGAAATGATCAACCCGTGGCCGTTCTCACTCCCGCTTGGTCATTGGCTCTCAGAGTCACATACTGACGGCACGTGGGACTGCTGGGATTGGTTGAAGTTGTGGGAAACTTCAGGTTATTGGTAAAATTTGCGGAAAGGTTGCGGTGATTGGTCAAAATTGCGAGTTGCACCAAATTTGCGGTGATTGGTTGAATTTGCGTGAATTGGCGCGATCGGGACATCGCAAAATCCTGGAGGGACTGCGCAGTGCATCGCGCAGTACTGATTGTCTTTATTGATTGTTTTTACAGCTGGCTGGAAGCGAGACAGAGTGTGCTAGCTGAAGATGAAATTCTGACATTCCATGTCAAATTGAACACAACATGTCCGTCAGTGTTGGGGAGTAACGGAATACATGTACCGGCGTTATGTATTCAGAATACAAATTATGAATAACTGTATTCCGTTACAGTTACAATTTAAATAATTAGTATTTGGAATACAGTTACATTGTTGAAATCAATGGATTACATGACGATACTTCTTTGTTTCACGGGTTTATTCACTCTCGCAACTTCATGCGTTTTCCTGAAGCCCCGATATGAAAACGAAAGAATTAGCTATTTGCGTGATCACTGATAGAGGTAGAGATGGAGCCGGAACCGGCACAACAGAGCCAGGGCAGGAATGCATTTCTATCTTGGAAATTCAAACAGCATTTCACATTAAAGAAAGAGAGGCGAGAACCAAATATAACTGTGCACTGCAGTGCAACTTCTGCTTGCCAGCAACCAACTTCCTTTCAGCGTCCAAATTACTCCACCTCCAACCTGAAGAAGCATCTTAAAGTAAGTTATTTTTAGCCAAGGGTAGTCGTCTGCTGCAGTTTTACTGGTCACCTTGCTATTTTATAGTTGACGTGCGACTTTACATTCTCCTACATGCTGATTTAATAGCCCCAGAGCCGTTGAAAGACTAGCCCCGTTTGACATGTTAGCTAACGTTAGCTAAAATTAGCTCGTGGTAGCTTAGACTGTGGTTAGATTTTTGTAGTATGCCGTTCGGGACTACAAATACAAAAATCTATCTGCTTGTTTAGGTACACATTCAGCCAGTTGGAACAGAAGAACACACCAGAATAGGCCTGTTTAGTAAGCTGTATGTGATGGCCGCATTCCTACTTATAACATGCAATTCAATGTGGAAGTAATCCAAGTATTCAGAATACGTTACTCAGATTGAGTAACGCAACGGAATACGTTACAAATTACATTATTGGGCATGTATTCTGTACTCTGTAACGGAATACGTTTTGAAAATATCCTTCCCAACACTGATGTCCGTGCCCCTCGCCTGGCATAATGGCGGTACCGAAAGTTGGAAGAAAGTGGTAGAGTCCTATTTGATTATGACTGTGTCAGCTAAAAGCAAGTGCCTTGCAGTGGAATGTGAAGTAAAATATGTGGACAATTTATTACAGGGAAAAATCCCACAAATTTGAAAGTACATTTGAGAAGCGCACACAAGCTAGGAGGCTAACCTAGCTTACCTTAACAAGGTAAAGGAGAATGGAAAGCCCCCTTCCCCCGAAACAGAAGCTAACCCCGGTACAGGGCGTGGATGTATGGATATAGGGCCAAGCAGCATGACAGAGACAACAGCAGGACAGAGAACACTACAGGAAGGCTTTCACCAGCGACCCGATAGCTGCTGGAAGGAAGCGTGGGTTAATATGTGGATTGATACTGGGATGTCTACACAACTGTGTGAGTCGATTGACTTCAAAAAGTTTGCCACTTTACTCGAACCACAGTTCAAAACACCTGTTGATGTATGTCTTCTTTAGTCTGTTGGCTATTTAGGTTTTTCTTCCTGGAATACTTCACTTACACATTTTGCACTTACTGCGGCGTCTTGTGTAGACTGTTTACATATTTATGACCATATGTAGGCTACATTTTATGTACTGGTGTTATTGTTGAATACATTGTGAATACATAGTTCTAAAATTGTATGATGTTTTTGTTGAGTTATTATTACACAATACTTTTTCTGACCTTTTTGAATCCCCCGACAAATAACCCATATGACAAAAAAAGACTAAAACTAATAAAAACTAAACTAAAACTAAGCATTTAAAAAAAAAAAAACTAAACTAAACTAGCAAACTAATTAAAAACTAATTAAAACTAAACTGAATTTGAAAACATAAAGTCAAAACGAAATAAAAACTAATGAAAAATGCAAAACCATAATAACCTTGGGAAAATGAACTGATTGAATGAATTCAGAGAGAATGCCACCAGTTACCTACAGCTCCTAGGCGGCAAACAGACACTTCACGGTGCTGTATTATTTTGGGCTTCTCGTGAACTTTCCATTTGTTGTGTGGGCAGATCTCCTACGCTTTGTACATAGTTGTGTGTTTGTGTTTGTGCTAATAAAGCTATTTCTTTGAATAAACATCACATTCCTGAAAAATGTTCCTTTCCTCAATAAATTCATTCATGTCCTTGATGGTAATAATAGGGTAGTCCATAGGATAACAATGACATGAATATACAACATAATAGCATATCATATGAATATGAATATATATATATATAATTATTTTATTATTGGGGTTTACATTTATAATAACCCAGGGTGACCAATAGTGACAGATCTGCCAACCAATCACAAGTGATTTTTCTTGTTTAAAAGTAGTGGTTTCATCCAATACTGAGTGATGTTCATCCAGACATTCTCTGGCCAGGCATGGTGCTGCTGCTATTCATATGCTAATTAGAGCCATTAGCACCTCCGCAAGCTCTCCACATACATCATGGTTTGTTTACGCTTACGGGGACGAAAATCCCACTTTTCATGCAGTGAGACTAACAGTGTTGTGACCATGTCATCTTTGCTCAAGTCCCATAGTCTCAAGTCATTTGGTCCAAGTCTCGAGTTATTCTTTTTTTATGTCACAGGTAATGTCAAGTCAAGTCGAGTCTTCAGTTGAGGCAAGTCAAGTCCCAAATAAGTCACTTTATTTTTACACCAAAGAGAAAAAAAGACAAAGTACTAGTATCCCATCTAAGAAAGTCTTCATCAGGGGTCTTTGATATTACGTGTTGCCATAGCAAGGAGTTTGACAGCCAGTCATGCAATCATGACAATCACGTACCGGGGAGCGTCCAATCACGATTCACAGTTTGCGCGGTCACCGAAGGCTTTTATCATGTGGACGCGCCAACAGTTTTGTTGTCATTACTTAGAATTCCTCATGGGGGTGGCAGAAACTACGCACTATAGATTTAATATATTTGGTTGCCCTAAAATCGTATGTGGCCCCAGCTTGGCCCCTCCATTTGAAATGGTCTAGAACGGCCACTGTATTTTACTATTATAAATAATAAATCTTCTGTTCACGTATTTGACACCATACATCTGTTATGAAAAGTAGAGTGCAAACACCACCTCTATCATCATCATCATCATCATGCGTGATGAGAGCAGCACCTGTCTGTCTGCATCACAGTGAGAGTGTGAGTAACTGTGCTGCTGTTCCACTGCTCGCTGAGTGCTGGCTGAGCAGTAGGTGACAATTTAATCTGATGTAATCAGATTTTCCCCTTCTGCTTAGCCACTGGACACCAAAACACTCAAAAGTCATTAGTGCGTAATGGATATCAGATTGTGGCACACCTCCAACATCACAACACTGACCTGAGCTGTGGTTAGGTGGGAGGGAGGAGAGGAAGGAGGGGATTCTGTGTGGGGGGTAGGGGATGGTCTGCGCAGGAAATTATGAGTCAGTATTCAGCCTTTATCAATCACCTCTTATACTGTACCCTTCTGATTTGCTGGGAGGTGTTAAAATAATCTATTCCACGGCTTTGCTGAATACTTAATTCTGATTGGTCAATCACGGCATTCTACAGTCTGTTATTATTTCATAGCAGACCGTTGCCATTGAGGGAGTTCTGATCAAGGACTCTGGAGGACCATTTTTAAATCAATAAAATCATGTTGAAATAAATATGATTGCTCATACAGAGCTCATACCGAGGTTAATCATTATTAATTATGTTCTGTATATTAACTGTAGCTACACACATAATTTCCAATCATTAATTACGGGGCAAGTCCGGGTAATGAGCTGCCAGAACTTTTTCTGTTGTTTTAAGGATTTATTTCTTAGAGTGTAACTTAGGGGTGTGACTGAGGAGGGAAGCTACAGCTTGATAGATGAATCAGATTCACGGTGTACATTTCTCATTGGCTAACACTTCATCATGACATGGGCTGTGTCTAAAATCCCTCTCTACTGTAAAGTGCACCACATTTACAGTACAGTCCGCCGGTGTGCCTTCCGAAAGTCCACAATGGAACGAAAAAGTATCATCAAAGAGTAGTAATCCCACAATGCAATTTGTAATTTTTTATGGATGTGAACATGTTGTTTGACTCCCGTAGTCATTAACAATGCAAAGAGATGCTTATCAGTGAGTGTCTAAATCACAATTTACTCCTAACCTTTTTTACTTGACTTTGACTACTGAACTTTATTTTTCGAACATTAAACCAAACTAAAAAAAATGTCCTGGGACCTCTGACCTTGAATGAAAGTCAGATGCGGACATTTGAGGAATACATTTGAAAAATCTGATACTTCGCAAGGCCTGGTCTATATTAGACTGTGCAACCATCCCCTTCACTTTGAGTTTGTAACACTCCCCTCAGGCTGTAGATTTAGAGTACAATTGCAATAGGAGTAAAAACTCCTTTGTTCCATGTGCAATAACTCGGCTTAATTTCCATATGCAATGTAGAATATTTAGAGATTGCTCCTGTGGTGTGGTGTAAAATTGTGTAGTATATATTGCACATACAGGAAACATGTTTGTCCATGTATTTGGATTGTTGTATTTTTGTTTATTTGTATGTTGTTTGTATGTGTTTTTTTTTATCTTGCATTTGGGATAATAAAGTGACTGAACTGAACTGATATACAGAGTAGACTACTTGGCCTGTATGGTGGCACTAAGTGCCCAAGATGGAGAGGGGTTTATCCCCTTGGGAGCATGAATGTGCTCTGTACACTTAATGGTATCTTGCTAGGTTTTGTTAGTCTGTTCACATTGTTAGTCCTGTGCAAGATATTGATGACCACAGGCAAGATTGTTCTAACATTTGGATGAAGATTTTCCTTTAAGCCTGGTCAGTTTTCCATTAAATTTGCTATGAACATTCATGGACCCCAAATGATCAGTTTTATGTTTTTGGTGATCACCTTATTTTAAGTATACCACCATTACCAGGCTACAATTTACACAGGAATTATGAAAATTTTACAGGCAGATTACCGTTAAATGTACTAAGCACAACATTGTTCCAGAGGACCTTCATCATTTTGGACACACCTTGAGATTTTCTCTAGCACCACCAACAGATCATGTAGTCAGTCTTGTAATACTAAATTATGTCTAGGCATGGCCTGCAGTGGAACTTGTTGCCAAAATAAAGCCAGTTGACATGTACAGTATGATCCCAAAAGGATGAATCTTAATTATTTTGATGATTATGTGATATTTCCATGAGCACCACATATACCCAAAATTCTCCTAAGTCCTATGACGACAGTTCACTACGAATTATACTGTAGCCCATCCATGCTGTTCAAAAGAGGAACCCTTGTTGTTTGTTACCGGTCTTTTAGCTTTCATGTTTTTGAGCTTTTGACTGTAGCACTACCATTAGTCAGGTATTCATCCCTATATTAGGTATTTAGTGTCTGGATTGCAGATTTGTTGTAAATATTCACCCAGAGTATGAAACGTCATGTTTTTTGCTGATCCAGTTGGACAGATCTTAAGATGACCAGTAATTGTTCCACACATAACATACAGCATAATGCAATAAGCTAATTGTCATTTCCTTCAC
Organism: Sander vitreus; assembly: GCF_031162955.1. NCBI lineage: Eukaryota > Metazoa > Chordata > Actinopteri > Perciformes > Percidae > Sander > Sander vitreus. The sequence goes on along the minus strand of NC_135864.1, from coordinate 24,264,485 downwards.
TGAGCACATTCATGCATCTCAGAGGAAGCACCCTTCTAAATGTGGTCCATGACACAAAACATGGAATTTAGTAAATCCATTCTTTATGGACATCTGGAACGTTACATTTGACTGTAATGGTAAGGCTCTGAGAAAATCTAAACCATTAGCATAATTTGTTTCATCTAACAAAAAAATGGTTTCTGAAAAATTGCGGCCACTTGATGCTCCTAGCAGGGCTTCAGAAGTTTCTGATTAAAACAAATAGCTGGATTTAAGAGTATTGAAGATCCTAACTTCAACACACAATATCATTTCTGGCCTTGAAAACCAATATATGGGCAGAATATTTCTTTAAATATTCCATTCTGTCCATTGCTCTCCTCGCCTTTCCTCTTCCCTGCCCTCTGATTTCATCTTCCTCTCATTCCACCACTGCTCAGCACACGGAGGCCAGGCTCAAGGCCAAAAAACAAGATGCCATGTGTCTTTTTCTGACATTAAGTTCTCCAAACCACGCTGACAACCTTGCCAGTGAATGACAAACTCTCTGAGCCCCATAAAGTCTAATTTTAGCTTTTACTAAACAGTTTATGAAGTTTTCATTGATTTGTTAAGTTGGCCAACAAATAATCAGCATGCACAGCATATTAGTGTGTGATCAATCTTACTTAAAAGCTAAATTATAAAATAACACGGCAAACAAATTAGAATATGTTAGTTTATACTGTAAATTAGCCCTAGGTTTTTGGCAAACATTTTTAGAACTCCTAGTAGATATATTCCTTTAAGGCGAACTGAGGCAGGTTTCATGGCAGCTTTAACAGTCTGCCAAACCCTCAAAGCTGCTGAGTAAAATCCTCCCACACCAAACCTGATTGATTCCTCTGGCTGGTGGAGAAGCTCCGAGCTGAATCTCCACTCTTTTGTTGTGGTGGACGACGAAGACTGACCAATATCTGCTTTTTGATAAAGCCAATGTCCCAGCCTGACTCTAAGTGCTGTATCACCGGTGCTGAAGTGGGCTAAGTGGAGTCATTCTCTTTTCAGGAGCTGTTTACATCGCTCTGTCCCTTTAATCCCTACTGACAAAGGTCATTGCCATACCTGTCCCCACCTAGTGTTGCCACAAAAAGCCCTGTCTCCAAGCCTAATGGGGTGCAGATGGGGCTCCACCACCCACACATCAACAGGCGGATAGCTATGTGGTGAAAACAACACAGACAATGAGAGAAAATGAGGAAGAAAATTGGGAGGATATGGAGGGAGATAGAGAATGAAAGAGGATCAGGAGTGAAAGGGAGAATCAGGAAGCGGGTGGTATATGCAGAAATATAGGTGAAGTGAAGAACAAGAGGAAAGAGTGAGAGGATAGAATGAAGAGGATAAATGGAGGGAAATGAAAATAAGAGAGAGAGCGGCAGACAGTGGAAGTGGTAATTGGTAGATCCAGACAGCCAAGGTCTGAGGAGAGGCTTACAGGCTTGTCAGAGGGGCTCCTCAGGGTGCTTGGATGCCCCCTTGGAGGAAAGCTCACATTCTGTTGCCACTTCCCGGTTGGACGGGCCTTAACCTACCAAAAAGGGCTCTCAATTAGGAGAGGTGTCTGCGAAAAAAAAGAAAGAAAAAAAAGAAAACTGACAATCGCAGGGGTTTCTCCACAGGCCTTGAGGGAGACAGAAAGAAACTGTTTACTGCAACTACAGTCACTGCCTTTGCTATGTTAATACCCTGCTGTTCTCTATCCCTGACCCCATCCTCTCTGTCACACACACACACACACACGCACACGCACACACGCACACACACACACACACACACACGCACGCACGCACGCACGCACGCACGCACACACACACACACACACACACACACACACACACACACACACACACACTTCAAGTCCCTTGCTCCACATTCTCTCCCTGCCTCTGCCACCTCCAAAGGGTGTCCAATTTACATTGTTGCATGGGGTGTTAAACATTTCAGAGTACATGCACAAGCAGATACGCTTGTGAGGTGGAAAAGGCTGAGTTTTCACACATTGCCTATTTTTGAGGCTTTTCCCAGCCAAGCCATGAAATGGGATATTGTGTTGTGCCAAACTCTCTCTCTCTCTCTCTCTCTCTCTCTCTCTCTCTCTCTCTCTCTCTCTGTGTGTGAGAGTGTGTTACAGAGTCTGCATCTTGATGCGGGCACAGTCTGTTTTTTTTCACATCCAAATCTGCAAATGTGCCTTGGCGGGTCCACGTGAAAAAGTATAAGTTACATTTTTACCCTGAATTTAGCAATCATAACCATCGTCATAAGATGTTAATATCCTTAGTCCGTCATGTGTCGACTCCTCTTGTATCTGTGTGATCAGTAATGACTGTGACCTTTACTGTCTGTATGGAAGTGCAGAAGCCTGCTGTAGTAATCCATGACTCCCTCACTCATGATCTGTTTTCATGTAATGAGGGGGAAATTGGATGGTAATTTAATAACCTCAATTATTGCCGGAGTCAATACATCACATTATGAAAGGTTACTTGCACTACAGAGCAAAAATACAATATACAGTCTAGCTAAAACCATTATATCACTTATATAACTATGACATTTAATGTCAAGGAAACTGTTTTTATGTATTGATGTTTAATTTGGAAATATAGGTAAAGGTATGTGTGAAATGTTATCCACCCCCTGAAGATCTTAACTTTACGTGACTTTTTCATATATGTTCCATGGAAAAGATGACTTATAGCGTTAGTAAAATGCTGGATGAAATTGGATTGTTACTGTGAGGAAAAAATAAACAAAATAAGTTAAAAAGACCATTAAACAGTGTCTGTTTCTTTTTTGGGTTACACTTTACTTGAAGATATCTACATAAGAGTGACATGACGTGTCATGACGTGTCATATAACATTATAAATAAGTCATGAACGTTTATGATATAACGCTTCTTTTAGTAAGTGTCATTCGGTTTTTGTCATGACAAGTTATGATTATGGTTAGGGTTAGAGTTAGGGTTAGGGGTCATGTGTTCATGACAGTGTCATGTCACTCTTACGTTGAAAACTTCAAGTAAAGTATTACCCTTTTTTGTTTCAATAATAACAGTAGTATGCATAAATGCCCGTGTAATACATATACCTGTGTATTTGTCAGCCTTGCTCTCCTGTTCTCGCAGACAGTCTTCACCCAGAAAATGACCATATAGGGCGATTGTGAAACAAGCTCACAATGGCTCATGTTTACATTTTCTTGTTAGGCAGCGTCTGCTCGTGGTGGTAGTGATTATCGCGAGAGCAAACGAGGAAGTGAGGGGACAAAGACGCCCAAAATCTGCATAAGGAGGGCTGCAGGTCAGGGTGGTGGATGGGTCAAACAAACAAAGGACTTTTTACTCAGGAGACCGGAGTTTGTGTACCATGTGAAACCAAAAGTCAACATTTTTCTCCGATCCAGGAATGCTGTTTGGACTAGCAAGACCTTCCTTTGCAGCGCTGTGGAGGAAGGCCACCATCAAAATGGCCACCGTGCAGCTGAATCAGGGCATCAAAATGCTCATGTTGTTTTGGGAGTCATTGTTATGAGGGTGTGTGGGTTCTGGTCATGTATGTCATGTCACCTGCTGAATTTAAAATGTTAAGAATTAAAAGGTTTAAAAAAGAATGTATCTTTCTCAGTGTTCCTATTTTACTGACATTGCACAAATACAGCATGAGCTACATTCACACTTTAGAAAGTATTAAGTTGTAGTCATTAAATGTGTTGATTCCGGTCATAGACTAAAAATAATGGACGTAGCAGTGTATGTCATGTGTGATGTCACCCAAATGTTGTTTTGAAGACTTGACTTTGGCAATATAGATGACGCCATCTTGTTTTTATGGTTGCAATTAGCTAAACGCTAAGGAGGGAAAATGGCAGATTTTCAACCCTTCTGAAGCGAGTCATCCAGTGGACATTTATTGGCAGGTAAACGCGGTCCTCCGGGTACTAGAGACATTCATCTACATGTACAGCAGTACACAAAAACTTTCCCTTAAGTTACCAGCTAACGCTAGTGGTAGCTAGCTAGCTTGGTTGAACAACACATTTTAGGCGACCAGAATGTTCCAAATAACTTTGATGAAGTGAAAAACACAAAGTGAGAGGGTCCAAGTTTAAGATGAAAACACAGAAAACACCAACATACAAGTTCATGGCTATTTTAATGTCCACAGTGTTAGCATGGTTAGCATTGCTAAGCCTCTGTCCTGAATGACAGGTCCTAAAGCATCCCCTGCTTTATCGTCTATTTTAAAATAAATGGGACCATCACTTACTGAATGAACATTGTGCTATATTGAAAAAGACTTAAAACTAGTGATTGAGGCCATTAACTCATTATGAAAATGTTTATTTAGATAATAAAACAAGTGAGAAGTAGGGTCATTTTTCATAGACTGCAATACAATCAGAATTCTTTTTGCAACCAGCTTCTTCCATTATTTTAAGTCTATGATTCCAGTATGTTAATACATAGAAAGACAAAGATTTCTCTGAGCTCTTCTCACTGGTTTGGAGTCGGCAGCGGGCGAGGCACAGTTGAAAATATGTGATATCACGTACTGTACACAGATTTTAACAGCATTTAAATCTGAGTCTGATGACAGTTGGTGGTTTTGTTTGGTCACTATCAATTAAATGTGATAAAACCACACCCTCACACTCCAGTTTAAGCAGATGTGCTGAGTTTTAAGTGTGTTTAACCTTCAATTACTAATACCTAAAGAAACATACTTTTTAAAAAAGCAAACTAGTTTAAAAGGACAAGGTTGGAAAAAAAATTAAACATTTGGTTTGTTGACACTGCATTTTCCCCTTTTCCCCAGCGGTTGTCCAAAGCAGGTATTTAGGTATTATGTATAGTCTATGGCAATGACTTTTTGTGGTAAAATAAGCAGTTATCTATCTGTTTTACAATTTGCCCAACCAGCCTAAAACTTTTAAACGTTTTTGGAGCTGATCTGTGTCTTTCCAGTCTGTGTATGCTTGTGTGGGTGCTTGTGTGTGTGTGTGTGTGTGTGTGTGTGTGTGTGTGTGTGTGTGTGTGTGTGTGTGTGTGTGTGTGTGTGTGTGTGTGCGTGTGTGTGTGTGTCTGTGTGTGCATCTTGGCAAACATGATCCACCTCTTCAATCTTACTCCAAAATCAACGATTTATTCTTTACACTTTCCCAAATCCCCTGAGGTTTGTCTAATTATTTCCTCGGCTTTAGTGAAGGAAGACTGTCTGTGCTGGGGCTACGGCGAACACAGACATTCATATGAATCTGAAAGAAGAAGTCGCGGGAAAAAAACAAACACATGTGGACAGGCAGAATAGGATCAAGCTCACCGACTGTTTTCGCCCTACAGCTTGATCCCTGCTATTCCCCAGCACTGAGCATCGCTTTCTACAGCCTTATCTTCTCAGCCACTTGCACCTCGCCGGCAAAATCTCAAATCCCAGCCATACCTAGAGGCAATGCAGCCAGCGCTAACACGCTAACGCTGCACGTCATTCAACAATGGTTTCCTAGCAACCTCCTCTGCTACCTTCTGAATAAAAAATCAGTTTCTCTAGCTATCAATGAGTGTGTGGGCGTGCGTGCGTGTGTGTGTCAGTAACTATCCTGTAACAGGTGCAGTCATGAAGTGGTTGTTTAAAACTCTTAGAGTTTATATGCATGAATAAGATTTTAATCCTGAGTCTGAAAGTCAAGTTCAGATGATTATTTTTTTCTCTGGTCGCTTTAGTGAGGTGATTGAAAATAAATTGCAAGCACATGGTGTGTTCTTCATGTAGGCACAGGATGGTTTTAAAAAGTGAAAAAGAACATGAAAAAAAGGACAACACAAAAACACAATTGGCACTGGATATTTATAAATATATAAATGTGTCTGTCTCAGCCTAAGAGTTACCATCTGCTTAGAGCAACACTATGAGATGAAGAACAATAATTGACTAAACAACAGCTCTAGGCGTCAGTACGACTGGAAACAAAACAGACTATTGTTAGTTCAGCTTATTTAAATTAAGCCATGAGAGCTGCTGAAGTACAGTAAGCGGGTAATATTTTGTCCCACCGCTACCAAGGGAACACTTTTAACAACTGTCAAGAAACAATTCAGCGTTGGTCAATTGTTCAAAGGCCTAAAACAACCTACTTTGGTTTTTGCCCAACAAGCAACCTGTGGTACATGATGAGTCTTGCTCATGAGCAAGTAGAGTGATGTTGTTAAAGAGTACTCAAACAGAGTTCCAGCAGGTTCCACCAAGTCAAATTTAAGACTTGTTTTGGGACCATTATGAATGACATTTAAGACCTTTATCACAACAACTGAGCCCTAAGTTTTTTTTCAAGCCAAGTATCGCTTATAGGGATACTTCACCGATTTAGCATTAACGATTGATTTTTTCATTTCAATTCAAACTCTTCAATTGCCCATAATCGTTTTGGATTTAATGTCGCGAGTATTGATTGAAAATAAAACACGTGAGTAACTGGAACAAAAAAATATCTTCACTTTTCTTTTACTACACTTTTACGCATGAAATAAGCATGCTATGAAAGATTTATAAACGTGAAGAAATGGGTCAATAATATTAAACCAAATAAATATTCACACAAATGCAAAATATGAATCCATCAATAAAATGAGCGAAAAAGCAAGCAAATCAATAACATGAAGTAAATAAGTTAAACAAATGTCAAGTTACACACTGGCAGCGAAGCAAGCAAGGCGTTTTACAGCTTGTGTGTTGTGTGTCAGGTGTGGGGCTGGGCTAATTGCTGGTAATTAACAGTGTTAATTGGCACATCAGGAGTGAGTCTGATTCACCGGGATGATGCGTGAAGCTGAGCGACAGCAGCTACTATTCATCATCAAAGCACCGCAAAGTCACTGCAGGCTGTTGGCTCCTTTTCAAAATACTTTCCAAAGTACTTTTTTTTCCATCCCTTGACTTTTTGGAGCACTTGCGAGGGAGGGTTGTTTCTGCTTTGTGTAACAGGGAATTAGGGGCTTTAGTGTGAGCGATAGATGTGGAATTGTAATCCTGGTGTCTGGCTTGTCGAGGGAACCAGAGAGCAAGATTTACGACACCTGAGGGTCTAAATGGTTGGCCTTTGAGATAACTGGATGTGTGTGAGAGTGAATTTACAGCCCTGGGAAGCCCATAGTTTTCATGCCTGGACTCTAAACTCTGACCCCGGGTGACCTGCTGTGTTGTGAGGAAAACAGGTGAGTCTCAGTCATACTCAGACGATAAACTGCACATGTGCAATACAGTGTGCATCAAACGTGGAGCTATCGGCTTGTTTCATTTAATATGAGGGAGTAAAATATCCTCATCACCACTGGAGGTGCAATCAGTACAATTTAGTGGCACAAAGAGACCGTAATATATCAGCAGGGGTCTGCAAATGCTGTTCACGCCCTTAATGGCTGCTGAGATTTTTTTTATTTTTTACAATATTTCGTTGGGCATTTTAGCCTTTAATAGACAGGGCAGCTGTAGACAGGAAAGGGGGGAGGGAGAGGGGGAAGACATGCAGCATATGGCCGCAGGTCAGACTCAAACCCTGAGCTGTTGCGTCGAGGACTGAGTCTTTGCATATGGGTGCCCACTCCAACAGGTGAGCTACCAGGTGCCAGATTTCAAGCTTTCTAAACAGGCACACGGTCAGTTGTGCTGTGTTTGCTGGGAAAGCTACAGTACCCAGGCCGGCTCTGTGTATTTGCTGGAAATGCTCCATATGCCTAGGCCCCCTTGGGTTTGTGTTTGCGCTGAGAATGTCCATGTTCCTGACCTTTAGAACTGCCTGTCGGCTCTCAAGTTTTAGTATGCAATGTTTTCACACTGGAAAAGTGACATAATAAAGTGTTCAAAACTCCAATGAGGACTTTGGTTAACTGCTCCTCAGACAGAGAGCTAGCTAGTCCAATCTGAGTTTTCTGTTTTACGACTAAAACAACCTTTGAACGTACACAAATAGTAAAAGCTTCTTTCAGACAGAAGAAAATATATCTGTTTGTTGACAGTAGTGAAAAAATTCCAACAACTCTGAAAATAAAGCGTTTTGCTGACTCTTTTTGAAGTTGGATTCAGTTGGATTATATTGCCCAGTGCACATAATGCATTATTTCTTGTTATTATACTATAAAGACTAATATATATGAATTGGGACAGCAGATCTCAGAAATATTTCCATTTCCTGTGATGTCTGAGCCATCCTGGGCCACCCAAACTAATCACTGGTTCTGTGTTATTCCTGGGAATGATCATGCTACCAGGCCTCTTTGACTGGATATAAATGGGTAAAAAGTGTTCATCCTAACAGGCCCTATAACTAACCACTGTCTCTATATGTATGTAGTAATGAATGCTCCACTCTCAGACCTCTTGACCTACCCACCATGTAATCTGATCTTGGTTTAGTTTCTCTGAAAAAACCAAAATGTCAGTGTATGGTAAGGGGAGCATTAGACTAAAATAATTCACTGCTGTAGTTTATTCGGTCAGGTAAACAACTTTCACAGTAGCTAACATTAGCCATTAGCTAGCAAACACTTTTGTTGTCAATGTTATAAAACATAATCCACTAGTTATTGTTACTGGAAAACCATAGCAATAAGAATAAACATATACTGTATTTACAAATGTAACAGCGACAGCCCGAGTTTCACTTCTTGCCATTGTTGTAGAAGATACATGCAACACTCTGTCCTTTGCCCCCCTTCTAGCTAGATGTAAAGTTTCACCTAGAGGGATCCTGCCCCCCCCCACGCACTTCATTTCAGTGGCTTGGGGACATAATGACAAAATACTTAAATTCTATATTCAGTCAGAAAATGTGACTTTTGAAAAAGTCTTGGCAGCATTTCTTGGCATAATGTCAAAGTGTCCATAGGCTCCATGACTTACTAAACAGTTCAAACGGTTCCCTTTCAGAAGGCAGCGACAAATACGAGAGATGTGACTTTCACAGTCGGATTGCTTTTAATACGATACACATTAAAAAAAAGACCAGGTTTAGACTGCTCCAAACAGAATAGCCAGCATATATATAGGCTATATATATATATATAAACCCTCAGGGGAGCTAACAAAGTAATATTATTATATCACAAATAGAACATTTTTCACATATTTACTGTTAGTTCCAGTAGCTTCAGTGTGCATGATGACCCGCAGGGACACAGTTTGAGAATAGAAGGATGTATAAATCCGAGACATTATATAGCAAAAGGCACCATAGATAGATAGATTAGCGACCCTGATTAATTTAGTGATAGCATTGTGCTCGGGTCAGACATGCAGGTAGTCAAGTCCACCTTAACCGAGTCCAAGACACGTCCAAGACCAGGACTAGTCGAGTCCAATTCAAGACCAAGTCCAAATGAGAGACAGTCAAGACTGAGACAGAAACAGAAGAATCCTCTTCAAGACAACTTACCTACCTGTTCATAATTTATGGGATGTGAGAGATCTTATATATTCTATTTTAAGATTATCTTTTTACTGGGTGCCCAGATATCTCAGTTGGTAGGGCGGGCGCCCATATATAGAGGTTTACTCCTCGACGCAGCGGCCACGGGTTCGTCTCCAAACTGCGGCCCTTTGCTGCATGTCATTCCCCCTTTCTCTCACCTTTCATGTCTTCAGCTGTCCTGTTAATAAAGGCCTAAAAATGCCCAAAAAATAATCTTAAAAAAAAAAGGTTATCTTTTTTGCTTTATTATGTGTAACCATCAAAAAGCAAGTGCAGAGTAAGACACTATAGCAGGGGTCTTTAACGTTTTTAGTCCAAGGACCCCTTAGCAATTATACTAATTGTATAAAATGTAGTTGAATATTAAACTGGGTCAGATGGATGAGAATGGATGTATAGACATCCATGTATTATTTATACATAACCTTTTATGTTAAACATACATGTGGAAGTCACAGTGAATCCACCATAGTGGCTACCTTACCTTTAGTAAGCCTACAATCAATGTGTTAATTAAATGTTTTGTTGCTTTCATGAATAGGCCAAGTCATGTTTGCTAATATGTTGGATTCATGCTGATGTATATTTTTAGACACTTTACACTGACATTTTTGGAAGAAAAATACATTTTCAAAAAAGTATGAAACAATAATTTGTAGGTAATAGGTAATTTGTCCCCTGCAGTAACACTGAGGACCCCCTAGTGAAGATCGATGCACTACAGGATCAAATTAGGCCATATTATTTTCTTTAAGTATAATATGGAAATGTTCCCATTCACTTACTACTTGTCCTGAAGAATCAATAGAACAAAGCTGACATTGTGTCTGTGGCCAAAATAAAAAGGATTGATGCCTGATGATTGAGGTATATGATGCAGCCAGGCGTATATACCAGGCGACCGATACCAACGCCCGTACTAGATGGATTTAGAATTAAACCAATACCTATTTTCTGAACAATGGTTTTGTTTTGAAGGAGGAAGTTACTTTGGAAAAAAGCCTATAGGTGGCCTCTAGCTCACCTGAGAGCCTCTAGCTCAGAGCGCCCCATGTAGGCTGACCCAGGTTGAATCCAACCCGAGGTCCTTTGGTCCCCTCGCTCCCATCGCTGTCTCTCTTCAGCTGTTCTAAATAAAGGAAAAAGCCCTAAAAATGTCTTTAAAAAGAAAAAAGCATACTCGGTCGAGACCAACTAGAATATTGGGGCGAGTCCAATGGCCGAGTCCGAGACAAGTCCGAGTCCAAATGCCAACGAGTCCAAGACAAGTTTAAGACAACAGAAAAACGTACAGCCCTGCAGACAGGGTCAGCTATGTGACACATCCAAACCGAGCTTTACAGATAAGTCATAATAATAATATCGTCAGTTTGGCTTGTAGCTGAGCGAGACTACACAACTCACTCCTAATGAGCTCTGTTGTACTTGCTGAGGTAGTTAATATTCCATTAGAATCTCATGTTAATTATGGGATGGAAATAATTGTGTTTCCTGAAACAGTCAGACCCTCAGGTAACACCGGGAAAATAGATGTTGCTTGTAAGAACTTTTAATTCTGAAAAGCTAATAAGCCCAATTCAAGCCTGCCCCCCCCCCCCCTAATATTAGTTTTGTTGTGGGTGAACCCCTGTGTAAGCAGGAAATAGTAGTGTGTGTCTGGGCATCATGCCTCCAAGGATTTGCCTCAGGCAATTTATTATTGCAGTGTGTAGAATGTGAAATAAAAAATAAAAAAACCCTCAGTCCCTGAGTAATTTCCCCTCATTAATGAAGTGACATCTGCTGAAATATCGTTAATATTAGGCCTGACCCCACTACAAAATACTTCACAGTTCATCTCAGCACTTGTGCTCATGTCCTGACTTAAAAAAAAAAAAAGATAAAATCTAATCTTACAAAGTTACCATCAAATATTACAACAAACAATGCATACTAATAACGTTGTCCTTGTCTTGCTACATCTTTGCATACAGCGTAGAAAGTAGGGCTGTTGAAGTGAATCGTTGCATCGATGCATCGCGATGTAAACGATTGTGCATCGATGCAGTGACAGACCATAATCAATTATTGCCTACTGATGTTGTTTGTTGATTTTCCAGTGGCTGTTTTTTCTTTTTTAAGATAATTTTTTGGGCATTTTGGGCCTTTATTTGTATAGGACAGCTGAAGACATGAATGGAGAGAGAGAGAGTGAGAGAGAGAGAGAGAGGGTGAATGACATGCAGCAAAGGGCCGCAGGTCGGAGACGAACCTGCGGCCGCTGCGTCGAGGGGTAAACCTCTTCAAGTGTCTTTTTTTAAGCGCAGATACAATAAAAAGGGGAGTTAATATATATCTGACTGCTAAAATGTGTCAATGAAAACCATGTGCAGCAGTATATAATAATATTGAGGAGGTGACGCATCGTGATACCGAATGGATTTCAGTCGTTGACAGGATAATCATAACTGAATCATATCGTGAGACCAGTGAAGATTCACACCCCTAGTAGAACGGGGGTGTCTAAGCATCGCCTTTTGCCTTGTTCAACCAGTCTCCTGTGAATCACACTCACATGCAACTATTCTGCAGGAGTTCATTGGTAATGTTCAGTGACAACACAGGAAGTAAGGGTGTGGAGTAGGGGTGGGGGAAAAAATCAAAAAAAAAAAAAAAAAATCCTATGTATCTTGATTTTTTTTCGAGAATTTTAAAAATCGATTATTCTCCCTAGAATCCATTTTTTTCCCCGTTTATACGGTACCGCTGACGGCGGCTACATCATATTAGTTTCTAGCAAAACAGACCGAAAGCAGACAAAGCAGAAAATCCATGTCATGTTCTTCTTTACAAAGTAAATACATGTCAGACTGACTGACTGCCATGTGATGTCATTCTTCTTAGAAAACAAGCCGTTTTTAGAAATGTCTCATGATATGTTGTCTCTAGAAGTGTGTTATTTAACTTTTGTTTCATGTTAAAAAAGTAAAATAAAATCCCAATACTCAATACTATCGAACCGCATTACTTCTAAAATCACAATAAATAAAAATCACACAAATCCAGTCGTGACAAAAGCATATCGTCCTTGCCCTAGTGTGTCAGGTCTGGGTCTTTTGTGAAATGTAATTTTGTTTTCTAAAATGTTGGTTATTATGAAATGTTTTGTTGTACGTGCACATATACAAGTGCATCAACTGATACATAGAGACAGGTATATAGACACATAGAAAAAGTACATTAAGAACAATGACAACCAATCTTTACAGGGTCAGCGAGAGCAGTGCTATGGCAGAAGGAAGCGAATCCTTCCACACCTCAGAGGGGCGGCAAGGTGAAGAGAATTGATTTGTTATTTCTCTCTCATCTCTCTACAAATCTCTCCCTCTCTTCTTTTCTCTCTGGATTAATGCCTCTCATAGACAACATCCGATTTTTATTATCATTATTTCTGTATTAACCCTATATACTCGTACACTACGGATCCTTCAGTTCTGATACTGTACGTACATCTATATGCAATCCCACCTAGACTGATCCCAACCGTTAACCTGAATATGTTTGCATTGTATATATTGTACATATTTTGGATGTGCACCTTATTGCCGTCTTATTCTTTTATATTTGCACTCTTTATTTGCATTCTTCCCCACTGTGTATTGCAACTGCTGCATAGCAATTTCCCTCGGGATCAATAAAGTTATACCTAATCCTATTTTAGAAGGCATAACTCCCCGAAAGAAGAAAAACAGGGAAAAAGGGTGGTGGGGGGGGAGGAAATAAAATCTACCCTGAAGGCAGTCCAACGTGGGAGGAGTGAGTGAGTGAGTGAGTGAGTGAGTGAGTGAGTGTAAAATAGAGCAGTATTGTCCATGGGTCTGAGTGCAGACCAAGGCAGTAACACACTCAATGCACAAGTTCCTTGGACATTGGTGGAAAAGGGTAGGAATAGGGAACGAGCAAACGAGATTTCAGACACTCACTGAAAACATGGTTGCGTCAGTAGATGCGCCGGTTATGTGTGTGACGGAGGAGGGCGCGCCCAGCATGTACACTCTAACAAATGAATCCGTAAAATAGAAAAACTTCCGGCAGCTCATTGCCTGGACTTAGTCCCTTAATTCATAAAACAGGAAATTTTGTGTTTAGCTACAGTTAAAATACAGAACATTCTGTTAGGCCTATAATATAAAATTATCTCATACAAAGCTGCTCAGTTGGTAAACTTCTGAAAACTTTAAAAAGCGTCAAAAAGGACGAAAAAAAGCCACAAAAACTTTTTTTTTTAAATGTTGAAAAAAGTGACAACGTGGACTTCTTAAATCTCCCAAAACCTCCATGGCCAACAAAAGTTGTCGGCGCACAAACTATGCAATACGAACTGTAAACTAAACAAAAAACACAACTGTGAATAACGTTCTATAGACAAGTTTAAAAATGTAAAGTCATACAACTGTTAATACACAGATATTTAAGTGCAAAGTGCAAACAAACTGGAAAAAAACCGAGCACTCGATTAGTTAGATTTTACGATAGTAAAAGGTTGTATATGTATATATATATATATCTATATATAAACTATTTAATCGCGATTTATCACATTAATGTCATAGTTAACTCACAATTAATCGCACGTTTTTCTCTATTCTAAATGTCCCTTGATTTATTCTCATTTTAATGATCTTATCAACATGATACAACAATACTTTTAAAACAGTGCCTGAACCGAAAGATTTATATATATATATATATATGTATATATATGTATATATATATACATATATATATATATATATACTGTATATATATGACATTGACATTTTGGGAAATGATTATTTTTTTTGTTGCCGTGAGTTAGATTATCTAAATACACACAGTATATTATATATGTTGCATGTAACATTTCCACTGTTTATAAACCAAAGCCCGCTCTATTTTGTGGTATATGGGAGTTAAATGTAGGGTACATCGTATGTACCCTCAAATTAGCATTGTGCATTGTGGATATTTTATAGTGGACGTGGAATAAATAAACCGGAGAATTCAAACACTTCTACAAAGTGGCAAACACACTGCAGAGTGCACTATCTCAGTATGATTTCACTATGATAGGGAACGGTTTGATAGGGAACAGTTTGATAGGGAATGGTTTGATAGGGAACGGTTTGATAGGGAACGGTTTGATAGGGAACGGTTTGATAGGGAACAGTTTGATAGGGAACAGTTTGATAGGGAACAGTTTGATAGGGAACGGTTTGATAGGGAACAGTTTGATAGGGAATGGTTTGACTGGAAACAGTTTGATAGGGAACGGTTTGATAGGAACAGTTTGATAGGGAACAGTTTGATAGGGAATGGTTTGACTGGGAACAGTTTGATAGGGAACGGTTTGATAGGGAACGGTTTGATAGGGAACAGTTTGATAGGGAACGGTTTGATAGGGAACGGTTTGATAGGGAACGGTTTGATAGGGAACAGTTTGATAGGGAACGGTTTGATAGGGAACAGTTTGATAGGGAACAGTTTGATAGGGAACGGTTTGATAGGGAACAGTTTGATAGGGAACAGTTTGATAGGAACCGTTTGATAGGGAACAGTTTGATAGGGGAACGGTTTGATAGGGAATGGTTTGACTGGGAACAGTTTGATAGGGAACAGTTTGATAGGGAACGGTTTGATAGGGAACAGTTTGATAGGGAACAGTTTGATAGGGAATGGTTTGACTGGGAACAGTTTGATAGGGAACAGTTTGATAGGGAACAGTTTGATAGGGAATGGTTTGACTGGGAACAGTTTGATAGGGAACAGTTTGATAGGGAACAGGTTGAGAGGGAACAGGTTTCAAACCACAGCTATTGATTACAACAATCAATTTTGAGAGACGACTAAAACATCCTGCCTGTGTGCGTGAGCATTCCTTCATTATGACCTGCATGGCTCACTGAGAGCAAGCTAACAAATCATTCCAGTTTGTGCCTGACACATGTAAGCTCCACATCAGGCCCGAGGAAATATGGTCAGCCTCAGAAAGCTTTCTTAATCCTTCCCATGAATTCTTTCTAGCAACTCCCCCGGAGCTTTCACCTGTGACCGGATATGTTATCTGGTGGAGTTGTAATCCTGCAAAAATACAATCATAATGCCATCAACACAGAGGATAGAAAGTGACATAGACACACACAAGAGGGGGGAGCAACGGAGGGGAAATAGGCAGGGGTTATCAATAGTGCAGTAAATGCAGTCAGGTGGACTGAGGGTTTTTCCAAGGTCAGCTTCAAGTTCACTCCAAAATACTCCCCTCCACCATTATGAAAAATAAAGAGTCGACCCGGCCGCCTCCGCTCTGTTTCTTTTTGCCATCAGAGAGCATACACACTTTATTGAAAATCGTTAACTCCACTTTTCCGTGATCTAAAAGCAACACATCTCAAACAGGTCATGCAGACTGTGGACCGTCTGAAATACACATTTTTTCGCACACCATCAAAACATCATGTAGCCTACATTTTTGAGCTTCAAACACACACACACACACACACACACACACACACACACACACACACACATTCCTATATTGCCATCTGTGGACTACCGAGCTACACTGACCATGTGTATATATATATATTATATATATATATATATATATATATATATATATATATATATATATATATAATATATGTGTTATTGTACTGTGTAGAATAGTGAAGTATGCATTTTAAAGAGGACTCTTTTCATCCTGTGACTTATATCTTGTATTTGTTCTTTATAACTTCATACATTTTTTAATAAAAAATAATTTCCCAATCTTAAAAAGGTTTTTGAATCATGCTTCAACTACACATTGTTGTCTTCAGGGCATTGATTATAATCATGACTATCGCAGGGTCAGATAAAAAAAAAAAAAAAGATGTATTCTATTTTTAATGAGGATCATTTGATGTGCTGCTAATTTACTCCTACTTTCCTTATTCACCCACAACTAATACACAATATTAATGTTGCTTTTGTCAGATAGAACATTTAAACAGACATTCACATTGTCAACCCTAATCCTGGCACCCCATTGGAACCCTTAAAAGTCCCAAATTAAAGGGTGACTACCATTTTTTTCAACCTGGACCCTATTTTACTATGTTTTTGTTTCTAAGTGACTGATGGGAACAACAATCTTTGACATTGGTCCAGTATTAAGCAAGATTGCTGCAGTCGGCAGAGGCAAAACAAGCTACAATGTAAGTTAATAGGGCAATTGTCCAGCTTGTATTTACCTTCACAAAAGTGCTCGTTTTACCACTTACAGGCTCAGATTCATATTATGACATGTCTGACAACATTATGGAAAGGATCCCTTCAGAGATCGTTTAACCAGAAACAGCTCTGAAGTTGCTAGCACTAAACCCACCAGACTCCATTTTAAAAAAGCAATACTTTGAGCGTGTATAGAGCCAACATATTTTCACATGTAAATCGGTGAACTATGTGTTTATCTCAACCAAAACTAGAGTTGTGATGATTGGAACAGTGGCACTTTTTGAAATGTTTAGTCACTTTTTCTGGCATTTTTGGCGCTTTTTTTGAAAAATGTTGTTGCTTTTCCGGCCTTTTTCCAACTTTTTTGTTGCTTTTTTCAACATTTGTTGTCGCTTTTTTTGTATGATGGCTAAGGAACTTTTTTGCCGACTTATTTGGGGCTTTATGAGGCCCAAACTGTAAGTGAGAAAGCTATATGACACATGCAATAATACAGTAAAACTATTTGACTTTTTCTCTTCAATAAAAGCATGTCAATAAACTCTACATGTCTGGCCATAGTTGTGATTCATATTTTCTAGTCTGGCCCTTAGTGAAGCACGCACACACGCACACGCATGTACACACACACACACACACACACACACACACACACACACACACCTGCAAACATATAAATGCCAATACGAAATAACCAGGAATTTACTCACACTTTTGCATCATTCATCCAGCACACAAACAGATGAAACTTTCTACCCACTGCCCCACCCCCACACACTCACAATCCTCAAATCTCTGCGATGCATTCACCACCACCCCCATACACACCAGCCTCCTCCAGCCTTCCCCTTCCTCCCCCATTGCTGCTGCTGCTGCTGCTGTCACATTGCATTTCCCTCCGTGTCATTTTGGCCGGAGCCTCCTATTCAGGGGGGACAATATGAAGTCTCCTCAGAGAGAGAGAGAGCGCCCTGCGAGGTGCGAGAGCCAGCGTCTCCCTTTGCCAAAAGCCAGGAAGAGGGGTGGGGGAATAACAACCCGCTGACTCCCCTCCATTTTACATTTCCTCTGTGCTCATTTTCTCAAGAGCTCCTCATCTATTTTGCCGGGCGAACTCGTTTAGAGAGGCTGCCTTGTTAAATAAGGCATGAGTCATCTACAGTGCTCAGCATTGAAATGATGCCGTCAATTTCAGTGTGACTGTTGTGAGCTGAAAGATGGTTGTGGCTGTGGAGGCTTGTGGAATAATAAAAAAAAAAGAAGTAGGTCAAGTAGGTTAATTAAAAGACGAAATTAAATGAATAAAAAGCTTAATGATTGTCTGCTTTAATGGCTTCCTTTTTGAATGAACAAGACCTGTATCTGTATCGACTTTGTATAGTGTTACTTGAATGTACTGATGCTATAAAAAAGCCAAGGATTCTTAAATACATTATGTCAGCTGCGGCAGAAGTAGCTCTGTCGGTAGGGACTAACATCTGCATCACACACGTAACGTATGCAGACGGATGCTTCAACACTACGCTTCCACTGTAATCAATGAAACTGCCGACACTGGACAGAGAGCAGCGCTAAGTGGTGCTCCACGGAGATCCGCTCTACAAGCGTAAAAATAGGACAGTCTTCTATATTTTACGCTATGTTTGTGCGGCCCTTTTACACAGAAACGGATCATAAAGTGTCTATATTTCTTTTAAATTAAACTACCGATATGCAGGAAACGACTAAATGACCGTCAATGAGCGTATTGACAGTTTCTGTTTTTATTTCTTGTTTCCTGTCACCTGCGTCCTTTGATAACAGCTGACAGTAGGTTAATGTGACACAGCGCTGTGTCGGCTCCAGAAACTGAAGAAACAATCCAAAAGCAAAAGCTCTCCATCTTACCTGTGACTCACACAATCCTATGCTGTGTGTGCACTGCAGGTGCAGACCGTTAAAAGATACATTCATGCACATAACAATCGTCTTGGGCGGTACTAAGTGCCAGACGGAGCCAGGGTGCCGCTGCAAAATAACCTCATGAATGAACTTGTTTTGGAGGAAAGTGTGTACGTTCAAAAGTTGTTTTAGTTGTGCAACAGAAAACTCAGATTGGACCATAGTCCTCATAAATCCACCGGGGTTTAGAACGCCAACACAAAGAAAGAGGATGGAGGAAATGAGGGACATCGGGCAAAGCTGGCAGCACCAGAACTATCCCCTAAATGAATCGTGGATATAGACTAGTAGGCACTTGACTCGGGACCGGACGGTGACCAGCACGGACCACTTGGTACGGATTGTGGACTGGTAGCTCTCTCCACAACAATGCATTCATATGTCATGTGTGTTCATGTGCATGTCTTTAATGGACTGGAATTAGTTTATTTTCCCTGGGGGATTTATAAAGTAGCTCTTCATCTTCAGCTGTTCATTGATATTGCTGCTGAGAAAGCTAATGTAAAGGCCAAATAGAAATGCTAACTATGATTATAATTCAAACTACAGACGGGGTAAAAAATTAAACACCTGAGGAAATAAGTGGAAAAACGCATACTTTTGCCTTCACAGTCACCAGATCTCAGGACACGTGTGGGGCGTTTTGGAGTGAAATGTTCGCCAGTGTTCTTAAATATGTTTTGGAAGAATGATACTCTTCTCTCCAGTCCTCTGGAGGAGTAAATACATTTTTCTCTCACATTTTTTTGGTATTCGTCAACTGCCAACTGTTGCTGCACCACACAACATACTGATTTGCAAATAGGAGTGAATCTTAACTATTTTGTCAAATTTCATTACGCGGAAACCCTATGATATAATTGCATGTCAGGGTTATTTATCTGGATGGAGACAAGATAAGGAGTTCATCTTTGGGCAAGGTCCATGACACATTGTGCTCATGAAATCCCTTCAAAAGCCAGTGGACTATCCAAAAATATATACTGAAAATATGGCATTTAAATATGTAATACAAGCTTCACCTATCGAACAATAATGACAAACTGGACCATGGAGCATTTCTTATATATAATCATAAACTGCAGTGAATTGTGTCTCCCTAATGTTCCTTTGGCATGAAATGGGAAGAAAAGGTTTTCAGTAGCTCATTTCTGTCTTGAAGCTGTGAAGCAGGAAGTCAATGAGTTGAAGCTGATTTGATAAATTAGTCTCTTTCACTCATTACTCAAAGTTAACCAAGCACTGAGCGCTGCCACATTGAGATCTCCGCACACAGCTAAATTCAAACTGAGGCAGCCTGGGAAACCAAACAAAGGGGGAAAAAATTTTTTCTTCAAAAAGGTTACTGTTTAAATGTCATACTCTGGTGGCCCAGCTTTAAAGGTGACTTTTTGTGCAAAATCTATTCTTTTATGGCTTTTCAACATAAACGTGTTCCTGGTGCATCTAGAGACTCCCAAAAGTTGTAAACACCAAGCTCTCTCTTTCTCTCCTGCTCTATCAACATATCATTAGACAGAAGATGTTTCAAGTCTATGGGTTGGTGGTGATTTACTAATGCCTCATGAAAGCTCCATCCGTCTGTCTGTATGAAACAGAGGGCCAGATGTACGTACATTTGCGAATGTAGCGTTATCAGCGACAACCCGCAGAAAGCGCACTCTGTGATACTTCAGTTTAGGTCGTATTTACCAAACCTGCAGTTCATCGGGTAATCGGCGCCTTTCTCTGCCCACTATACCGTAAATTGCGCTGTAGCAAAGCATTAAGTACTTGTGCTATGATACGGCTGAGTGCAGACTGCGATATTCCCACTGCTGATGCTACGACTGTTTGAAATGATCCTGATGCCAATATTTGTAATGTAGCGAGGAGTTTAACAAGGTAACGAGAGCCAGGGAAGTGTTGCAATATAGAGACTCAAGCGATCCAAAGGTGGCAAAGGCTGGGATTGAAGTGAGGACTGGTCGGAAGTGGACGGCTGAGGGGGCTGTTCGACAAGCAGAGGCAAGATTACATCACAACAGGCTGGTGGGAGTGGTAACCAGAGGCAGGGCTGGACTGGGTTCCTTTTCAACTCCCCACATTGACACCACCAAAGGGAAGGAAAGGTGCCGCCTTGCCCAGGAGGAGGTAAGAGCAGTGGTAGAGGAGGAGAGAACCTGCAGGACAGTGGGAATGAGGCAACAGGGTGCCTGGATACGATGGGAGAATGCGATTGAGAGGAAGGTGACATGGGCGGAGCTGTGGAGGCAGAGCCACAGCGGATCAAGTTTCTCGTTCAGGCGGTATATGATGTGCTTCCCAGCCCATCAAACCTTCACATATGGGGCAAAGTGGAGTCACCAGCATGTACACTGTGCTCCAAGCGTGGAATCCTAGAGCACATTCTGAGCAGCTGCTCAAAGGCACTGGGAGAGGGAAGGTACAGGTGGAGACATGACCAGGTGCTGAAGGCCATTGCTGAAGCCATTGCTGCAGGAGTCGAGTGGGCCAAATGTTCTCACCCCTCCATGCAAGCCATCACCATCATTAGAGCTGGAGAGCAACCAAGACCAGCTGCAAAAACATCTGCAGGCATCCTGGCCACTGCGAGAGACTGGCAGCTGTTGGTGGACCTGGAGCAGCAACTCAAGTTCCCCAACCACATTGTGACCACCACCTTAAGACCAGATGTTGTTCTCTTGTCTGAATCCACCAAACAAGTGGTTCTGTTGGAGCTAACAGTCCCTTGGGAAGACCGTTTGGAAGAGGCCTTTGAAAGGAAGCTTGCCAAGTACAAGGGACTGGTTAGCGAGTGTCGACAAGCCGGATGGAGAGCAAGGTGTCTCCCAATAGAGGTTGGAAGCAGGGGCTTTGCAGCCCGATCACTGTTCAGAGCCTTCAGCGTGTTAGGCATCGATGGAGTGAGAAGGAGAAGATCCATCCACAATACCACCGAACCGGCAGAGAAAGCCTCAAGATGGCTATAGCTAAAGAGAGGACATCCTTGGGGGCAGAGTAGCTAG
Source organism: Sander vitreus (assembly GCF_031162955.1). NCBI lineage: Eukaryota > Metazoa > Chordata > Actinopteri > Perciformes > Percidae > Sander > Sander vitreus. The sequence goes on along the minus strand of NC_135864.1, from coordinate 24,242,814 downwards.
ATTTGCCAAGTGGACACAAGCTGGGGTCTGATCAGCCTCAGCTGGGTCGCCTGGAGGAGGGTGTATGATGTTGAAAGACCCGAAACACCCAATGATTCCAGGAACATCACTGAAGATGTGTCCAGTAGCATCAGATGTATTTGCACAACAACTGCTGGAATGGAATGTGAACGCTGAGTCGGAGATTTTATGTCTATCTTTGGTTTCTTCCAGTAACTGCAATATTGCATGGCTGCTTAATCTGTAACGCTTAATGATTTTGTGTTCACTCAACTGAAAAAGTGTGATCCTTGTGGCAAAAATCTTTTCAGCTCGTCTCCTTGGCCTATATCTTCGTCTTGCTCTTATTACTGCTACCATTTCACCAGGAGGCATATGTTCCCCTCCCATCTCTTTATGGGAAACTCCCACTTTCCCCTTGACCCTCCCGTGAATGCATATGCATAACACGGATAAGCGCAATTAGCCATTTTCAGTTCCCGCGACAGGGGGTCTGCGCTTTTACCTCAGTGCGGCCTGTTTGTACATACCTCGCCATGCTTTTACGCGCACGTTGCGAAACAAATATGCCTGAAGTGGGCGCAAAAGCGTTAGTACATCTGGCCCAGAGTTTTGATGCCTAACACATCACTGGTAAAAATCACGAAAATTTCCCCCATGTTGAAATGCAAGTGGTTGGAGGCCTTTTTATAGTTGTGCGTAGAATCGATGGTGCAGGGTCCTGCATAGACGCAGACCCCTCTGTGTCTACGCTGGACCCTACACCGTAGCCTGACGTGCACCTCTCGAAAAATTTAACTACACGTGACGGCGACGTGGCCGGGTAGCGTTGCATTTCCTCCCTGACTCATTTCCTGGTTCTCCTTCTCCATAAACATGAAATCAAGGAGAGGGTTCACTTATCCTGCTACAGATTTCCCACCGTGGTCAGAAAACACAGGGGATCCCCTGTGTTTTAGAGTCGGTACTCGCTCCGGAGCTAATCGCCGTCACTCTCTCACTTCTCCCTCTACCACACGCTCCCCACACACACACGCCGGCTTGACGCACGAGCCGGCTAGCGACAAATCTAGCGACTTTTACTGGTTTTATTGGAGACTTTTGTGGTGTTTGGAGACTCGAAAGCACGTATCACTCTGCAGTTACTGTGCTCAACGAGCAGCGGGTCCCAGCCTGCAGTCAGAGTAGAGAGGCGACACACACCACTCCGCGTCCAGGCTGCACACACGCACACATTGTTACATCATAGCCTAAACTTTATTTAAAAGCATAACTAATCCACATCCAAATTATTTCAAAACCAAACAAACGAAGGTATGCTACGATAAAGCATACCTGGCTCAGGTCTCATATTAACATCGCTTACCTGCAAGCTTCTGTAAAAATTGCAGATGATATGCATACTATTAGGCCTAGTAATAATAACAATAATAAAGCATAAATTCATATCAGAGGTCTGGTGCCAATTCTCAATTATAGCAATAGCCTAGTAATGATAATAGGCCTACTGATGATAATAATAATAATAATAATAATAATAATAATAATAATAATAATAATAATAATAATAATAATAATAACAACAATTGGGGGGGCCGGGAGGAGGGGGGACCCCAACTGCAATGAACCAGCTTTGGGGGGGCCAAGCTTGCAAAAGGTTGAGAACCCCCTGCCCCTGCTAAGTGCAGTACAGAGCAACGGCGCCGCTGTAAAACAGCCTCTGGAAGGAACTTGTTTTGGTGGAACATGTGTACGTTCAATGGTTGTTTTAGTCGTGCAACAGAAAACTCAGATTGGACAGATAGTCTAGCTAGCTGTCTGGATTTACCCTTCAGAGATCTGAGGAGCAGTTAACCATAGTCCTCATAAATCAGCCGGATTTTAGAACGCCAACACAAAGAAAGTGGAAAGTGACGGACATCTGGCTAAAAAAGAGGGACATCCGGCAGAATTTCCGGCGGCACCGGAGCATCGTCAATATAGACTAGCGGAGCGCTAAACTGGAAGTAGCCGGCTCGGCCGGTGGAGGTCTCTAGCGCACCTGCTTTATGGGCCGCACGCTGCGGAAGCAGCGGCAATTATCCGGGGAATTTTATACACCGAAGTTTAACTTTTTTGGCTTTGTGCGCTACTGAGAAACTCTTTTAGGAATAAAAGGGGCACCACCTTGAACACTGCATCCAGGGTTTATTAAATCGATGCGCCTGCCCATTTCTTCCCTTATCGCCGTCTTTGCTCGCTCTTGTGCTTCCCTCATTCCTCTCCCTCGTTCCCCCATGAATCCGCCACTGTGCACCCAAAGGACGGCTGAGGGAGATAGATACACAAGCTGGCAATGGTCAATGCACACCTGATGTTCCCCAGATGCCATCATGCTGTCTCTTCTTCTCCTGTTGCTGCGGTCTATTCTTCTACAGGTTGGTACTCGGGTTGTTTCAGGAAGTGCATTTCGGCCTCCCCAGTTGCTTCCAAAGCTCTTGGTCCTTTTAAGTTTAATCACAAGTGCACAGGTGTGGGTAATGTGAACTGAATGAAGACGCATGCAGATCAACACAAGTAAATACATGCCAGGAAGCACTTAGGTCATGCTTGCTTTAACTGACTGCCAACAGACATTTCAATCATGCTTCAACATTCAACTTCATTCATCAGCAGCTTGACTGTCAGATGACTAGTAACATCTAATCATATACAGTATAAAGCTTACAATATACCCTCTTCCACACTCATTTAGTCAGGTTTTTCCTTTGATTTGTCACCCATCTGTGTGTTTTTGGTTCACCCGACTACAACCAGCTTTCTTGGGGACTAGCAATCTAACACACATATCACACTGCAGTACTGCTGGTTTTAGTGTGGGCCCTGGCTGAAAGAGAAGAGAACATTTCAGCAAATGCTAAAAAAAGTTATTTTAACATCAGTCCTGGTTCTGTTTGTGCACACAGACAGTTTGTGTGTTAGCTTCCATTTGGATTTCAAAATAAGTTACATATTCTGCTGCTTATTTACAAGCTGATGTGTATGATCACCAGAGCACATTCTGGATACATTACCTGCCTTTTTAGCAAAACAGTTGGGTAATTAAAAACCATTACAATGATGGCCAAAAATGACAGAAATAGAAATGTTGTTAAAAGAAAGGCTTTTAATTAAGTGGTAGTGTGGAGTGCAAAAACCTGCACATTAGCCTGATATGAGGCTAACCTGCCATTTCATTTCATTGTTAGGTGATTTCTGTCTACGTATAGCTGTAACAATTCCAAATGTTGCTGTACAAATAATTGTCTCAGAAATAATTGCAATTAATAATGTAATGGTCTCTTTCAGGCAAATGTAAAAAAAAGAAACTTTTAAACTGATTAAAGTGTTGAATGAATCCCAGGATACATATTTTTAAAGATTATTTTTTGGGGCATTTTAAGCCTTTAATTCCACAGGACAGATGAAAGGGGAGAGAGAAAGGTAATGACATGCAGCAAAGGGCCGCAGGTCAGAATCGAACCTGCGGCCGCTGCATCGAGGAGCATACCTCTATATATGTGTGCCTGTTCTACCAACTGAGCTAACTTGGCCACCGCAGGATATATATTTTGATTATATCACTGTTATGTAACCAAGATAATGTAAAAACACAAAATTGCAGCCTATGAAGTAAACCAAGCCTCTTTGTTATCATAAAAAAAAATTATAACTGTATGATGTAGGATCAGTGCCAACAACTAACAACTAGCATAGCTTTAGCTTCCGACCAATAATGACTAAAATAATTACAATTTGGCATATCCAAACAAAATCAACAATTACCATCAACAGTGTTAGCACCTTCGCTAATGTTAGCAATTAATTGCGGTTAAACAAAGAAACTTATTACGTAAAAGAATTGGCAATTATGTAGTAATTGTTACTGTCCTATGCCTATGACATTTTTAGTAGAAGCAGTGGGAGACGACCACTAAATGTTTGTTACATCAATCATAGAAATTTGTTAATGTAATAGTTTTTTTTTTCTCTGTAAGTTGACTTCCAACAACATACAAAGCTTGTCGTTATTTTTGTTGTGATGGATTCTCGCTCTGTCACAGGAAGATGTCGTCCCCATTCTTACTCCTGCCTATAGAGCTCCGATTGACACAGTGTTCAATGAGCTAAAACACCAAAACACCTTTGAATCATTGAAAAAAACCTGAGATGTTGGCAGTGATTCAGAGTTCTGGAGCCCGGCTACTCACTACTCATCATGATTTTTTTTTAATGAACCTCTTTAACCGCGAAGATGCAAATTGGAGGTGTTTAGAGTTCTGCTGGGAGACAAGAAGCTGAAACACATTAAAAACAAATAGCAGCAGTGGTGAGGTTGAGTTCAGTTCATCAGTATGTTGAAAGCCCTCTCTGATGTGTGATGTGGGCCTACACCCACGTGCAGAACGCAGCCCGCCTCCATAACTTTTTCCTCATTAACATTCTCTTTAGCTCCGCTCCCTGATATTGATTTGACTCCAGAAATTAGCAGCCTTCTCTTCTTCTACCCACACAATCCGTTTCTTGCCTTCCATTATCATGGTGCTAACTCGACTCAACTCTGTGTTTTTTTTTGTTTTTTTTTTCCTGTGCTCACCCGCTGTCTCTTTGGGTTAATGCAGGAACATTGGTATTCTTGTGCTGAACACAGGACAGACGATGGGATGTGTAGCAGGTCAAGTCTGCCTCGCTTTCATCCTGGTGCCTTTGAATAGATAAAGAGACTAATTGCATTTGCATAACTACACTAAGACAAAGTCACACACACACACACACACACACACACACACAGGACTTTGAACGCACACACACTTCCCAAGAACGGTGAGTACGAACCATGAGTGAAGCAGATTTAAGACAGAAGTGTTGAGTTACAGTCTCCACGAACAAAAACTTTTAACTACACACAGCCAAGTCACCTCTAGCACCTGTACGGAAGTATGTACAGTTACTGTTTTATTCATTATTGACAGACAATCAATAGCAATTATTTTGAAAGAAAGAAGGCATCACCTCCATTCATAAAATGTAGCCTGTGTGCTCTGTCTGTGTAACCCAGCGGCTTTATGAAGTGCAGTATGTAGTGGCTTCCCATATAGGAGGGGCTTCGAGTTTGACCATGACCTGGACCTGTCAGCTGACCTGCCAACCAATAAAATGCATCCTACGGAGGGCAGATTCACATTACCTAAAGTAAGAACAAACAAAGGGAAAAATACCGTAGTATATAGAGCATGATTAATTGGAATGTAATGCCTAGTCATGTCATTCAAGAAAATAGAGAACCTCAATTCAAAGTATTACTTAAAGAACATCTCCTACCTGAGCAGTACTCTGTATTGGCTAATACTTAATGAATGCTGTTAGTATCATTGCGGGTTTTCTGTGCATTTGCTTGGTCATATTATCAGTGAACAATGTTATAATCTAATCTCTACAATCTGTGAATAATTTAAACTAGGTCCTGTATTGTCCTGTGTTGTGTTGAATGTTGTTATGTCTTGTTATTATTTTCGTTGTTTTTCTTTCAGTGATGTATTGAATGTTGTTTTGTTGGTGAAATTAATAAAAATGTTTAATGGCAGAAGTAAACAAGAACAAGAAAAAAAGAACATAGCAATAAAGTAATACCAAACTTAATTGGTTATTTAAAAAAAACAAAAAACACTAATGGCCAGATTTGGAATTTAGATTGTCTGTTCTGCTGTTTCAATATTTCACCCCTGAACCTTTCCCACGACCTACCATACAATAAATTAAAAAGTATGTTTTAGAAATAAGTAAATAAAAATGAAATTCCCAGAGAAATTGAATGTAAAGTAGTGCTGGGTAGTGCAGGGATGATTTCAATTTACCCACAGACTGCTGGCATGTGTAGTTCAGTCTATAGAATCACTGAGCATAGCTGGGCTTGTTTTCTCTTCCTGACCTCATTTCACTTCATCAACACACGTCACTCCTTAGAAATGTCAACGTGTAACATGCACAACTGTTGCCAAGGCTCACACACCATGTGTGTATTTGGTGTTGTAGTCCAGCAGCAGAGCATCCATTCAGAATCCCACTCTGAACGAATAATGGTCACATTTTCTGCTCTGTGTTTTGTTCCGCTGAATTCTATTTTAGGATTTTCTGCTCTGTTTTTCACAGCCTGCACTCTGAGATGTGCAGCAGGAATGTTAAGCAAAAAAACACAGCAAACTCCTCATTTAATTATTCAGTCATTCTTCATGAAAGGTCAATGGAAATTAATTGGTGGGCAGCGCGTGTTGGATTAATTTAAATGTACTCCTTTGTGTAGCCTAACAACTTTGTTCAATGACCAGTAAAGGTTTTAGCCTGCAAGGCCTGTTAAAGCTGCATTTGATGAAAGGAACGTGCAGCAAAAAGCTCAGCTGTCATGTCCTTAATATTAGCTGACCGACATTTGTTCTCGTTTCTCTGTAAAGGAAGTACGGCTACCAGTTTGATGGTATGCAAGGTTTCCTCTGCAAAATACAGGTTTGTGTACAGAAGACCGGACACACATGCAGATGATGTTAATGCAAAAACATGTCAGCTAATGTGTAGTTAGTTGTAAATAAAAGATTCTGGCTATAAGCTGACATGTTCTACTTTATCACTGGAAAACCCCCTTTCTTGGATTTGCCTTGTATGTTTAGTATGTGCTTGATGTATTTTAATGTGGCAATGTTTATTGTTTGTATTTTATGTTCAAAAAGCCCATCTAGGGACAGGCATTGGAAATTAGCAATAGCTATAAATGCTGTGATGCTGTACATTGGCGATTTGTTGCACAAATGTCTATGTCGTAGCATCTGTCCCTATTCAAATCAACATGAAATGAAATGAAGAGCCACTAGCTGCAGAAGGGTACTTTATAGCAACAGCTTGAGTTTTGTCAGGGTTTACGAGGTGCACCTGAATGCGGTAAAAGTCCTGTCGGCTCCCATCCCGCTTTACTATTCGTTCAGACGTACATTGTATTTTACTATATTTAGCTGTTGGCTGCTATGCTGTGTCTTGGGGTAGAGTTAAATAATTACACTGGAAGATCCTACTTTTGATTTTGATGATTGATATTGAAAGCTCATCTAGATTTTTAATCAAAATCGTGACACCCGTATTTGTAAGCCATGTTCGCCGACCCTGATTTTTAGAGTCTGTATACCTCTTTATAATAATTCAGTCAAAAAGCACATCTTTTTTTACTTTAATTGGTTTTGTCTGCACACTTTTATTAATCTTTTCATCTGGTCTGCGTATCTTATGCTTATGTGTTAATGACTTTTATTTTATTATTTTACTGTAAAGTCTGTTTCCATGTGAGTGCTATAAACTAAATAATTATTTCTTACACTTGCTGCTGAAAATTGCAAATGATGGATTTGGAAGTGCATGTGAGATTAATTCATGGTACCGTGGTGCTATAAATAGCCACAGCGGTGTGTAATGGTTGTGTGTGAGAATGGCTGTTCATTGGAGGATCTTAGTTGAACCTGTACTGTTTCCTTACCAATGTGCCTGCATGTCTACATTCATGCATGGCTTACTGTGTGAGTGGAAATCAAATCAGGCTTGTGCACAGTTTCACATTTTCACAATGATTTACGTTTACAAAACAGAAACATGTCTATGCTAGAGACCCATTAAAAAATTGGGTTGGGGCAGTTGTTTTGCTTAAAGTTCAAGGAGAGGTGACAAGAAATGGGGCAGAAAGAGGAGCTGCAAAGAAACTCCTGCACACTGTCTAACTTGCAAAAAAATAAATAGAGTTTAATAGTAGGCAACGTTTTGGTACTAGATCACCTTCAGGCAATTGGTGTTCCATCCTGAGAAGCCATCTTTTGTAGGAGGACTGTTTTTTGTGCACCAATCAACAACTTCCAGGGAAAAAGCCAAAAAGCATAATATGAGCACTTTAAGACAAGTTGGATTCAGCCAGCTCAGGTATCAAGTACACGGATTTGAGTCTGCATGCATATTTAGAAAAGAGATTTCCATCTGAAGGGACTTCCTGCTTGAATAATTAAAATGTCTGCCTTTATGTGTACACGTTTTTCTTTTGAACATGAAGTTTTATACATCTAGCCCTATATTATACACTTAGACGTTTTTAGACACTATGCCAATTTAATTTTCAGAAACTCTAACTCATGCTGTCTACAACACACCATTCAAAGTTACATCACACTTGTGCAGTGCAAGTCTGCAGCACCCATCTGTCGCACTTAGCGCAGATGGTGAAAGGTTACATTTGGGCATTTTTAGTCATATTCGTTTCCAGATTCAAATTGAACAAAATTAAATAAAATGCTGGTAGTCTCGTATCATAGTGGAAATAAAGAAAGCGTTCACACACTTATGCTTCTCCTCAATAAGAAGCATTCATGCACCCGTTCAAAGGAAGCATCACACTGTGCATTCTATAGCTCAAATGCTTTTAGTTCCATGTAGCTGCACGGTAATTGCTCTAGTTCTGTGTAATTAGTTGGATGTATCTTTGCATCTTGCTCGTACACAGTACACGGTAAATATCACTATTCATCCATTATCCATGAAACAGAATGATAGTTCTGACGCTTCCTCACTGATTGCTAACTAACTCTGGGAGACAACAATAATGTTACATTTTGAATTAGCATAAAATACATGTCATACATGGTTTCCAGGTATCTCTCCATTCTCCTCTCCCCCTCTTTTTTCCCAGTGAGCTCAGGTTGAGAGAGAGCTCTGATATTTTAAGCCTGTTAACGTATTAAGTGATTGATTACCGCATTTAAGTCTGTTTCATTTTTAATCACCGCTCCAATGATGTATGTAATGGGCCCAGACCTTGATGAAGATGCCTGTTAAATAAGGTGGGTGTTGGGAGGGAGGAGGGTAAAGTCCATAAGCAGCACTTTCTCCACCTTCCCTTCTTCATAATGTCTTATATACGAATATGATTTCAGTAGAAAATATTTTTGATGCGAGCATTTTACCGGACCGTTGTGGGGAAGAAGGAGCAGCGCTCTTGAGTCATCAGTCAATATACGTTCCAACCCTCACCTATGGTCGTGAGCTTTAGCTAGTGGCTTGTCTATATTGACAATGTTTCACTTACGGGATTGCTCGATTCATTGTGTTGGCATTCTAAACTCCGGTGGATTTATGAGGACTATGGTTAACTGCTCCTCAGATCTCTGCAGTAAATTCAGGAGTAAATCCAGACAGCTAGCTAGACTATCTGTCCAACCTGAGTTTTCTGTTGCATGACTAAAACAACCTTTGAATGTACCCATGTTCCACCAAAACAAGTTCCTTCCCGAGGCTATTTTGCAGAGGCACTGTTGCTCTGTCTGGCTCTTAGGGTCACAAAAGACGATTATGATTGGTTTAAAGCAATGCTAGAGCATGTTTTTATCCCATCCGGTAATGCTGTGTGGACTAGCCAGACCTTCCTCCGCAGTGCTGTGGAGGTAGAGCTGGCAATGCAAGATTTGGTAGTGGCTGAATGAATGGGATCGAGAATACAAGCAGCTGAAATGAGTTTCCTCCGTAGTGGTGGCTGGGCCTTACAGAGGGCGAGGAGTTCAAACATCCGGAGTGAGCTTGGAGTAGAGCAATTGCTTCTCCTCTGGGCCAGTTGAGTTGGTTTGGACATCTGGATCCTACTGGGCGTCTCCGGTTAGAGGTTTTCTGGGTATGTCCAACTGGTAGGAGACCAGGGTAGACCCAGACATGCTGGAGGAATTACATATCTCATCTGGTCTTGGAAAGCCTCAAGATCCCACAGGATGAGCTGGAAAACGTTGCTGGGGAGAGGGACGTTTGGAGTATCTTGCTAGCCTGCTGCCTCTGTGACATGGCCCCAAATAAGTAGATGGAAATGGATGAATGGAGATTTTTTATATTACCAACAGTCCAATGGACAAAATAGCTATGCATACCTTTAAAGGAGTCATTCATAGTGATGAAAAAGAATGGCTAGCCAGTTACATTTTGGATTTCAAGTCAGCAAATTAATGTTTCTCACCAAAAGCAATGTTGGTGTTCCTGAGGTCAAACAAAAGTGTTAAATGTCACAATGTGTCTTTACTTTTACTCAGTCTGCCCCTTAGTCTTAACCTTGCACAGCAGCTTGATTCTTGCATTTTCACAAGGTCACGTGAGAATCGCGTGATCACATATCACACAAAAATCCATCTTGTCAGGCTTCAAGAAATGCGTCCAAACAGCAGTGGACCGAACCAATCAGAGTCCCGTTAGGAGCTGGTTTAGGTGTGTGTGTGACTTCCACGACTGTTTGTTCAAAACAATGCTGGACATGATAGACATATAGTTCATTCAATCATATTATATTTTGGTATTTTTTTGGGAAGTGCCTGCCCTTTCCCAAACACTTTCCAATGACGGCTTCTCCGATGGTTCTGTGTAACGAATAATCTGGTGCGTCAGGTTACCTCAATCCCTGCCTCCAGCCCCCTTCTCACTTACCTGAACCTGACTCACCTGTTTCCACTTCCCCTCATCAACCCTGCAGTAACCAGCCCATTTCCACTCACTCCATTTTAGATTTTGAATGGTGCGTATGCCTTTGCTTTTCTCATTATAATGTTTGCTGTCCCTAAACACAATCAGGAATCAAGGGGATTGCCGAACCAAATCGCCCACAAAGGACTTCGAGGGCATTACCCAAAATTGCGTAACTTGTTTACCATAGGAAAATTGCACTTCTATTCTGCCCTCTGTAAATTAAATATTTCTTCTTTTTTTTTAATCTGAATTCATTAACAAATATTGAAGCTCTACTTAATAAAATCTGATGAAATGAAAAGGAAACATTTTGTATTTGATAAGCAAATTCAATACAGGATTATTTTTTGATAAGATGCTAATAAATCCCAGCTCTAGTGACAAAAGTGAATTTCACCCAACCGAAATGTTAAGCCTCCTTTAGCTTAACTTGGTCTACACCAAAGAGCAGACGGCTAAGGTTATTCTGTCAGCTGGTAAACATACAGCTCACACCAAAGGGGACAGGTATTTCATTAAGGAGTTGTTGGAAACCAAACCAGACCTATAAGAAGCGTGAATATAGGACTTACAGTCACCCAATACTGGACGTGTAGATAGGCAGCTGTTGCAGCAATAGCCTTACAATGTAATAATGTGTTTTCAGCTTGTTTCTCTGTACCGAGTGGCCAAAACATGTATTGCTAAATATATATTCTGTATTTTTTTAGAACTGACTATGTCAACCATACATACAGCTGGTTAGGTCAACCTCTTTCTTTTACTAAATGCTGAGAAAATCCAAGAAATACAGCTGCACAACCATCTTGTTCTTCAAATTATACTAATCATTCTTTTAACTATAGAATTACTGGCCAACATTGTGCCAGTGTAATTTAGCAATGAATGCATTCAACATTATACGTAAAGTTTATTCACATTGCTTTGTCTTCAGTGTTTGAAGGTTGAACTAAATTGAATGTGACCACTGCAGAGCCTTTTAGGGATACAACTCACACAAAATGAATAGAAGCAGAGGCCGACTGTCCTCCTCACACATAAACACACATACGAGTACACATGTGCTCGCGTACACATCCGTCCTTGGTAGATAAAGGGGAGAGGAGAGCCTAATGGTGCATTGCAGGTGTGGTTTCAACAATCCATTTGTCAGAAGAGGCATTCAATTATAGCTGGGTGCCACTGGGCCAACGTGACCGTCTGCGTGTATTCCCATGGTCATGTGACGGTGTGGGATTACTAGGAGTTTGAAGGGGAATTCTGATATTTAGTCCAAAATAAAACGTGAATCAGTGCATGTCTCCATCAACGACCTTTATGTGTATAAACTGAAACCAGATTTTCATTAGCTGCCATAGTAAGGGGGTGTAGAAAGCTTCCAATGTATTACAGGGCAGAACACGTTTATTTTTTCGTCTGAAGATTGAAAGAATATGCAGTCATGTTCTATACAATTCCCATTGCACCTTTACCCATAAGTTCAAATATATTTGCAGCAAACCCTACAAAATAAAGAAATACCTGAATATAAATAATACATAAGTTATTTTTACTACGTTAGTACAGTTCTCAAAAACATTTGCTTTACACGAGTTCATCAAATGCAGGATTTCAATTGTTGGAAAAAAGAGGTTACTTGGAAAGGTTTATGATCTATAGTTTATGATCCATAAACCTCATTAGGGGTTTTAGGAGGTCACAATGTCTATTTGTGAAGGAGTGTATTTATTCTGCAGAAAATAAATCATTGGCAATGTACCACACTTTCTGCTTTGGATGCATTTATTAAAATTGCAATTGTAGAGCTTTATCATCATTGTCTCATAAATGTCTTATTTCTGGTTCTTCTGATACCTTGGAGCCTAAACAGGAAGTTTGGACATTTGATCTGATGGAGGAAATGTTTACTTGAGATTGAAGGGAAGTCGGGGATATGAAGTCATATGCAACTACTGCTGAACTAAATACATATATTTGTTTTAAATGTTTATGTTATAAAAATATGTATTTACACTGTATAAAGCAATGCAAAGCAATAAAACCATAGTTATGCGGACACTTAGTTAACACCCACATTTACCTTGTTCTAGTGCCTTGAGCAAATCAGTGACTGGATAAGTCTGTAAATATTTAAACCAAATGTTCCTTTTTTAAGAGTAGAGGTGGCAGAAGCAGTTATGTCAAGGTCAGTACAACAACATCAATGTGTGTGTGCGTGTGTGTGTTTTAATTAAATCAGTTCAGATCGTTTTCAATATGCCAACTTTGCCACATCGGCAAAGTGTAAGCAACTTTTTTGCAATATTAGCAATACGTAAAGTTTATTCACATTGCTTTGTCTTCAGTGTTTGAAGGTTGAACTAAATTGAATGTGACCACTGCAGAGCCTTTTAGGGATACAACTCACACAAAATGAATAGAAGCAGAGGCCGACTGTCCTCCTCACACATAAACACACATACGAGTACACATGTGCTCGCGTACACATCCGTCCTTGGTAGATAAAGGGGAGAGGAGAGCCTAATGGTGCATTGCAGGTGTGGTTTCAACAATCCATTTGTCAGAAGAGGCATTCAATTATAGCTGGGTGCCACTGGGCCAACGTGACCGTCTGCGTGTATTCCCATGGTCATGTGACGGTGTGGGATTACTAGGAGTTTGAAGGGGAATTCTGATATTTAGTCCAAAATAAAACGTGAATCAGTGCATGTCTCCATCAACGACCTTTATGTGTATAAACTGAAACCAGATTTTCATTAGCTGCCATAGTAAGGGGGGGGTGTAGAAAGCTTCCAATGTATTACAGGGCAGAACAAGTTTATTTTTCGTCTGAAGATTGAAAGAATATGCAGTCATGTTCTATACAATTCCCATTGCACCTTTACCCATAAGTTCAAATATATTTGCAGCAAACCCTACAAAATAAAGAAATACCTGAATATAAATAATACATAAGTTATTTTACTACGTTAGTACAGTTCTCAAAAACATTTGCTTTGCACGAAGTTCATCAAATGCAGGATTTCAATTGTTGGAAAAAGAGGTTACTTGGAAAGGTTTATGATCTATAGTTTATGATCCATAAACCTCATTAGGGGTTTTAGGAGGTCACAATGTCTATTTGCGAAGGAGTGTATTTATTCTGCAGAAAATAAATCATTGGCAATGTACCACACTTTCTGCTTTGGATGCATTTATTAAAATTGCAATTGTAGAGCTTTATCATCATTGTCTCATAAATGTCTTATTTCTGGTTCTTCTGATACCTTGGAGCCTAAACAGGAAGTTTGGACATTTGATCTGATGGAGGAAATGTTTACTTGAGATTGAAGGGAAGTCGGGGATATGAAGTCATATGCAACTACTGCTGAACTAAATACATATATTTGTTTTAAATGTTTATGTTATAAAAATATGTATTTACACTGTATAAAGCAATGCAAAGCAATAAAACCATAGTTATGCGGACACTTAGTTAACACCCACATTTACCTTGTTCTAGTGCCTTGAGCAAATCAGTGACTGGATAAGTCTGTAAATATTTAAACTAAATGTTCCTTTTTTTAAGAGTAGAGGTGGCAGAAGCAGTTATGTCAAGGTCAGTACAACAACATCAATGTGTGTGTGCGTGTGTGTGTTTTAATTAAATCAGTTCAGATCGTTTTCAATATGCCAACTTTGCCACATCGGCAAAGTGTAAGCAACTTTTTTGCAATATTTCAGCTCTTAAGATTTCTGGAATTTTTGCTAAGGCTTTTCATTCACATTTCAATATGCACAGGGCAAGGAAAACTTAACAAATGCAGCTCTGTCTGTCCTAATATTGGCTGAGTGGCTTTCACAGGTTGTTTTTTTTCTCTCTTTGTTTCCATCATACCAACATGCTCTTTTTCTCTCAAGTCCGGCTCGTTAAAACAACTTTTATTGGCATACGGATCTCCACTATAAACAACCTTCCCAGAAGCACTTGAAATTGAAATTGTACATTGGAGAAAACACTCATTCACCCAACGTCATGTTGCTTTTTTTGGCAGGGAAAGAAACAGTAAGCGAGCAGGGAGTAGGAAGGATGGAGGGAAAGTCTGCCGTGTATCTCCCTGTCCGATTCAGCTGAGAAGATTTTAATGAGCATCCTGTGAAAGCCTCCTTAACAAGAGGAGTGTGGGAGGGGGAATAACAGAGGAAGGGAGGACGGAGAGCAGGATGGAAGCTTAATAGTTTGGAAGGCATGTCCATTGAGATGCTGATGATGAGAGGGATTGGTCAAGCAAAGACAACATGATGGGAGGATGAGAGGGGATAGAGACAGTTTCTAACTTATCTCGGTGCCCCCCCCACTCCCCCATTGATCTCTTTCACGGCTGTATCTTCTATGCACACATACAACACATACAGTGATTACAATTACATGCACACTAATATTCCACTATTATTTTGAATATGACAATATTCCGAATATGATACAGGTCATATAAACCGATCGGATATTCTGAATAAGGCCTTTTTTTTTCTTCTTTTTTTTCTCGAGTTTAGCATTTTTCAGATTGAGACATGTGGGATATTCCAACATTATTCAGGTTTTAGAAGCATTATTTGGACATGTTTACAGGGCATTTAAGAATATGCGTCTTAATCAGGGTTTTTACTGCAGTTTGTGACAGTTTATGGCCTCTTGCCTGTTTACGGCTTACAGTCAGCTCTGTGCGTTGCTATGCCAGCCAACAGTTTGCAGGGCTACGGTAGAGATGCATGGCCAAAATAAAGGAAGGAGAAGGAGAACACAGCTACTTTTAAACATTATGAAAGACTTGGATATCAACACATTTTTGGAAATGCACAAACATCTCAACGTCGACCTTTTCAAGAAGCTGGTTGAAGGAATGAAAGAGGGAGGCTGTGTTCACACGGTCCAACAAGACCGCCACCAGTGGAAAATCCTGTTTTCCACGGCTACGTGTAAACGGGAATATTAGTGTAATATTCACTTTCATTAGCCATGTAAACAGTCGAAATGTCGTCTTTTTCGGAATAAGGGCAAAAAAAAATATTACGTGCATGTAAACGTAGTCAATTTGGTAGAAAGACCATCAAATTTCCTCTTCCCGTAAAGTCTATTGTTTAATTACTCAGTTAGCAAAACCAAGAAACAAGACTTAGTGTTCCTTATTTTAATCCCTGAATGCAACATCAAGCACTAAATGCTCTTAGGGACCAAAACTCACTCCCATCGCATCACAAAGTGACAAGTGACAAAGATACGCTTGCACAGGACTCTTGGTGTCACTTTTTGGCGTTCTGGGTCGGGACGTACTTTTAACTGACATGACTTTTTTCCAACTTCAAATTATGTCCCCAAAAGGAAACTTTGTCAACATCTGTTTTATCTACACATAAATGTGTGTGCCAATCCATCCAATAGTTGTTTCATTCTTGACTAAACATTGCCATCCCTCGAGCCACGCTGCTTTCATGGAAAACAGATGAACTAGTAATTGTAATGTGATATTTATATTCTCCTCTCCCTCTCCCTCCTTAGACTTTTGCAAAATGTTTGCCGTGTTCTGAAAAAAGTACAGCTGTGCGTTGATTGCATGATTTCCGCCTGCTCGTCATCCGCGCCGCCCTCACCCCTGCTGTCTTTCTTTATCACGTCTATTCAGAGATGAGCCACGCCGTCCCGCCCCTTCACCGGCTCTCGCCTTTTCACCGACATGTCCTGTTCTCCTCCCCTTCCTCCCTGTCCTCCTCTTCCTCCTCCACCTCCTCTTTTGTTTGCTCCTCCGATGTTCAGATGTACAGCCGGTGTATAACTCACGTCTCGCGGATGACTAAACACGCAGCAATCCTGACACCACACTTGGAATGAATAGGGAAATATAGGGCAGTAGAGGAGTGGAGCATTCATCCAAAGTGCTTTCACTTTTTCTTCCCCAAAAGTGCACTCTGCACTTACAAAATGAATGCTAATCAACTTTAGATGAATAACCACCGGTGAGTGTGAATGGGCTCGCAGCGGGGGTAGGAGCAGGGTAAAGGAAGAAACAAAAAAAAGCCGAGAGTGGAAACCCAACAAGGTGATAGCGGGCAAAGCACTGAGGAGGCATATCTAGATGAAGTAAGGAAATTGGTGTTATGGAGCTGCTACGCTTGCGGGCCGACTCCCTGCCTGGCACTCGGCTCGGCTCTGAAGTGCTCGTTTGTTTCTCCACCTTATCATACCTCGGTTTCCCATCCCTGCGAACACCCACAGAGCAAAGGTGCACATGACAGATCCATAAAGAAGCTGGGGAAAAAAATTAATGTTTCTGTGCGAAATTAAATACAACTTCTCTGAGTTTCCCCAGACTACAAGTCCGACAATGAGACCACAGTTTTTAATAAGATCTCTATGCTTTCAATTTATCCTCTCCAACGCACACACACACACACACACACACACACACACACACACACACATTGACCCCTCAACCTTAATCATACAGCACAATCCCAATACACACACACACACCAACTCAAACAATCCCCCATTTAACACACATTCAGAGCCTCGGGGGCCTCAAACCCAATTAGCCAGGAATGTGAGCTACATATGCGGTAATGGTGGCACTGTGTCACTGTCAGCTGTGTGAGCGCTGGACAAACACACCAAACAGGCCAGCAGACCGGCAGGTTGTGAAAATACTCCGGACCACAGAGAGATGACAAGGTGGCTTTTGGCAGCCAAACTCACAGGAGGAAGTTGGACACTGGCTGCAGTCACACTGCAAGCCCTAGTGCTTAGACGAGATTCTTTTTGTTTGGCTGTTCACATTATTTTTTTTAAATGTGGCCAATATCAGACTGGGTTGTGGCCTGGTCATGGTCCTGAACCATGTGCAAAAGAACAATATCTAGGACATCACACATCAGCACGCTGTCGTACGGAAGTAAACATGGAGGCCACCGATGTCACCCTTTACGGTTTCATTTATAAGTCGATGTGCAGTGGAAGCCAGCAAATTCGGGAGCAGATGAAATAGTGGACAAGGATGAGGAGTAGGCAGGCTGACAGCTGGGTTCATCAACCAAAACGTGGTCAAGCTTGCTGTAAAACTATAAAAATGACCGCTTCTTCGGTGTGAGTCCCGAGTTTCTTTAAAGTTGGCTTTTAAGGATCTTAGCTTTTCTCTGAGACTGCAGCCAAGTTCCTCTGTTTCAAACAGACTGGTTACGTTACTCACTTCAAGTTTGACTTACCTCCAGTTTTACTTGTATAGAAGTGTCATCCCAAATACTTCTGAGTTCTAACACCTCACTGTTCCTCCACCTCTGTCCACCATCCCAGCTGTCTTCTACGTGTTATTCACTGGGTGACTCCTGCCAGCACAGAATAATGATGAATGTCGATCTAGAGTTTTTTTGTACTTGTAGGATGGTGGGGAGTCTTGTAAGCAATGTTCATTATGTTGACTTTTTCGATTTTCCTATTTTTTATGTAAATTAACACAAAAAGTAATGTAAAGTATGAAGTTATTGCCCTTCGGTGATTTTTTTGTGGGGCTCTTGTTGTTTATTTTGATATTCTTCCTCTATCTATTAATGGATAAGGTACCAGCAGGTTTTGGAAATATACCTGAATATGACTGCTTTATATAATTTGTTGTGTGCATTCATTATAGATAAATTGGCATCAATCTACTATAGATTGCTCTGGTATGATACCATATACAGTATATTATAATGGTTAGTATAGAGGGATTGTATTTAGGCTTAAGCTCTATCTATCGTTATTGACATGTGAATGAATGCTATCTGCTAGCTATTTATGACTGATTCAATTAATTTCCTTTCATTTGGAAGTTGTTGATTGGTGCACAAAAACAGTCCCCTCCTACAAAAGATGGCTTCTCAGGATGGAACACCATTTGCCTGAAGATGGTCTAGTACCGAAACGTTGCCTACTATTAAACTTTATATATTTTTTTGCAAGTTAGACAGTTTTCTTCGCGATCTAGAGTGATGTAAAGAATCCCATGAATTTCAATATGACCCATATCAGATTTAATATCAAAGTGGTCCAAATCAGAATTAAAAAGATCATGTTCCATGTGATTTGGGCTTTTCACACTGTTAAGAAAAAAGAGATCCATGTCCCATATGAGCAAAAGAAATCTGGTAAAAAGCATGGGAATTTCTGGGAAACATCTAAACATTACCTTTCAATGATTTGTGAATTTAATTCTTAGCTTTGTGTTGGGAAAAGCTTGACACAGCACATTTTTATTAAATTTAATAACGTGCAAATGTTTTCAGAAACACATTTTACTGTACTGTTTAGCTGTAGTCTGAGGAGGTTTGTGAGCTGGCCGAAATTTTTTTCCTGCTTCAAAACGGACCAAGCAGCGCCCCAACGTGCATGTGTCGCTCAGTTTCGTTGTTCTGATAGGTCTTTCTAATCCAGAGGTATTTTAATTTGCACAATTGATAACGCCCTTGGAAATCAATAAAAAATACATATAAATATATGTATGTATGTATGTAACTATTTCAAAGGAGCCATTGAATAATGAGTACCTTTACTTTTTTGCTGATAGTACTTCTGTTGTTTTGCTTAATAGTTTTAAATGCTGGACTCATTACTTATAATGGAGCATTTTTACTTGGCGATGTTGGTACTTTTCTCTATGGGTCTGAAAGATTGTAGCCAATCCCTTTCAACCCTCCCTCCATCAGGACCAATTGGGGGCAATGGTATAAAGCACTTTGTGCTACATTTTTATGTAATGTGCTATATAAATAAAGTCTAATTTATTGATTGATGCAGCTTTCACAAATTCCACATAAGTGTACTTATTGTGGCAATGCAACCTTTTCTGATTCTGATTTCTGAATACCTTTTCCATTACCAAGTTCCCAAATGTTAACCAGCAGAGGACAGCGTGAGTGAGACGAGTGTTCTTCTTTCTTTGCTTTCTGCAAGTGACTTGGCTGAGAAGTACGAAGCTGAGCAGCGAGTCAGAACAGAGCGTAAAGAAGCAGAGGGGATGGCATGCAACAAAAGAAGAGAGGCATAGTTGAAATGACAAGCCCCGAGGACGTGCCTCAGCTCTCTCCACCATGGAGAATAGCAGGGATTGGATTTATGTTGTAGCCAAGGCTTAGAGGCTCGGCTGGGGGCTGAGAGGAGCTAGTCTGCTTCTTAAACCGCACAAGGTAATTTCTTATAATAGTGTGGTCTGAATTAGAAATGATTTTACCAAAAAAAAGAAACTCTTTGAAGTTGGCTGTGGTGTTATGAGATGGGCTGCATTTCCCCCCAATGGCTTGTCCTGTAGGTTTTGAACAGATTTTGCAGTGTTAACCTTATGCATTTGGTGGATATTACATATAAGCACTAGTTCAAAGGCAGCATAGTAAGAGGTGAACTTGCTCAGGCTATTGCTCTAAAGTAGCAGAGCAACAGAAATCCCATTCAGTCAAAACATCCATACAAGTTATATATCTGTCAGCAAGTTATTGAAGAAGCACTCTGTGAAAATTTTGTATTCGAGTATGAAATACTCACTTAGAGTGAAACTTACGAATCGCTTTGCTAAATATTCATAAATCATTTCATTCAGTTTAGTTCAGATATCCATAGTCAAAAAGTGTTTCCATCCATGTTCATACCAGGCATTCCAAGTCTGTTTTTCGCACCTAATTACATCACTTAGATGCCGTTGATTAAACTGAACTTTTCGGATATCCAAATATGATGATTGCATAAACTGTTTTTTTTTTTCCCTCATACTCTTAATGAATAATACCCAGTGTTATTCCTGACCTTTAACTTTTATTGTTGCTTATTTAGTCATGGAGATATAATATCAAAGAGAAATACCTACGATGTGAAACCACACACACACACACACACACACACACACACACACACACACACACACACACACACACACACACACACACACCCTGGTGGCTGGCTTGTGTAAGTGTCCAGGGGAGCAGATTACATATAATAGAGTCCTATGGGCCGCTCAGCCTCCCTGTGATATAGTGGATGGGCCTGTCAGTTTGACAGACAGCTTATGGTACTGTGGCTGGATGGGTGCAGAGAGGAGTACAGGTGGCGGGGGGAAGGCACAGGAAAAGAGTGATGGATGCTGTCCCTCTCTGGGCCGTTAAGAATGAGTGATCTCAACATATCTATCACCTGACAAGAGGAGAAGAAGGGATGGAAGGAGAGAGAGAGAGAGAGAAAAAGCGTACACAGACAGGCACATCCATTCCTGGCCGGTCTTTTCCTACCCAGCCGGTGGTGAGCTGAGGGGTAAATCTAGTGCGCCTTATTTTGCTGATTGCCCCTTCTGACAAGATAAAGAGCTTGGAAGCCCCCAGGGGACGGACGGACGGACGGACGTCCTGAGCTGTCCCTGGGCCAATCACAGAACAGTCAGCGGGGGTAAATCTGGTGGAACACACACATGCACACATGCTAGCTGGCAGTGCTGTTTTTATGGATTTATGTCAAAACAGACACACCGCAAAAGAACAGGAAACTTGAAATGATCATTTAATATTTACTAGGTTGTTTTAATTACTAGGAGGAACCAGAATTCTCTGACATCTATCAACTGTTAAACAGTGAAAGAAGAAAAATTAAATCTCCAAACTTTATTACAGAACCTTTGTTGTTCAGCTGAGCTAACATATTCCCTGCTATGCATTTGGATCACACTACACTCTCTAGATAAATACAGTCCTTTGTTAGCAGGGCTTGACATTAGCACCCGCCAACCCTGCCAAATGCGGGTAAATTTCGGCAGTGGCGGGTAACACAGTTACTCTCACTAGCCATTTTGGCGTCGGGTGGCATGCCTTTATTATTGTAACACTGGTGGCCGGAGTACTGTGGCACTGTGCCACCGCCCGACACAGGAACACAGCTTTGTGTCACACTGAGGGTTTGGTATAGCACTGCACCTTTAAAGAGAACTACAACAAACCTGTGCTTACTCACCATACTGTGTCTGGCTATTCCTGCGGTGGTGGGGGATGCCTCAAACAATGGTTCATTGAGAAACAGTTGATAAAACAGAAACTGTCATCATGATGAAATGCCATAGTTTTAGCCCCCTCCACACACACACACACACACACACACACACACACACACACACACACACACACACACACACACACACACATACAAACACACAGGAAATGTATTAACAGATGTTCAAATATGTAAGTTAGAATAGAATAAAACCTTCTCTCTGATGGTCTTACCTGCACCCTCAGCCTGTCTTTGCAGATTTGACCCTGGGATGACGACCAGCTCTGTGGCACATAAAGGCAACAGGGAACTGTGTCATATACCTTTGACAGTGAAGATCGATGAGAACGTGTCCCTAACCCTAACCCCACTCCGAGATTTTTTTGTGTTAGTTGAAAGAAAACTGCACTTTAAAATGTAACTGTCATTATTGTATTAGTGGTGCCTTTGACATTCAATTCAATGTTCAATTTATTCAATAAAAGAATGCTGGAAAATTTTGTTTTTTTAAGAAAATGGTTTGTAATGCTATTTTTGAGGGTTACAAATGCAACACATCCCGCAGAGTCCAAACCAAAACGGGTCAGAAATGTTTCCAAATGTCTCCGGTTTAGGGGCTCAGAAACACCAGAGCAGGGGGAATGAGAGGGGGAAAGGTAGCAGAAGATTCCTTTTTAAACCAAAATGTAGTAATGTAAATGTACTGTTGTCATCAGTAATTTCTTTCTTTCCAAAAACTTTCTTCTGCGTGAATGTGCAAGCGCCATTCTGTGAAAGTTATATAAGAATGTGATATAGTATATTATAGGAATGTAGCGGACTTTGTCAATTATTTTGTAGAATTTTATTCTTTTTTGACTTTGTCAAATAAAGGTCTATCAGACTATTCCTTTCTCTATCCCAGAGTGCAGCTGGGGCTGGCTGTGGGTTCTGCTGATTCTCCCTGCAGCTCCTCCTCTTCCATTCACCGTGGATTAGAGAGCGAAAGCTCCGTGACATAAGCTAGGAAGGATATAATGCACAAAACAGTAGGCTAGGCACACTGTGTGTGTGTGTGTGTGTGTGTGTGTGTGTGTGTGTGTGTGTGTGTGTGTGTGTGTGTGTGTGTGTGGGTTTCAGAGGGATATTGTGTGTGAGATCTTCTGCACCATACAATGGAAGCTTGGCACTAAGGCCCTCGGTGGGATGGATAAAGAGGGAGATGGGGAGAGAGAGAGACAAATTGAAAGAAGAGAAAAAATGGTGAGAAATACAGTGGGAGAATATGAGATAATGACTGAATGAAGGAAGAGATTTAACAGAGAGCACAAAACATGGCCGTCATTCTCAGAGTTGAAACATTTCTATTCTTTAGACCTCGTCTCAGTCTTTGTCCGGGTGTCTCAATGTGGATTGTTTTTAGCTTCTTGTCCTAACAGGATGGTCATGTTGTTGGTTGAAAACATTTTTATGTAAAACTTTGAGGAACCAAAAATATAGTATTGCTGAAAAGTTACTATTCTATTTATCTATTTATCTCTAACAAATAAACATGTAAAATAAGAGAAAAAGTTCTGGCAGCTTATTACCTGGACTTTGTCCCCATAATTAAAAAAACAAATTTCAAAAGTGTCGACAAAATGTGACAACATGGACTTCTTCAATCTCCTAAAACCTGAACCTCTGTGGCTGACAAAACTTGTCGGAGCACAGATTATGCAATCGAAATGTAAATTAAAAAACAATTAAAAAAAAATTTGTTAAAATATACAGACATTGTATAATACATTGTTAATACACAGATATTTCTTAGAGTGTATCTATGCATTTGTTTTCTAATTTATATACTGTATATTTTACACTATTTTTGAGTGCCATTTCTTTTTTTTCCCCCAGCACTGGATATTCAATGTATTTGCATTGTGTATTCCCCTCTCTATAGAGATGTGAAGTCGGTAAAAGTATTTTGCCCCACTTTAATAAAAAAAGTATTCTTTAATAATATCCTCATTGTTTCTCAACATTAAAATGGTGTAGAGCGGTGTTTGGCCACCAGTCTGAATTATTTCAGTTTGTTTTTGAGAAAACCTGTTTTGAATCAGTTTGGTCCTGCAAATAAAAGTGTATAATTGACCATTATTTATTAAAAAAAGTAAGACAAAAAAAGTTACATCACACACAACAAATACTGTATCACTAGATTAATCCATACAGTGAATGAACATGTTTTTATACAATACAATTTTTATTGCATAGGCTGCTTTTAGTTTTACCCATGAATACATTATTTTAGTAGTTTTTGTGCAAAATGTTTCACTTTTATATGATTCTTTTATAAATGCATCATAATTCTAACATTACACTATTATTTGTCAACACATTTTCACTACCATCGCGTAAAATACAGATGCTTGGTCAGGTGCCTTTGGTGTTTGTTATTGACGCTAAAAGTGTCCTTTAGCATCAGATCTAAACGTGCTGGGTCGGGACTATTGGCGTCACTTTTGACGCAGTTAAGTTTAGGAAAAGATGGTGGGTGGGCTTATAAAAGGTACGTTTACGTGACGCACGGGATAAGAACGGGACAGTTGGATTTAGGAAAAGAAGAACAGGACAGTTGGGTTTAGGAAATGTAACACCCGGGACACGATCCCCGGTCTCCTGGGTGAAAGACCTGTGTTGTCTGACCCATCCACCCCCGCCAACCAGCCGTGGAATTTCGGTCTTTAATACTACTCGCTACCGTTGCTTTTCTTAATATTACGTCATCTTACAGCGCCACGAAATCTCCCGTTGGATAACTGGCTTCAGAAGGGTTGAAAATCAGCAACTTTCCCTCTTTACGTTTAGCTTAGCGCAGCAACATAGCAATCGTAAACACCACTGTCTCTACCATTTAGCTGCTTCCTGTTTGGTGCTGGAAGGAGCACACCCATTGGTTGTTGACCTTGTTCACGTGATTTAACTTCACTACCAAGAATTAAAACATAGGATAATATCAAACACGTTTGATTTTGCCTTAACGTCCAGAAGGGAAAAAGACTGACTGGAACTGAGTTTTATGAGTTTTTATTATTTGATACTGGTACCAATACCAATACCAATACTGTGACTTTGTTACCGGTTCCTAAACAATACCAATTTTATTAAACAAAAATAAATTACAACATTATATGTTAAAGCACAAATCTTTTCATTTATTTTCCAGCTCCTGCTACGTGAGCCCAGTCTTTGTATATCGTAGAGTTTTTCCTGCGTGTCTCTGCGACGTATAACATTAGACATCCAATCACAGACATTATTAGATCTTGATACAACCATGCTGCATGCTGACTGGCTCACTGACGCTGATGAGATTTACTCCTTATGTATTGAAATTGGGTATTGAATGGCGAGGCATTTTTCGATACTCGATACTTCGGAGGCAATTCGGTCGGTGACTAGAAAGTATTGAATTCGGTACCCAGGCCTACTCCTAACTTGCCATAATATTTGGTACTAAATAAATAAAACACATCTCATCTCTGTTACAAGCCCACATCATTAATCAATGTGTCCTTCTGCAGCCTTCTTAATGGACAGAGTCCACAGCGCTCCAGAGGTGCTGCTGGAGCCGATGCTGACAATCTCCCTAATGTGATCACTGATCCGCCCACTCTATCTACCTGCTGGGAACAAAGACAGGTAGCAAATTACAAAGGGGATTTCCATTTTGATTTCCATTTGGACTGTTTGGTGCCTCACTATAGAATGCAAAATGGGCTGCAACTTTTTAGGTTTTAGAGTTGTTTCGGAGATTTCTTGTAAATCTTGAGACATTTAAATCCATGGCTGTTTGTTTGGTCCCACGTTACTTCTGTGCCTGATTTAATCCATGATTCTTGGAGGTTATATTTGTGATGTCTCCCAATACACGCTCATATATTTGGTCCATTAAAGACTATTGCCATTGATCTCTGAAATGTAAGAATGGAACTGTGACCACTTTACCTTTATTCAATTTAATTCAGTAGTAGTTCTGACAAATTAAGGTTAAAGTGCTCATATTATGCTTTTTGGCATTTCCCCTTTCCTTTATTGTGTTATATATCTTTTTGTTCACGTTATAGGTTAACAAAGTGAAAAAGCCCAAAGTCCACCCCAAAGGGACTTACCATCTGTTCACAAACTGTTCACAAACTTCTCCAAACAGCTCGTTTGTAGTCCAGCCTTTACTTCCATGACGAACGTGCGTTTCTTTGTAACACGTTATAATGCTCGCCTAGCTGCTAGCATGGCACTCCCTCATACTCTGCAACTGACTAGCTAGCAGTACTTATTGCGCATGTGCGACTCCCAACAAAGATTGTACAGAAGTGTGATGCCTCACTCTGTAGCAAAAACAGAGAGCTCAACACACAGGGTGAAAAGAGGAGCTGCAGCAATGTGTAGTACAACAAATATATGCTGTTTTTTGAAAATTAAACCACATAAAACTATTCTGGTACAACCTCAAAATACAATTATGAACCTGAAAATTACCATAATATGAGCACTTTAATGAATATAATAAAATACACACAAAAAGTGCAATAAAAGTGCAATAAGAGAAGAAGAGCAGCACCAACACAAGTTAAGTTTTAAAATAAAATTATATAATAAAAATAAAAAATACAATTTGATGTTGGTTAAGTGCTTGCTAAGTTGTATTTGACAACTTTAGTGACACGGAAGGACCAGATGATTCCAGAACTTTAGCTAACCGGGTCTATAGAGAGCCAGACTCCTATAGGGGGTCCTGAGTGTAATCTGTCAGCCTGTTCTCATGAACCATACGTTCACATAGCTGCGAAAAGTTAAGCAAGGTTCATGGTAGTCGTGGTGTTTCCGGCACGAGGTGCGCAAGCCATAAATTTACTTTACCACGGCTGTTGTTTCCAGCGCGATGGCTCTGCAAGCTGTCGCAGCGCGTAGTTGTGCAGCTCTACATTTTTGTAACTACGTGCCCTCTGTGCGTGCTATGCTTTCAGTTCAGTTGGGAAGGACTGGCGGAGCAGGTTCGCCTCTACAAACATCTGTGTGATTCTCCATGCACTGCAGGGGGGGCTCGAAATTATTGTACATTTTTTAAAGTTTTCATCAAAAATTAAAAAGTCTAACATGAATCCAACATATTTTTTAGCAAATATAAATCCCCACTGATGATAGGCTTACTGGCCTCTATGTAAGGTAGTCGCTAAGGTAGCCATCCACAGATAAAGTTCATCCTAAGAATTCACTGTGCCACGTGTATGTTTAACATTTAAACAATAAGACAATTATTATTTTAATAGCTTAGTATTCTTTGCACTAAAAAGGTTTGTATTAAGGATTTAGGCCGCCCACACGTTATTCTAGGCCCAGTTTAATATGCAACTTCATTTTGTACAATATCAGTATTAGGGTGTTCCTGCTCCATCTCTCTTTCAGTCAAGGGGTCCTTGGTTTAAAAAAAAACGTTAGACCCCTCGCCGACGGTCGCCAGGTTTGGTAGGATATCATACATATTGGTGTGCATACATTTCCGTACGATATCATTCTGACCTGTTCATGACAATGCGTTGAATCTGTTGATGCCCCACCTCCAATGCATTAGAGCCAAGCAACAGAATGCCGAGGATCTTGGTGCAAAGGCATTGCCTTCAGCTATTATGCAATTCCTTCAATGTGTGATGTTCAATAATCTTAATCTTCATACTGATAATGAATGAATGGCATGCAAGAAGATGGCAAAAGGAGGACATTTTCAGTACACTATTTGGTTGAAAATAATCTCTATAAAAAATGAAACAATTCGTCAATTAGTCAACTATCGTGTGGTTCAATTAGTATATTTGTCCAGCTTGGCCAGTGTGAGGAGTCCCTCGCACCTACTTTTGGTTAGATTAAATAAGATTAAATAAGCAATCGGAAAACATCACTTTGGGCTGTGGGACATTTGACTTGTATTGAACACGGTTTAACAGCTAAGATATCTTCATACAGTTGAAATGTCTGCTTTTTGCCTGCTTTAAGAAGACAAAATACATTTTTTGATTTGATTAGTGGTGTGAAAGAACCTGAGGGTGAGGCTTAATTGAGGGTGCAGAACGAAGAAAAAGACGGAGATGGAGGATGCTATTAGAGAAGGAATGATGTTTTGCTGAACAGATCAGGGAACCCCAGCAGTGAATAAGTGTATAACTCTTTGATTTCTGCCCTCCTTTTCTTTCCCAATAATGAGCACTTTTAATGGTTTCTCAGAATGTCAACTCCCAGTCTGCAACCAGTCGCGCTGGGCTGTGTGGGTGGCAGAGCGACCAAAAGGGAAAGAGGGAGGAAGGAAGGAGGGAGAGAGAGAGGGAGCATGGGGAGAGAAAAAGCGAAGGAGGAGAGGAGTATATACACCGGCCTGGCACAGTTTTCTAATGTAAGTAATTATGTTTAATACTACTGCACACTAATTATCTTAAACATCTTTAGCAAGGCTGAGCCAAGTTGGTCAGTAGCAAGCACAAGTGTGTGTGTGTGTGTGTGTGTGTGTGTGTGTGTGTGTGTGTGTTCTTGTTTAACTACATTCGTGGGATCTAAAAACCGGGAGTCCAGTATACTTGTGGGGTCCGAACAGCTTTGTGGGGCCAAAATGCTGGACCCCACAAATTTAAAGGGCTATTTGAGGTTTAAGACTTGGTTTTAGGATTAGGGTTAGAATTAGCTTATGGTTATGGTGAGGGTAAGGGTTAAGGTTAGGCATTTAGTTGTGATGGTTAAGGTTAGGGTAAGGGGCCCCCACAAAGATAGTGCCACGCACTTTGGGAGACTTTAATGACTTACACAGGAGCATTTAATGAACACTCAAATGAGGAGAGAAGTGAGCAGGCAGTACAGTTTAACCATGATGTGTAATCGTGCACTGCCGTCCCAACTCTCTGAAGTCCTTGTCTTCCTGAAGGTATATTTAAACTTATGCTGGAGGCGTTACGTTTAGCTGAACCTTCAGAGTAAACAAAGATATTGCAGACACACAAATATCTCAGCACAGACAAAATGCTAACTCTGGGGAAGGCAGGATGAGGCCACACTGTCTTATCATCAGTGTTGGGCAAGTTACTGAAAATCAGTAATTAGTTACAGTTACTAGTTACTTCTTTTAAAAGTAATTGCATTACTTTACCAATTAATGTATATCAAACGTAATTAGTTACTCACTAAAAGTAACTTTTATGTCTGCTTTTTAAATGTAAAATAAACACAATAAACATAATTTTTAGACCTATTTATTGTAATCAACAGGGCAACAGGCCTTCAAATCAAGCAGTAGTACAAAAGTCCCAAGTGTTGCTTCAACAGGTGCTTCATAAGAAGTGTTGGGAGTAACGCGCTACAAAGTAACGCGTTACTCCCAACACTGCCTATCATGCAGCTGTTACATCTCCTGCTTATAGGGAAACACAGAGTTGAAGTTGGACTTGGAGAGGTTATGGGGTTATGTTTGACACTGACCTGAATGACACCTGGGTAACATCATCACTCTTACAGCAGTTAGCTGTCAGCATTTTAACCATGTTTAATCCAGCTACTAGCTAACAGTAGGGTAACATCAACGTTACCTGCTGCAAAGTGTAACGTTGGTGTTAATTATCGTGACGAGCAGGGATTCTTCTGTTGCCTCTAACGTCTTCTTCGCAGCATCAGAGAGCAGCGCAGACATTTAAGTGGCACCAAAATGAGGCCCTGAAATCTGCGTTGCTATTCCGTCCGGTAGATACCAGGCACCGGTGCCATATTAGCACCGGATTTTAACATGCAGATTTTAACATGCGCCGTTCACGGGAACAGAAAATTGTGTTGCCTGTATCTTTTCACGGCAACCCTCCATAGAGATTTATCAGCCTTCTTTAAGTAACAGCGACAGTTAAAAAAAATATTTCACACTATTATTATGGTTAAACTTTGCAATTGATCCTCGGTTCACATGCATCCTCGGTTCAACATATGTCAATATAATAACTTTCCTTCTGAACTGATACAGTGTGGGTAACACTTTATAATAACTATTATTAATGAATTGCAAATGTATAGTTAGTCAAAGTTTAGTTTATAGTTATTTTACTGTTAACAAACAATGGAATAATGATTAATAATGTTTACTAATTATTAGTAATGTTTCATGTTAATCATTTGTCTAGTGTAATAGGTAGTCAATACTTTGTTTTTTTAGTTTTGGTTAAAATTGTTTTGTAAACAATCTATAAACATGTGGATGGCTATTATAAAGTTCAAATTAATGCTTATAACAATGAGTTAATGATTACTAACTGGTTTATAAAGCATCAAGCAACATTAATCTGGCCCCATTCAATATTTTTTGGCGATCGATGAAAGAGATGATTTGTACACTGATATTAACTATATAAACATGGTTTATATATGCTTTATAGAGTATTTATTAACCATTAACAAGTATTATAATCATCAGCTGCAACTTCACAATAGCCATGCAAATAATGTTTGATGGTTTATAAACGATTTCTTAATCATTAATAAAATAGTTAAGTAAACAATCTATAAACATTTGGATAGCTATTATAAAGTTCAAATTAATGCTTATAACAATTAGTAAATGATTAATAACTGGTTTATAAAGCATCAAGTAACATTGATCTGGCCCCATTCAATATGTTTTGGCGATCGATGAAAGAGATGATGATTTGTACATATTAACTATATAAACAATGTTTATATATGCTTTATAGAGTCTTTATTAACCATTAACAAGTATTATATTCATCAGATGCAACTTTACAATAGCCATTCAAATGTTTGTTGATGGTTTATAAACGATTTCTTAATCATTAATAAATTAGTTAATATAATATACAAAATGGTATCATTTGGAAAACAAGAAACTGTAATATGAATAACATTATTAATAATAAGTAAACATTCTTAATGACCATTTTGTTGTTAGTTAAGTTTGTTTAACTATCTATTTATTCATTATCCATTATTAGAGATGGTTATTATAAAGTGTTACTATGTGACCTTACATTGTGATTCATGCATCAATGTCTCCCCCACCCCCCATGAATGAGTTGTACTCCTTGACTATGTGTGGCCTGTTGACTTCCTAAACACTTTGTTTGACCTGCTCCAGCATCAAGCTTTGTCATTAAGTTTAATTTTACAGTAGTATGACATCAGGGTTACACATATGTCATCATACCACCAATGCTTTCCTCTTTCCCCACCCTTGCATCAATAAATCATCTGCCTCTCTGGGCAAGACTAAAAGAAAATGTGAATTACATATAATGGATATAGGGTAGTAAAATCTTGTTTGTTGGCCTCCCAATACCATCCATCAATCTTCGTCCGCTTATCCGGTATCGGGTCGCAGCTCCAGCAGGGGACCCCAAACTTTCCTTTCTCGAACCACATTAACAAGCTCCGACTGGGGTATCCCAAGGCATTCCCAGGCCAGATTGGAGATATAATCCCTCCACCTAGTCCTGGGTCTTCCCCGAGGCCTCCTCCCAGCTGGACGTGCCTGGAACACCTCCATAGGGTCCTTGCCAGATGCCCGAACCACCTCAACTGGCTCCTTTCGACGTGAAGCAGCAGTGGCTCTACTCCGAGCTCCTCACGGATGACTGTGCTTCTCACCCTATCTCTAAGGGAGACGCCAGCCACCCTCCTGAGGAAACCCATTTAGGCCGCTTGTACCCTGGATCTCGTTCTTTCGGTCATGACCCAGCCTTCATGACCATAGGTGAGGGTAGGAACGAAAACTGACTGGTAGATCAAGAGCTTTGCCTTCTGGCTCAGCTCTCTTTTTCTCACAACGATGCGATAAATTGAATGTAATACCGCACCCGCTGCGCCGATTCTCCGAACAATCTCCCGCTCCATTGTCCCCTCACTCGCGAACAAGACCAGAAGGTATTTAAACTCCTTCACTTGGGGTAAGGACTCATTCCCTACCTGGAGAAGGCACTCCATCAGTTTCCTGCTGAGAACATGGCCTCAGATTTAGAGGTGCTGATCCTCATCCCAGCCACTTCACACTCGGCTTCGAACCGATCCAGTGAGTGCTGAAGGTCACAGGCCGATGATGCCATCAGGACCACATCATCTGCAAAAAGCAGTGATGAGATCCCCAGCCCACCAAACTGCAACCCTTCCCCACACCAACTATGCCTCGATATCCTGTCCATAAATACTACAAAGGCCAACCCTCACCTGAAACGAGTCCGACTTACTGCCGAGAACCCGGACACAGCTCTCGCTTTGGTTGTACAGAGATTGGATGGCCCTGAGAAGGGACCCTCTCACCCCATATTCCCGCAGCACCTCCCACAGTATCTCCCGGGGGACCCGGTCATACGCCTTCTCCAGATCCACAAAGCACATGTAGACCAGTTGGGCATACTCCCAGGCTACCTCCAGGATCCTTGCGAGAGTGAAGATCTGATCCGTTGTTCCACGACCAGGACGGAATCCACATTGTTCCTCTTCAACTCTGAGGTTCGACTATTGGCCGAACCCTCCTTTCCAGCACCTTGGAGTAGACTTTACCAGGGAGGCTGAGAAGTGTAATACCCCTGTAATTGGCACACACCCTCTGGTCCCCCTTTTTGAACGGGGGAACCACCACCCTGGTCTGCCACTCCTTAGGCACCGTCCTAGACTTCCACGCAATGTTGAAGAGGCATGTCAACCAAGACAAACCCTCCACACCCAGAGCTTTGATTCTTACTTCAGAAACAAAAAAAATTGCTTTAAAAAAGCTAATTCTGCCATATGTGTTGACCATGCACACATGTTCCATCAGTGTCACTTAGGGGCTTCATGAGTTCATGATAAAGCTGAATGAGGAACTTTCCAGAACATTTAAACAGTGTGTGACACTTGTGTCACCGTGGGTGGGTCCTTATGGGTTAAAAAAACCCTCTTACATCTTACTCTTGAACAAAAAAGGTCTTATCACTGTAGGGATCATTTCCATAATGTACTCAGGCACTTAGAATAATAATCTGAATTTTTAGTGGCCGGAATTAACTATACACATTACAGGGTTACATTGCAGCCCGGTTCACAGCTGCCGGTCACAGCGTTCTCGCTTAATACCAATTTCTTGGATACCAATAATGTTGGACCAATTTCAAAGATTGTTGTTCGTGTGTGTCACTTACACACAAAAAAAATAATGAAGTTAGGCTTTAAAGCCAGAGAAAACTTATTGCTAATCAATACTGAACCATCAGGAGTTCAGTTCCAAGTTTCTTTTGCAACTTGATGCTGGGGGCTCTCTGAGTCTACCACGCAGGAGATTTTGTTGTCCAGTCTCACTATATGAACTTGTTCTGCTTGTATAATCTGGGCATCCATGGATGAATGCTAAGTGATTCCTCCACAGCTGATTCACTTGGACTCATGGAGTCATTAATACTTTCTAATCATGGTCACTACCACAACACTTACAGGGCCTCTGCACACAGCTGCAGTGTCTTATCATGTGTGCCAACACTGCCCTCCTTCAAGTTATGTTCCGATATCTCTACTGACACATTACATTTGACTTTTTGATCGCTGCCCTTGGTTGAAATCCTTCTGCCCCTTTCCCAAGCAAACTTTAAAGTTTTAGGCCTTAAGCTCGCTGATCAGATGATTTGCAGAATATCATGAGCATTTCATTGGCATTTCGTACAGCATGCAGCACATCTCATCAATTGCTTTTCTGAGATCCTTTGACATTTCCAGTGGGCTGACTGAGTCAAAGTCAGGGCTGCTTCTCTTCATTTTAATGAGCACCTTCAACTCTCGTACCGCCGGCTCATTCATCTTCATCTTTACTTGTTTTGGTTTTTAAAGTCTCTATCTAGTGTATTATATATTTTCTTATCATGTTTCTTCCATTAGAGTGGTCAATCCCTGGCTTCTGCAGTCTACATGTTGAAGTGTTCTTGGGTAAGATACTGAAGCTCAAATGCTGCTATCGCTCCTGATGAGAAAGGTGCATCTGCCTCTGTGTGTGTGTAACCAAGAATTAACGGGGACCAGAGACTGCTATACAAAAATATAGAGTTTATTAGCATCACAGTATCAGGAAGAGGATGTATAGCCACTACATGACCCATCAACAACTCAAACAAATAAAACAAATAAAACAAAATAAACTGGATGGGGTTAAACTGCACTAAAAGAGGGACAATTGGAGAGTCAAGCGCTAACACAATAATTGGAGGCAATTGATAGATAAACCCAACAAGGCACACAAGCTACTTCAAACTGTTTTACACACTCAAAATGCCTATTCACAGCACACTAAGGTAGCCTACGCCACACATGAAACACACATGTAGAATGGCTTCTCTACTAGTCAGCCCCCCCTCTAACACAGCAGAAACCCCACAAAAAAAGGAAAACAAAATGGCCGTCCAGTAGCTTAATTAAAAGTAAACAATCTTAAACTGGGAAAAACAGTGGTTGGCCCATTCAGCAGCGTCTTTGCTTAGAACACAAAAACAAGTTAATATGCTTTACAAAAGAAATCACACACAAAAAAAAAACATTTGCAACAGGATATGCAATAAAATAAAAATAAATATACTTTTTGAAGATAGAATAGTCCCTTTTCCCTATCATGCAGGTGACTACATTTGTGAAAAGAAAAGGTCCCCGGTAAGGCCCAGGTAGCTCTCCAGCCCCTTTTATAGACCCTGTCCCTTGTCTGAGTCATTCCTGTTTCCTTCCCTCCCACATGTGAATGGGTGAATGCTAGCTTGTATTGTCAAGCGCTTTGAGTGGTTGCCAAGACTACAAAGCACCACATAAATGCAGTCCATTCACCATTTCCCTCTTCTCCATTTCCAACCTCCCCCTCTACTCCTCATCTCAATCATCTTCCTACGCCACTGTCTGAAACCAACTCCCAGATTAAGTGTTTCAGTCCAAGGCCAATTTTATGTATAGTCTCAAATCATAACAGAATATATCTCAGGACACTTTACAGGTAGAGGAGTTAGAGCACACTCCATCATTTACAGAGACCCAACAATTTCCCAAAGAGCAATGGTCTTAATGCGGCGGTGGCGAGGAAAAACTCCCTTAACCTCGAACAGGGAAAAGAGAGAGAGTTGGTGGCTAACTGCCCCCTTTCAGACACAGTCTGAGCAGGCCCACAACAACATTGCTATCCAAACACCAGTCAGAGTAAGGCTACATCTACAATGCTCCATTTTGGTTTTTAAGCAGAGTTTTGAACCAAAAGCGATCTCGGTGCAAACAAGTGTTTTTAGCTTCAGTAGAAGAACTAATATCCGTTTAAACTAACATGCCCAAATCGCATATCTCATCAACATTATCCCATACTGGGCATAAACAGGAGGCAGTGTGTAGACTCCGCCTGCTGCTGGTAGTTGATAACGTTAGTAGCTTAGTCTCAGAGAACGAGACGTCATGACCTATAAGCAGTGGTGGAAGAAGTATTTAGATCCTTTACTTAAGTAAGTAAGTACTAATACCACACTGTAAAAATACTCTGTTAAAAGTAAAAGTCATGCAGCGAAAATGTTACTGAAAGCTTTAGTGTGTAACTTTTTGATATTAATGATGAAATGAATTTCCGCGCATTTTCTCCGCCGAGCCAGGGTGTTGTTTCTGTTTAAATGTACTATGCGTACTTTCATTTTGAGATCAAATTGATTCAGGTAGATCCTACTGTCGTTCTTCCATCATCCATTGTATCTGCAAACGACTGTGGATACTGTCTCACTATGGCCTTTGCAATCATCAGACGTTGGGCACTGCTTGGATTCACTTCAAACTTTCTCATGTCATCAACAAGTATTCAAATGAACTGTCGCCTGTTCCCCCGACAGAGGCCTCTTTCCATTCTGAATGGCTGTACGCAGGGCAAGGGGCATTGTGTCCCACTTAATTTCAAAAGTGTCATACCTGTTTCTTATTCTAGGCTGAGGTGGAGACATTGGAGGAGAGGACATGGGGCTACTTGACAATGAAGAGGTCTCCATCAATGAGCCACATGCAGATCTGCCTGCGAAGGTCACAACTGTTCTCTGGCTCTGCAATGACAAAAAATATACAATTTTAAGACGGAATGTTATAGAGTCAGAATGATACCCCTCACTCACATTTTTTCGGTTGTTGGTGCATATGCTCTTTTGCGCATTCTTTATCCAAACATCAGTTTGATGCTTTGAAATAGTCAATATGGATATTTATTTGTAGTTTTGTATGGGATTGCTACATTAAGATCTATCACATATCACTGTAAATTTTAGAAGCCATCTGTGAATGGGTAAAAAGATTCAATATACCATATGAATATACTGTATTTAGTTATCAGCTGTAGAAGGTAGGAATACGAAACACACTTGCTAAGTGTGTTGACAAAACACCATAATGTAATACCTGTACATGTTTACTGAGACTTGCATTTGTGTAATTTTAATAGAAATATGATACACATTTATTTATTTTCTCTACTCATCTTATTTTGTCATTGTACAGTATCTTCTTTTATTGTATTTTCCCTTTAATTCTCTTCTCTTTTTTATAGTGTCATATTTTTTCTTATTGTCTTCTCTTCTTTTATTGTAACATTTTATTTTATTGTCTCTTGCCTTAACTTCTATTACAGTTTATTCTCTTCTCTTTTCATATTGTCACTTATCTTATATCCTCTTCTCTTATCCTGTCATGTCTTCTCTCATTAAGATAAATAATCTTATAACTCAGACAATATAGCTTGCAAATACACTCAAAAGGTTTGACTACCTTTGGGCTTCCAGGCATCCAGAAGTTTTCTTCACTGACTTGGCCGGATGAACTCTTCCATGTCCTGCTCTCTCACATACTGCAAGTCGTCTCTGCTGTCCACTCCTTGCTGCATCAGCTTCTCAATCACATTTTGTAGTGACTCTGGAGTGATCCTGGGAAGAGTGCAGAGGATGGACTTTCTGATCAGAGCATTAGGGTCCGACATCCTATAGGGGTGGAAAAGAGTGGTGAAGTGCTATTACTGATAAACCCTGCATATCATACTCTGGCAGAGGATAGTAGTCTAGTAATTTGTCGTGCTCAGTGCTAACATATTGTGCATTGTGTGCATCAGTTGTAAGGCAATGAACCCCCTGATCAACTCGACAAACAGATCTGCATTTTTCTGTGACAAAGAAGACAACAGAAGCATTTTGAGTTAGAATCAACTTAATCCTGCCAAAGACTAGTCCTTCATTGTCTTCCTCTAGCACAACACACTTTCTTTTTATAGCATGTACCCTTTATGGTAACTACATGAGCAGCAACAGTGTTGCTTGGCGGAAAAACTGAAGTGAGCAACTGACTCTTGTATCCTATTGTTGTAATCCAGTACAAAGAAATCTGTACCTCTTTCAACAGCTACACATTGTGGGAGGATATCACCAGCACTATGGTAAGCTTGCAGAAGCTGATGCCTCTCAGCAAGCAGAGAAAACAGGTTCTTGAAGTTGTGTAGTTTGCGAGCACACTGTTTAAAATAGGTATGCTTACTCTCAAATTGAAGCATCGATAGGCGTATGAGAGGCCCAAAACAAATGGTAAGATCTGGGTAATGTGATACATAATGGTGCTTCGGCTTCAATTGACTATCTGGAAAAGCTTCTTTTCGGCTGAGTAAATACTCCTCTGTCAGAACTTTCAAGTAGGCTATCTGACCAGTGGTTATCTTCGGAGCAATTCAATTCGATTCAATTCAATTCAATTTTATTTATAGTATCAAATCATAACAAGAGTTATCTCGAGGCACTTTACAGATAGAGTAGGTCTAGACCACACTCTATAATTTATGAAGTCCCAACAATTCTAGTAATTCCCCCAAGAGCAAGCATTTAGTGCGACAGTGGCGAGGAAAAACTTCCTTTTAGGAAGAAACCTCGGCCAGACCCAGGCTCTTGGTAGGCGGTAAGTAAACTCCCCAAAGTTAGGTTAGTAACAAGCATTTCTGGATCTCCTCACTCCCTAACTATATGCTTTATCAAAGAGGAGGGTTTTCAGTTTATTCTTAAATGTGGTGACAGTGTCTGCCCCCCGAACCCAGACTGGGAGCTGGTTCCAAAGGAGAGGAGCCTGGTAGCTGAAGGCTCTGGCTCCCATCCTACTTTTAGAGACTCTAGGAACCACAAGTAGCTCTACATTTTGCGAGCGTAGTGCTCTAGTGGGACAATAAGGTACTAATAGCTCTTCTAGATATGATGGTGTAAGACCATTTAGAGCTTTGTATGTCAGGAGAAGGATTTTAACTTCAATCCTGGATACAATTTGTCTGAGTTGCAGCACCAGTTGCCAAATATTGTTGTTCATCGGGTTGTAAATCTTGTCCCCAATCAAGACTGGCAGAAGTCTCAGAAGACACCAATTCTGCACTGCAAGGCCATTTAGTTTCTCACTTCCAGGATTGACATCACTCAGTTTATTGTTGGCGTCACTGCCAAGGTAACTGAAGTTATTAATGCGGCGGTTTAATCTAATGTAAGTAAATTGCTTCTGCTCTGTAATGAGGTGTCTGATATACAGGGCCAGATCGTATGATACAACACCTTCAAAAAGATCATGGCCTATGCAAGGAGGTAGCCCAGGTTGGCATACATGGAAGAAGGAAAGTTCATACAATTGTTAATGAGTTTGTTGTAACATTTTGTTGCACATGGCCATTTTACGATTCAACTGTCCTGGCTGAGGCCTTCGCCAAGGGGTAGGTAAGAAATGTCTTACGATCAATATCACAGATTCTGCAGAATTAAATACTCCTGTTAAAATTCTCATTGAAGATACCAATATTGTGTGATCCCAGGTTATCACCAGCAATGGCATACAGTGTGCATTTGTGCAGGTCAGGTAGAAGGTCACACCATTTTCCTCTAGATCTTTTACAAGTGAGCTAAAATACTTTGTCTTGGCCAAATTACTTAAAATCCTGCTCTCTACATAATAAAACCAGCTGCATTTGTTCTATACTTGACCGGTTGTGGGGGGGGGGGGCAATATCGGCCAGTGTAAAGTAAACAGCAAGAATCTTGTGCTTGTTTTTCCCTGAGCCTAGTGGATTTGCAACCTCGAAGGCATCCTGATATGTTATGAGGCCCAAGGAGTTGGCATTGGATTTCAATAATACATGCTCTGTCACATTGCTACCATCCCACACATCCTCCAGTGTATCTTGTGGCTGAGCGAAGGAGCGCACCTGCTCCTTACGTGAATAAACTTATTGCCTGACTGATTCACACTGAAAAAGTGACTTGAGTGTCTCTTTCACAGGCACTGGGCAAAGCATTCTTTTCCTGACTCATTCTGACCAAGACAGAGAGGAACTGGTTCAACATATCTGAACTGATTTTTGAAAACTGTTTTTCTTCTTTTATCAGTTTTTAATGTACCAGAGTTGCATGCCCGGAAGGTCTTCTATTTGATGATATCTACAATATTGTTAATATCCCTCTTTGGGATTCCCCTAGCAACCAACTTCTCTACAAGCTTATGGAATACATTAGGTTGGATGACATCATGTATGCCCTGGAAATCCTCAATAATGGACTGTATGACTGAAGATGGTAATAACAGCTTTGCCTGCAGTTTAAGATAAAACAATGCCAAACTGTTCCCGAAAATGGACTCATCTATATGTTCAGGAAAAACCTCTGAATGCTCCCCCTCTGTATCACCATTATCGTTGCCAGCCAACATGTCTGCCTGCCTACCCATGACTTCTGTCTGTTCACTCAAGCCTGAATATTTGCTCCTCTTTCTGAAGTCAGATGGCTTGCAACACCTCCCACTGTACTTTTTTTGTACATCCTTGACAAATGTAATGAAAATGTAGTCACCACAGAGAATGTATTTATCACAGTTTGTATGTGGACAAGAAACTGATCTGCTGTCAATCGATTAAAAAATGTAATCTAATTAATTATATACTCTGTGATTAATTAATCGAAATTAATCACATACATAATTAATGGTGCCTGAACCGATACTTTTTAAGAAAGTAAAAAAAGAAAAAAAAGAAAAAGGGTACTAAACAACAGTTGGTGACATTAAAGAACGGCTTGTTTATTGCTAAGGCCATATGGTCAAAATTAAATGATTTAATAATAATGTATAACAATAACAATAACTTATTTCACTAGTAAATTGCTGTTGAACGACAAAAACAACCACCAGATGGGAAAAAGGACATTTACAATAACTTCAAATGCACCACACGGCTGTAGTTTACCAGTTTCATTGAACACACCGTCTGTGTTGTTTCTCCGACGGCAGCTGCAGATTGTTACATACCGGTGTTGAATCCTCTACAGTAAAACACAGTCAAACTTTACACCGTTTAGCGTTAGCTGTCAGCATTTTAACCATTTTTAATCCAGCTACTAGCTAGCGGTAGGCTAACGTGCTGTCGAGTATAGTGTTAACTAGCGTCACGTGCAGCGTATCATCTGTTTCAGAGCATCAGAGAGAAGCGCAGACATATCAGTGGCACCAGATTTCGGTAGCCAGGGTTGGCAGGAAGAAGATTTTTACAAGTAAATGTTCCAATTAATGATCCAGGCAGAACATTCTCGTCTCCCTCCTTCATTTTACAGTCGAATGGTGGCTGGAACGGCTCCGGGTCAAACGTCAATATGGAATGGATTAATCTGCGTTATTTTTTTTAACATGTTATTTTTTCTCAGATTAATTAATCGAAATTAACGCGTTATTTTGACAGCCCTAATTGTCACACTTGACGGTGCAAAAATCCACATGACAAGACAGTATTGTTTCATGGCCAATAAAATGACTTGTGTGTGTGTGCTTTCTGTGTCTGAGGCAAGATCAACATGCCCTGGATTTATTTCCATTACCCGGCTTTACCAAACCTAACAAAAGCGGTCTTGGTGTGACACGACGGTGGTTATCAACTTGTTTAATCAACCCAGAATTTCCCAATCTAGCAAAGAGTGCGTTCACATAAAATGGGCGGTGTTTGCACTATATGACTCTCGCATTGCCAGACCTTCCTCCACATCGCTGCGAAGGAGGGTCTGGCGAGTCCACACAGCGTTCTGGGATGTGCGAAAAATGTGCTCTGCTTTATTGGCATTTCTTTAAGCCAATCACAATCGTCTTGGCCGGCGCTTCAGCGCCTCTGCAAAATAGCCTCGGGAGGGAACTTGTTTTGGTGGAACATGTCAACGTTCAAAAGTTGTTTTAGTCGTGCAACAGAAAACTCAGATTGGACAGATAGTCTAGCTAGCTGTCTGGATTTACCCTGCAGAGATCTGAGGAGCATTTAACCATAGTCCTCATAAATCCACCGGAGTTTAGAACGGCAACACAAAGGAAGCCCAATGCAACGGATTTCCGGCGTCAGTCAGGCACAACAAGATCTGACCATAATTACACCTGTGCATTCCATAAACTGTTGTTGCTGTAGCCTATTCTTTCAGTGGCAACCCTGGCAGTGGTAAGCGATCATGGGAGCAAATAAAAACAAAATATAAAAACATAATCCAAACCGATGTGTCGCATTGGCAACATAGGGCTCAAAAAGATGACAAAAATACGTAATTCCCTCCGCTGAAGATCTATAGCTTTCATAAAGATACCCATCAGGGAATGTCGATGGGTTTTGTCGGTCTCTAAATGTTCTAGCTTTTCTGAGCGCATCTCTCACTATCCGTGCACCAAGCTCCACCGGATCTTCTAAGAATGATGACGCAATTATTAATCGTGTATTGATTGGTCAGTAGGTGGTGCTTTAATATCGGTTGATCTTTAATCTCAAATAGAACTTGCTCCCGAGCAGGTTAGGTGTTCAGCATAAGTGTTACTATGGCATTGTTACTATAACGAGTGACCCACCGTTGTCATATAAAAAACCCTGGGTTGAACCTGAAGTTACATTGGTAACCCCAAATCTTGCTTCGCAGTATAGTCCTCTGGTGTTGCTTTGTCATCATTATTTTGCCGGTGCCAGCTGTATTGTATGTTCCTGGTGTTTCCCCGTGCTTCCGTGTTTCCTGGACTTTTCCCAGAGTTTTTGTTTTCCTGGTTTTTCCCTGTGCTTTGGGATTCTGGATCTACTTACGTGGTCTGTTAATCCCCTTGTGTTCCGATTAAATTCCTTTATACCATCTACTGCCATTTACTCGCCTTTCTGCATTTGGGTCCAAGTCTGAACCAAGTTGTGACGCACTTTCTTATTATGATAAGCTTGTTGGTCTTTGGGATCCCGACCCAATCATCTCTTTTCCGCCTTATTCCCCAAAACATATCCAATCAAGACGAAAAGACCACCCGATGTGCAACCCATCTCGAACAACCAGACATTGGATGTGTGAAGAATTAAATAACATCAACAATTTGTAAGAGCAGAGAACAGCATGATTTAGAAAATAACTGATTTGTATGTGCCAAAAGAGAAATAACAGATGTTCAAAAATAATTTCAGAAAATGAACACATTTAACAGCAAGCATGTGTGCAATTTGCTTGTTTGTTAAACAGGAAGCTTCAAGTAACACCAGCGCCCTGATTATAGAGCAACAAATTCAAAAGATTTCCATCAAATATGTTTACTTAAGTACCACATTACCAAAAACGAGAAAAAGAGTCAGTATTATCTTTTGGGGGACATTCTAAGTGGCCCTTGAAGAAATTAGTTTTCAATTACTGTCACTGTGATTTCTAACGTGGTCTCTTTAGCATCATTCTCACACAAAGACAAAATCAAACTCATTAACTCTCCGTAACTCTGCACCGAAGACGTCTGTGTGAAGAGATCAGGGATGTGGACATGAGCTGAACTCTTCACACAGATGTAATTGGCGCAGAGCTATGGAGAGATAATGAGTTTGAGTTTGTCCTGGGAGCAAACTCATCTAGGACGCGATGAAAGGGACTCAAACCTCTCAGAGGGATGCTGAGAAAAAATGGACTTCTTTAAATGAATGATTATTTTGCGTGGTGAGAGGTCTGTTTGCAATGTGAATAAAGGTCTACTGTGGAGGAATTCGAAAAACCGAGACGTGTGGAACCTTAATCAAACCATGACTTTGACTGAAAGCCACTGCAATTTGGACAGAATAGAACAGAAGAAGACAAAGCTTTCTTCTTTGAGATGAAACATCCTGAAACCTACGTCCTATTTAGCTAACAAAGAGCTGATTAAAAAACACTGGGTTTACCACAACATCACTGTGATAACTCCAAATTATTACAACAATTATCTTCTACAAAACAATACCTACATCAAGTTCCCTTGCCAGCTATTTTTGAGAGCTTTCAACTGTATGAAATGGTTTTCATCAGTAGCCC
Organism: Sander vitreus; assembly: GCF_031162955.1. Classification (NCBI taxonomy): domain Eukaryota; kingdom Metazoa; phylum Chordata; class Actinopteri; order Perciformes; family Percidae; genus Sander; species Sander vitreus. Next base: position 24,199,914 of record NC_135864.1, on the reverse strand, counting down.
TGCTGTCATGGAGATTCATCTGTTGACACATTCTCACTCCCATCGTGTCAAAAAGCGACGCTTGGTCAGGTGCGTTTGGCGTTTCTTATTGACGCAAAAAAAGTCTCCTTTAGCATCATATTACTCGGTCGGGACTCTTGGCGTCACTTTTTGACGCTCTGGGTCGGGACGTATGTTTAACTGACATGCGGCACAAGAACAGGACAGTTAGGTTTAGGGGTAACACTTTACTTGAAGGTATCTACATAAGAGTGACATGACACTGTCATGAACACATAACCCTAACACTAACTTTTCATGACAAAAATCGAATGACACTTAATGACAGACGCGTTATGTCATAAATGTTTATGACTTGTTTATAATGTTTATGACACGTTCATGACAGCGTCATGTCACTCTTAAGTAGAGACCTTCAAGTAAAATGTAACTGGTTTAGGAAAAGATGGTGGGTGGGGTTACAAAATGTACGTTTCAGTGACACACGGGACAAGAACGGGACATGAACTCCGGTCTCCTGGGGGAAAGTCCTGTGTTATTTGACCCATCCACCCCCCCAACCAACCTCCTTATGCAGATTTTCGGTCTTTCATACTACTCTCTACCGTTGTCTCTCTTTTTACCACGTCATCTTACAGCCTCGCGGTCGAGCTGCTGCTCAGCCCGGTGTGTTCCATACAGAAGCTAAAGGGGGATTTTGGCGTCATGTCTGACGCTGAGAGACACTGACCAAGCGTCAGTAGTTGACGAGTTGGGATTGAGAATGGGTTGGTTGACATATGAGCACAGTAGCTGTTTTTTGTCCATCCATGACAAACATGTCAAGTATTACATAAATGTCAAAATTACATTCATTTATTTATCATTTTATGTTACTGTGATTTAAAATAAGTGAATTTATGAACAGAAATATGAAGTATTTTATTAATCTTTTTTCATAGTATTTTTATTATCCTGGCTAAGGCCCTGGTGAAGAAGTATTTCCAAGGCTCTAGCACAATGCGATATGAGAACAATATTGTTTGTATGTATGTTAATATATAACATGGACAGATTCAATTAATATGTATTTGTGTATGACATGTGGGAAGAACATGCGTTACAGAGCAGACTTATTTCAAAACAGTGATTGCTGATTTAATTAAATATTAGACATTTTAAAATGTTTGTTATCACAAAGTGACTCTTTTGTTTCCCCTCTCGGTGCTCTTTCTGTTAAAAAAAACCATACAGGATGTTAAAGTTATTGAATCATAACAACCCTGAACACCTGCATTAACATAACCCAGATCTATATTGCACAATCATTTTGAGCCTATTTAGGGGGTTCTATTCACATTTGCATCGCATTGGATACTCTATTAACCTATATACACTCAATTTGTACCACTTTGATTTGTATTTCATTCTTTCCCACAGTTTGAATGTGCCAACACATTTTACAGTAGTGAAGCTAATCCATCTACTCCCTCGTGAATTAACTGATTATTGGCTTATTATATTGCTGTTTTTGAAATATTCTGCTGCTTTTCTCTCTCACAAACACAATGAGAACATGAGTCACCTGTGGCAGTCCGCAGGGGACACTGGTCACATTCATGCTTGAATATATGACAACGGGGGGAAAAAAACTAAATGTGACCTCTTTGTGAAAAATGACCTGGGTGAAATGCAAAAAAAGGGTACTTCTCATTATCAGGGGCATTATTCGCCCTCTCATATTTAATTTCAATGGCATTTTGCGGACATTTAAGGGCAGATTCATTCACCCAAACCACCTTCAGACTGGGTCAGAGACATGTGGCAACATTAACAACAAAGTGTAAATGCAACACTCCAACCCATGTATACTGTAATAACTGCAAAATCCAAAAAACGTGTGTTTGTAAAAAGTGCATCCAAATTATCAGTGTGTGGAAATGATTCGGACACTCTTTACGTTCATTGTCTTGTAGCGTTGATGATGACATCATCAAGAGCATAATAGCAGGAAGTGATTGGTTGCGACGCTAGAAAGCGTGTTAAGAATAGGTGAGTGAAAACAAAGAAAGCTAATATTTAAACCAAGAAAACTGAAGATGAAATGGTTTTATTTTCTGCATCTCTTCGTTAACAGATCGAGTTGGCTCTGTTGTTGTGGGGACAGCTCAGGTGTCATTATGTGGAAACATTGGTTCTATTTGGTCTGTTATCTTCCATACTTAGGTCATTTGAGACATCTGAGCTATGGTTAAAATATGGTAAGGGTACATTAACCTTTGTCTTTCTCAAATCAACTGGAGCACTGAAGAGAACGTCTGAATCTAGTGATTATGAGGCGATACCTACATTTATGACATTTTTTATGTAATTTCTAAGCAGATTCCTGAGTGCGGACACCACAATCACTGGAAAGGTTTCAGCAGTTTGTGGATGACATCTGTGTGTTCAGATTTGACAGTTTGATGACTCAGAGAAACAATTGCACTAATGGAGGCAAATTGTTTCAAAAGGGTGAGAAGAGTGACTTCAAAACAAGCAAATACTGCTGGACACATTTGGATCCCATTGACAATCATTCTATGTCCATATAATGTATTTGTATTCAAATCGCATCTATGCACACAGTCCATATATGCAGCAGAGGCATATACTTGTCATGTGTTTGCCAGGAAATCGACTGCTGAAGGATGAGATTTGATTGCAGCCAAAACAAGGGAACCTTTAGGACACAGAGACAACAACAAATAAATGAAGCAGTGCCAAGTGCTTTTGTTCACTCTGGCTGGTAGATGCTATGCATCAGTGCATGATGGGAGCCATTTATGGGACTGTTAACTTTGTCAGCTAAACAATGACTCCTCCTAAATTGACAGAAGCCATTGTGGTTACATCTCTCTCTCTCTCTCTCTCTCTCTCTCTCTCTCTCTCTCTCTCTCTCTCTCTCTCTCTCTCTCTCTCTCTCTCTCTCTCTCTCTCTCTCTCTCTCTCTCTCTCTCTCCCCCACTGCAGGGTGCCATGTTCCCAACTGTGTATGAGAGCTACCATTAGACTCTGTCAGTAGTGTGTGTGTGTATGTGTGTATGTGTGTGTGTGTGTGTGTGTGTGTGTGTGTGTATGTGTGTGTGCGTGTGTGTGTGTGTAGGTATAAATAGATCCTCTTACCAAGCTCAATTGATTAATTGCATGTTGAGGCCCGAAGAGTGGCATTTGGAGAGGCCACTGCTGGAAGAGAAAAGAGCCATTAGGATTTCACTTTCATGTTCATTAATCCACTAACACACACACACACACACACACACACACACACACACACACACACCTTGCATGACGACTCCTTCCACAGCAGCAGATTCAGATTCAATACAAAAGAAGAATTGCTGATAAACGTACACACACACACACACACACACACACACACACACATACACACACACACAATGTAATCGAGATGCCTGGCACTGAGAGGTTTGGAGAGCGGGAATAAAGGAGGCCACCTGCCTCAATTAGTTTGAGGACGGAGGGGTAGATGGAGGGAGGCAATGAGTGTTTGAGCGAGAGATGAAAAGAGAGAGAACGAGTGGGTGGAGAGAGGCTGGAGGGAGACTGAGTGAGTGAGAGAGCTTCAGTGAACACAGAGAGAGAGAGAGAGGGGAGTCGAGGTATAGAGAAATGTTTGTGGGTGGCAGGGAGAGTGCACAGGGAGCTGCTGATTGGGGCTTCTGAAGGCCGATACTGATGCTGCTGATTTCCAGCAGTCTGATATGGAGAGGCCATTTTGTTTCCTCTTTGTTATTCAATCGCGCCGAGAGGGACAAAGTGAAAGCAGAAAACCTCAAATCACTGATCAATAGCCATGTTTCCATTCACACGTTTGTATGCAAAGTAAGTAATATTGAATGAAAAATGCCTCATGGAAAGTGCAACATCCGACTGAATTTCATCAATATCGACACATCAGATTTTTTCTTAATTGGTAAACGGCTTATGTGACAAACGCTGATGGAAACGTTAACCAAATAAATAATGAAATGTGATTACGTTTTGGGCAACCCGCCATAAAACGAAGTGGAAACGAGAGATTTTAAATTTAATTTACGATCGAAATATAACGGCTTTTTTAGATAGCAAAAGTCATTGGCGATCTGTGATAGTGTCGTTGTTGCATTATTATAGCTTGACATGTTGCTATCAGCTGGCACGTGTGTTGTGCGATTCAGTGCAGAAATGAATGGAACCACCTTAAAATGTCTCAAATCTATTCCATATACCAAATTTATAGCAAAACAGCATGTGACGTCATTACGCAACAGGTTTTTATTGGCTTTAAAGCCGAGGTGAGGATCACATGACAGACGGAAACAGTCCAAAGCATTGGTAGGCTACTTTAAGTACAACTATAAACAGGTTATAAGCAGTCCTGCTGAAAAAAAACATTATTGTTGCTGTAGTTTTGTACATATGTATATATGTTTAACTAGTATAAATCCACGACCTTCCATTTCTGGGATTGCTTCGTTGCCACCGGAAATTCCACCAAATGTCTTTCTTTTCGGCCGGATGTCCGTCTCCTTCCTCTTTCTTTGTGTTGGCGTTCTAAACTCCGGTGGATTTCTGAGGACTATGGTTAACTGCTCCTCAGATCTCTGCAGGGTAAATCCAGACAGCTAGCTAGACTATCTGTCCAATCTGAGTTTGCTGTTGCACGACTAAAACAACTTTTGAACGTACACATGTTCCACCAAAACAAGTTCCTTCCTGAGGCTATTTTGCAGAGGCACCGTGGCTCCGTCCGACACTTACTATTAGGGTTTGGTACCGTTTGGATTTTTACGATTCCGATTCCTAACCGATTCCTAAACCGATTCTTGAAAAACTGAAAAATGACATCAAAGAAAGGCTCTTATATGGAGTTTTTATTAAATTGAAATTATATTAACGTTTTACAGTACTTAAATATATAATAAGTAAACTTAAGTCACCTAATAATAATAATAATAATAATAATAATAATAATAATAATAATGTACACTTTATTAATCCTGCAAGGGGAAATTACAATACCTAACACATAACTACAATAATTTAACAAATAACAGTTACACTATTAACAATGAACAACAAAATAAATGTTGTTGAGTTGGTATGCCAACCAGCTTCAAACTTTAGCAGTTCTTTTGCAGAAAAATGACCATATTTGCCTTCTCTGGCAAGAAACACACCTCTCCTGACTTATGGCATGTCCTGCACAGGAGAAAACTCTCTCAGATGGTGTCCAAGAGGCCTGGACACACAGGGAGGAGTTTGAAAGGGCAGACAATTTGGGGAGGCTGTCCCGCCTCCCCCACCACCAGGCTCCAGGGTCTTGTCCTGAACGATAGACTAGCAGACCAAGTGTAACATGTTTACTAGTGATCACATGCAGTGAATGGTTAATATGCTTTTACGTCCGTTTTGGTGAGCCCAGAGGGAAAATATGGCATTTTGAAAGTAGCATACATTTACGATAGCTAGCTGACGGTAGACTACAGAGAAAGTGTGATGTTTTTACGTCCGTTTCAGAGCGTGTACAAAAAGCCGTCTATCAGCAGTGATTGTAGAGTGCATGTCCGAGAATAGCGCGGACACGAGCTTCACACCGCGAGCGGGCACGTGCGCCACTCGGCAGAAAAGGGAGAAAGAAAAAAAGAGTCTGCCGCTGTCCGGAGCGACAGAGAGAAAATATTTCAGTTGGAACCGGGTTTCGTGATTCAGGTGTGTAATCAGGCAATAGCCAAGAGGTTTGGACGCCTTAACTTAAAAGCCTCATGCCACTTTTTTAAAAAAACAATTTCAGTGCTAGTTCGTATCGTTTGTAGAAACATGAATTGGTCATGTGACAAGGGATGGGAAGATTGACAGTACTATGATGGGGGAGGGACTTAAAAAAAACATTTCCATTGGACATAAATTAGTAAACGCCCCGAGTGTAGGATGAGTCATCAAACATTTGAAACCGTTTCACAGGAAGAGAACAGACTGATTATAATGTAAAAACATTTTTTTTTAGTTTACATCAATTCAGCATATAAGAAGAGATAAATGAACAGTTAACACAGGGCCACAGAGTTAACACTGGAAAATGTTTTTTTTTTTTCACTTGATGTGGCCTTTAAACAAACATTAACCATAGAGGTGGCAGATCAGATGGCACTCGTATGAATCATTTTCATAACGGGCCTGTGGGCTATGAGTATAAGAAGTTGTCTGATTTCTCAGGACTCATCAGTGATCATAAGTACAGGCCTCTGACTCACTCTCCTAATGTGGAAGTGGGCAGGCGATGAGGCGCCTGTACCCAGGCGAGGTTTTAAATATGTTGTGCTGATATTCAGCTTGTTGTAATTTTCACTATATTCTGTTCCGAAACAACACCATTTCAGCTTTGCTTTCAAAAGTCTGTGAAGCAGCATTGACTGTGAGCCATGCAACACTCAATTTCTCCTGTGAAACCAGACTAATGAAAGCCTCGCAGGGTTAACAGCTCTTTCAGACAGCCTGACCTGCCATACATATTCAATGGCAGATAAAATACAAGTAAATAAAGGCTTTAAAGGGCAAATCCAGCCTTAAACAGAGGAAATGAACACTTAGCATCAGCTTCTGGTGTCAGTCCTTCACAATCAAAGAGTGAGGGTTTCTTTTTAGCGCTGTCTTTTTTTTTTTCTTTCACTATTAAACAATCATAAAGGAAGAAAACCTTGGTTGTGAAGCTAATTTCTTTGTTAAGAATACAATGCAGCTGCAGTGCATGTTGGATCTTAAGTGAGAGAAATGGCTAGAAGCTTGGCTGTTGTGTCACTGTCTAACACCTGCAGTGCCTATTGTGTCTAGGACCCACAAGGATTCAGAACCCATCTATACTCTATCTATACTATACTATATATCTATACACCCTAGGGTTAAACGCATCGGCTAATTATCAATATGTACTGTATGTATATGTTTTTTACCAATTTTACAACACACACCAGTGGTGGAATGTCACTAAGTACATTTACTCAAGTACTGTACTTAAGTCCAAATGTTGAGGTACTTGTACCTTACTTAAGTCTTTTCTTTTCAGGCCACTTTCTACTTCTACTCCGCTACATTTCAGAGAGAAATATTGTACTTTTTACTCCACTACATTCATCTGACAGCTTTAGTTACTAGTTACTTTACACATTAAGGTTTCTGCACACAAAACACATGTAGTTTATGAAATGTGATGTTTTATTATAAATGAAACTAGCCAACAATATAACGGCCTACAAGTCCAGCTGAAATGATTAGACCATTAAACACACAACTGTTTGGATCCTTTACACTTTCTAAAATGGGAGGATGTTTCTTTACTTTTAATACTTAACTACATTTTCCTGATGAGACTTACAGACGTTTACTTAAGTAACATTTTCAATGCAGGACAAACAAAGAATTCAACACAACATAGTGCATATATACATACATACATACACATATAAATGATTTATTTGTTACAGTAACAAGTCAGTTCAACAAAGAGTTCTTTTAGAGTTCAGTGGATTACTTTTGTTCTCTAAATAACCTGGAACTGCTTGATAATATTACTTCCAGTGAAGGAGGGGTGTGTTACGTGCAACTGCAGGTTTACTGAAAAATGTATTAGAGCTCATATGTTAAAAAAATATATATTTGAAAAAGGTCAAATTACTTATTTGTTTTCCGAGATTTTACATTTGTACCAGGTGATGGGCCAAAGATGAAACGGAAGTTTGTAATATGTGTACGCTGTATCTTGTTATTAGAGTTTATTTTGAATTATGAAATCACATGACACATGAACCAACTGCTGACACCACTCTGAAGACAATAAAGCCAAACCTGTTGGGGTATAAAACACCCACTATTGTGACATTTTGAACTTTTGATACTCCTTGATTTGATTAAGTTGCCATGTGAAAAATATTAGAAGAATAATTTCAACTGTACTTAAGACTTGCGTTCAATTGCGACGAGATGCAGTCATGTTTTATTGAGAACATATTTTGCTAATGCAGAATGGTTGAATATGAATGTAAGGAACATTGTTGCTCCCATTTAACCTAGATGTAGCTTGGAAAGAAGCAGAGGAACCAAGTTGGTGAAGGACAACCCTTCTTCCAAAGTCAATAAAAGCCTAGTCTTGCTTTTACACAACAGGACACCAAAACATTGGTCTAAAGTTAGAATAGAGTGTTTGAATGTAGTGTAAAACTAGAAAAAGAGACAGAGGGATAAAAGAGAAACAGACAACTGTGGTTTTGTTGTTAGCACGCAAAAGCTACAGGTATTCTGGCATCGCCTCCTTTAGATGGTTTTCTTTTTAATAACTGCCAGCTTGACTCTGCTGCAGACTTCCTCCTGGGCAAGCTATATTCATGATTATACAACAACTACACACACACACACACACACACACTAAAGCAGTTGCATGCAGAGAGAGGCAGTGAGGGAGTGAAAGGAAGAACATGGAGCGATGGAAGCTAGGATCAATATGTGTGTTCTTGTGCTTCTATTCTTGTGTGAACCAGGGTGAGGTGGAGCCTTTCACAATGAGGACATTTTGTCTAATGGAAGATCAGGCCTTTGGTTCTGTACACATCAGCAATAGTTGTAGGTATGAGGGCTTCGTCCCCTATATTATTTACTGTGAGGTGGGAAGAAACTGCTTCCACAGCATCAATCTGCAATCCATTGCAGTAAACTGCAACTTGCATTGTCAAAAGTGTGTCAGAGTTGAGTTGTGCATTATCAGTGCATACATTCAGGGACTTATCATCAGACCACAGACATTTCAGAGCTCTTATAACCAAACATGTGGTCTAAGGGAACAGTGTGTGTGTGTTTGTGTGTGTGTGTGTGTGTGTGTGTGTGTGTGTGTGTGTGTGTGTGTGTGTGTGTGTGTGTTGCTTGGCTTCCTGTTTCAGGTGTCAGTCCTGTTAATGGACCGGAGGGTTTAAGGGTTAGGTGAGAGACAGGAAGCCCAGCTCAGGCAATCAAGACTGGGCAAGAGTGGAACACAGGCCTCCTGTTCTCTGCTGCACAGCAGCTGGCCAACGGGCTCTGTGAATTGGGGTTGATTTACACACACACACACACACACACACACACACAATGGAGGCTCTGGTCACAGCCCTAATTCACATAGGGACATGGACTCTGCTTCCCTATCTCTAATTGAGATGTATTGCCCTGTGTTTCACTGCATACACACTAACCTCGGTAGCCTCAAGCCATCTACGGCAGCTCCCAAACTGTCCTGGGGACCTCTAGGGGTCCTTGGGGAAGTGGAATGAGATCCATAGGACTTTGTAGGGGACCCAGAAGGTCTTCAGCAAAAAATGTTAATTTAATGTCATAGTCAGGACAAATTAACATGGCTATTGCAGTTTAGGAAGTAGTATCACCTTTTATTCTAACTTCCCAAAAAGCGACGCTCGGTCAGGTGCCTTTGGCGTTTGTTATTGACGCAAAAAGTCTCCTTTAGCATAATTTTATATATGTGCTTGGTCGGGACTAGTCTCGCATTGCCAGACCTTCCTCCACAGCGCTGAGGAGATGGGAGAAAAACTCCCTAACTTTCTGTCATATTTGCTGAAACTGACCCTATGTTCGAGTAGAACTACATGAAACAGGTAATTAAAAAAATAGATCCGGCTCCTCTGGCACCACCTACAGCCTGTAGTGCGATTTGCAAAAATCCACCGCTCCCTGTTCAGATGCACCAATCAGGGCCAAGGGGGGTGTCTAACTGCATGTCAATCACTGCTCATGCACACGCATTCATTCTCCCTTGTGGGGAGAGGGGCTTAGGAGACCGTTTTTGGGATTGAGCAGAAAGGGGGGAGGGACTGAGGAGTTGTTGATGTTCAAAGTTTTTGGCTAAGGAAGGATTGGGAAGATTAGGGCTTCCCAATATCCCCCTAATACCCCTTTAATACCACGTCATCTTACAGCGCTGCAGTCGAGCTGCTGCTCTGCCCAGAGTGTTCCATACAGACGCTAAAGTGGGATTTCTGCGTCGGTATCTGACACTGAGAGACACTGACCAAGCGTCAGGATTTTACCAGTTGGTAAAATTTTCTAGTGGTCCAGGTTTATTTAAGGGTGCGATTCAAGATCTAGACCAACCGTAGAGGCCATACTTTTTCATACATTATATACATTCTTTGTAGTCACTCTGAATGCTTTCATTTTCCATATCCTAAACATGAGCTCTTTAATGAGTAATTCAACAAGAGGAAAATTGCAGCCTAATGGTGGAAGTCATTATTATGCAGAGAGTCGAACGAGATTATTAGAAGTAATAAGCAAGGATTATACTTCATACTTGGTGAATTGGAATGGACGAGGGTACTTCAAATGAAACTGGAATGAGGGGAATTAATCATCGAGAAGTGTCAGAGTTAAATATCAATTATCAGAAATTAAATGTTTCAATGAATGCATCAAAACCAATTTAGGCCCATTTCTGCCGCAGTTATGACTTCCCTAGTTACTATACTTTACTATATTGGTAATATCATCAGTGTTACCATCCTCATCATCATTATCATCATCATCATCATCATTATCATCATCATCATCATCATGTCCTTGTTCCTAGGAGCTTGCAACCCACCAAGAGTCAAACATTTAACAGTAATTGCTCCAATGTTCTTTTGATTTTGACTTCATACATATGATAATTCATTCACACAAAGTGATTATAACTATCACAATCCACATCATTGTTATTATAATCACCTTTGCTGTACTTGGCAGATGGTGTTCGTGACTCATCCACACCATTGATTTTCATTTTACATAGCTGAAGTGCATTTAAATCAGGGTTAAATAAACATGGGTTTTGAAATGTGATCCCAGTAGCTATTTAAACAGCAGCTGTTTTGTATTCTAAACCTATGCTTTGATCATGTTCATGCCCAAAATATTAAAAATACAAAACAAAAACACTTCAAACATTTCAAAATCAATACTATTGAAACTATTTAAGTCAGGGTAAATCAGCGTTTGTACTCTCTCAAGGAAACATATTCTGTAGAACTGCACCTACTGTTCTTAGTTTGTCTGTGTATTTTCAAAGAGTTGTTTTATAGGTGTAATCTTTTTATTTTTATTCAAGAGATGTATGATATGCTTTGGCATCATCAGCCACGTGGTATTCCTCATTTGACACAGGCTCTGACACAGTGTATTGAAACGTTTCACAGGACTGAAACAAGCTGCGGAGTTTCGTTATCTTCCGGCCATCACTACCTTACGTTGATATGAGTTTTCCACAGTTAAGCCAAGTTAACAGTTGAGTTGATTGATATTTATTTTTGTTACATGTGTGATCTGGATGTACTGTGCAGTTCACATTTTGCTTCCTACTACCTCTGTCTTAGATTAGTTTATTAATCGAAGGTGCCACAATGCCGTTATGGATCGTTCCGTCACACTTACTTCTGCCTGTAAGATACACCATAGATCAAAGACAGAACATGGCTCCATACATTTTGACGAAGGACATCCCCACATTTTTCGGAATTCTGAGACACATAGGTATATGCATTTATACCACTTCCTCAGGACTCACTCGACAGAACAAGGCATGCTTGTCCTCATAGTTATTACATCATTGCAACAAATGGCCTTTAAAGGCATGCTATGCAGTTTCTGTTTTTTGTCAATCAGCGACCCCTAGAGTCGCTGTTCAGTACTTGTATTTATCGTTACTGTCGTATACAGAGCCGTCTCTGCACTCACGGCCTGATCCCCCCCCACCCTTCTCGCGAGATTTGACAGGGCGCCACCTACCAAACATGCATTGCTGGTTTTGCAAGCGGCGTCCCCCCTGCTTTGCTATCGGGATGATTGGCCTTATTACGAGTTCGTTCACCATCAAAATGACTTTGAAGCTGTTATAATATATTAAGGTACAAATCTTGCATAGCATGCCTTTAACAAGACTAACTCCAGCCTGTATCATAGCAATTTCATCTGAAAGTACATTCTCCACTCCTTCTTTGTGTTTGTTTCATTTGAAAGACTTTGCTAGCTTCTTACTGTTCAACTATTTCCATACTAGATTTCCATGCACTCATTAAAAGTTATTTTGAATTTCTGACAGACAAACATCAAAGTGCAGCTTGTGGGTCCAGTCATGATCTATTCCTCGACTGAATGTCCTGTAAACACGAATGCCTCTTGAAGCAGTATGAGAGGCCATACACAGTTTATCCTTGACAAGCATTCTTTGTCAGCTCCATTCTTATCTTGAAAAAGCGTTATTGAAGCAGACTGAGTGGACACTTTGATAAGCAGAGCGTAAACAGTTTTCAAGCATTGTACCTGGAGGTGGATGCTGATGCATGTGGAGAGTCTTTGTCATGTCTTGCTGGGTTGTTTTCCTCATGCTCTCATTTCATGAATCTAGTAGTAGTCTTGCATTGCCAGACCTACCTCTACAGTGCTGCGGAGGAAGGTCTGGCTAGTCCACACAGCATTCCTGGATGGCAGAAAAACGTGCTCTAGTTTATTGGCATTACTTTAAAACAATCACAATTGCCTTGGGTGGAGCCACGGTGCCTCTGCAAAATAGCCTCAGGAAGGAACTTGTTTTGGTAGAACATTTGGTAGAAGTCGTGCGAGAGAAAACTCAGACTGGACAGATAGTCTAGCTAGCTGTCTGGATTTACCCTGCAGAGATCTGAGGACCAGTTAACCATAGCAACCCTGGGAGTGTAACGCCGTGGATATTACAAATGTAAACTCTAAACTTAGAACTAATAACCAACACATTCTCCCTCCCAGTGCGTCAAAATGCGACGCATGGTCAGGTGCCTTTGGCGTTTGTTATTGATGCAAACAGTCTCCTTTAGCGTCTAACCCTTTGGAGTCACATTTAACTAGGGATGTCACAATACCAAAAATCTAGTATTCGGTACCGATACCAACAAAAGTACATGATACTCTATACTAAAGTCGATGTGTGTTAAACATAAATATTGGGCGTCATGTCACTCTTCTTTCAGTGTTTTCTTTTAGTTTCAACTTTCTGTTATGGTGTGGAGTGGAGGGGGCAAGGAGAGCGTGATTTACAAAAACGAAAACGATGCTTCAAAGCCTGGCATCAGCACACAGCCAGCGTTCGGTACCGTCTTTCATGGGTTCACCCGGAACACCCAGACAGCAAGCACGTTTAGTTACGTCTGTTTCTCTCTGCCGTTGTTGTTTTTCACAAAGAACCGGGCCGGGGGAAAGTTAACTGATGTTATAGAGGTCCGTTAAAACAAGCGCTATCAGAGAACACGTTAGGTTGTGATAGACAACGGCAGAGAGAATAGACTCACTTGCGGTTTGGGAGTTCCAGATGAAGTTGTGAAAGCCGCCGCCGTAGATGTACGGTAAAGCTAGAAGCTGAATGTGGTCAAGCCGTACAGGGAGATGCGGGGCTATTTGCTGTTTTTCCTGTTTTGCTGGTCGGTGTTCTTCTTCAGCATTTAACGGCAGTCTAGAACAATTTTAACGTTAGGCGTATATATTGCCCCCATCAGATCTGGAAGGATTGCATTCCCCGGTACCTGGAAAGAATTTTCAGAATTTTGGTACCGAAGTATCGGTTCTCGTGACATCCCTACATTTAACCACGCTTGGTCGGGACTCTTGCCATCACTTTATGACACTTTGGGTCGGCGTCACTTTTTGACGCTCTGGGTCGGGACATACGTTTAACTGACATGCAGCACAAGAACGGGACAGTCAGGTTTAGGAAAAGATGGTGGGTGGGGTTACAAAATGTACGTTTCAGTGACACGCGGGACAAGAACAGGACATGAACCCCGGTCTCCTGGGGGAAAGTCCTGTGTTGTTTGACTCATCCACCCCCCCCAACCAACCTCCTTACGCAGATTTTCGGTCTTTCATACTACTCTCTACTGTTGTCTCTCTTAAATTGTATTTGAATTCATCACATCTGTTGTCCGTTCATCAGCACTCTGATTGGTTTCACACACTTTTCTGTTCATCCGCTGGAATGTATTTTCATCATGTATCCTCGCATCATTTCATGTGAGTGAGTGCAGCACCTCGTCCACTGCACCGACACTGCTATTACTGCCATTTTCCCCCATCACATTCAATCATATTCCATTACATCCCATCGCTGACCCTGAGAAGCTTGGTGCCGCCTTCCTCTTTTTAGTGCTAGCTGAAATGTCACCCATGTTCCCCATGGGTGCATTATCCCTCCAACAATAAGACACACAGCTGCTGGCACAGGCACTTTATTGTCTGAATATGTCTCTCTATCAGTTCCTCTCCACTCTCCTACAATTACTATAACCTACAGTTATCTGGTCATCGGATTTGGTTTGTTCATCAGAGATGAGACCCACAGAAAAGACGACACACACATACAAGCACGCACACACACACACACACACACACACACACACACACACACAGCCTCCACAATAGGCTGATGAACTCTTTGTACCTTCGTCTGGAAAAAAGGCATAGATGCAGGCACTTCAGTAGGAAAACGTAGTTACTGTTCTTCATTAAATCATGTCAAAAAGATGTGTAACACATTTGAAGTCCTGACACACACTTACATGTCTACATACAGTATACGCACACATTTCTCTTGATGCCCTCTCTTATAGCACCTTCAGATCATACATAATCAAGGATGACTTGACATTGCTTGGAGGAAATGTTTATAAGTGTGCTTGTGTGTGACTTTATGTCGGACATCAATTTTAAGGAGAGTGGAATAGAAAAGGAAAGAGAAAAAAGACAACAGGAAAGTCAAGAAGAAAGAAGAGGGGAAACAGGTATGTAAGAGACATAAAAGAGAGTAAATCATCTTATATTCACACCTTGTGTCTTTAGCAACAATATTACACCCTGTGTAATTTCATTCAATTAAACTCCCTGGTGCAACACAAACTATTTGTTTTTAACAATGTTCTGGTGTCAAAATGTTAAACAATTATGAAAAGCATTGCATTTCTGTTTACAGTAGTATGCTGGATGCAAGTGATAGCGGGTAATGTTTTCCAGTTGGGCCTCATAATGGCACTTTCAGGCTTCTCACTGTTACTAATACATACAGACTGATGAAAAACATTACCAGCCGCGACAGCGACGCTGGTATTGTTCTCACTTTGTGTGTGTGTGTGTGTGTGTGTGTGTGTGTGTGTGTGTGTCTGTTTGTGTGTGTCACCATGGCATTTTACAGTGGCAACAACCACAGAAGAGGATTTGAGCGCTAATTTCGGGATGCCACGACAGTGCCTCTGTAAAATATTGGTGGAAGATTTGCCCGTAGGTGGGCTAGCTCTGGAATGGCTAAAGAAAATGCCACATACAATATTAAATGAAGTTAACTCTTTACACAATACAGTAACGTAAGCTATATAAATTAGTTGGATACATTGCTAAACCTCATTTGCTCTTACCAGAGTATCCCCGTGTACACAGCAATTCCACCAAACCCACCAATCGGTCCCAAAACGTCCCAGTTAGAGAGGAAATGCCCTAAACATATTCCTTGTAAATCTTTACAATCATTCCCCAAAAGAACCAAGCAGGCCTGCCTTGTTGCACCATCCAAATTATCATCAAAACTTGACATTTTCAGCGTGTAACATTAGCTTGATAGGTAACAAGTTGTTCTTGTTGTGAAGGGGCAAAGCCGATGTCCGGCTTGTCAGGCCTATCCTGGCACAGTACTTCCCTTGATCCATACTAGGTTTTGGTCAAGTAGCTGCTACTCTTTGAGAAGATACAGTCGCCTATGTGTAAGTATTAGTATTAAGTAGGGGAGACAACAACTGTCCCCAGATAGTTTTATCATGGGTCAGTTGTAACACGTCCAATTTCTCCAATCAGGAACAAGTTTTGAATGATCTGATTCACACTAAACATGCTCTGTTTAGTCCTTATTACACATATTACATAATCAGCATCCTGTGACACATTTTAGAAAGAAAAAGAAAGTTTCATCAGGTAAAAAAGTTTTGTAATAATGTTACTCTTCAACGCAGGGTATGGTACAACTAACCCCGACTATGGGATAAATTGTAACATCTTATTTCTTGTGCTTGAGAGTAAGCTCCAAGATACAGACAGAAATGTCAAACATTTTATAACTATCCCTGGTCTCCCCTAAGTTACAAGCAATATGATTTGAATATACAGCTTAATCTGTGCTATATACGTGCAGGGTCGCACCTGAGGCCTGAGGTACAGTATGTATGTTTTGGGAAAAAAACTGTATGAATAGAAATGAATGGAAAGAAAAATACAGTAAAAAGTGAAAAAAAGCGGAGAGATACTAGAGGGTACTGACCACTACTGAATATAGTCACTGCTGTGAATGAGTGGAAGTAGAAATTGTGAATGTCTGAACCAAATCTCTAGGCAGTCCATCCTGTAGTGGTTGAGATATTTCCGTCTGCACCAAAAGTTAGAGACAGACTTCACCATCCCTGCAGGCACACTGCTACCGTGGCTACAGGATAGAGGGAAAAAGCAGAGGAAAAAGAGGAAGCTAGGAGAGTAAAGAGAGAGAGAGAGAGAGAGAGAGTGAGAGAGAGAGTGGCATATACACATTTGTGCTGACCCCCTACCACTTTGAGAGACAAATTACACTGGTGAACCATTTCCCCCACTCTTCCTCTCATTCATTACAGCTCTCTGCAGGATAACAACAAATGAATGGCTGATGTAGGAAATCTATGTCCCACTAAGTGTCAACATGGCCCCCACTATTCAATGGCCAATCCCTCTCTCTGTAGCCATGCACCGAGCCAAAATACACCAGAATGTACTTCATTTCCGTAACGGCAATCGTTAACCGCTACAGACAAATTAATTTTCCACAATGATCGAGTTATGAAGCAGATATTTCTCAAGCGCAAACACGGCAGTAGCCTGCTGATAAATGTGGCCAATAGTGGTCTTTTATGGCTTTTACTGGAATTCAGATATCCTGCAGTTAGTACATCCTCGCTTTGTTATGGGGATTTCTCACTGACTACAACCAATCAATAGGGTTTCTTCTTCTTTTCCAATCAAATGCCAGACAAGAGAAATCATTAGTGTGGAGTGTATGTTTTGGTTAACACAGTATGTGTAAGTGCATGTCGCAGGTAGAATGCCCTATAACCTGCAGTGATTAACTGATGAATACAAGCGCTGTGACAGAGGACAAAACTGCTATTGACATAACGCTCTAGAATACAATCCTGTCACAAGGGTTAACAGAAAACTATTGCAGGAAAGTGTTCTTATATTTGTCCTCTGCACATATGTCTGAGATTGATGAAAGTATTGGCAGCTCATCTATGTGACTTATTTTGAGAATAGGGCACGTATTATAAGATAATTTAATCATGGAATGTGTATTATGTTGTCACCTATTGAATCTTTTTTGGAATTTTGTGTTAAAAGGGTGCACTAAAGTGGTTGGAAAAAAAAGTAATAGTAAATATTGAAGAATGATTAGTTTGTAAAAACTGAATAAGAGAAATGAGAAAACCCTACATCTGATTCATGAAACGAGCCCATTTGATGTTTGACGTAAATCAGAATTATTCTTAAATTAGCTGTGGTAAAAACAACTTTAAAGTCAAAGTCCACTTAAAAGCTTTGGCCAGAACTCTCAACCCCAAGCCATGGCCTTCCCCAGCAAATGGAACCTGTGCAGTTAGCATCAAGCGCATATGTGCCACCACCCCGTTATTATGGAACCCCCCCCAACTTCTAGGCAAGACCCGCCCTTCAATAGCATTCACACACTACTATTGGCCAGGCGTCCATGCATGCGCAAGGTAACGTAACCTGATTTGTTCAGGTCCTATCCCCTGACCAATAGGCTATCCTAACCTTAACCACCCGAGATCAATTCCTAACACCAACCAATCGAGCTGCTTCGTAGGGCAGGACTTGCCTAGAAGTTACTTGGGATCCATAATAACGCGCCACCACATGTTATCACAAGATTGAAGTTTTGCACTTGAGTCGGGGCACCTTAGTGGGTTGCATTCGCTTGGGTGGGCCCCAAGGGTCGTGGTCAAACAATGCTGAAAACGACATTCATGATCTATGCAAAACTTCATAAGGAAGAGGTTGGTGGTTGGATGGGTCGTCAAAGTATGTGACTATTTTAATACACCGATTACATCAAATAACAGGCAAACACACTGAATTACATGCTGCATCCTTTCCTGTCAAGCCCTTGTACATTTGAAGGCAGTTTAAATCCAGCACATGAATGGTGGACCCTGCCACTAACAATGAAAGGTACAACATACAGACTGTAAACACATTGAATGGCTATTACTGAAAACATGCCAACAATAAATAGTATCAACAACTAGGTTGGATTTCATGGACTGTCATAAATAAAGCTACTTGGACAGCACTCCAATATGATTGTTCATTGCTACACAACGGACGTTTCCCCTCCGTTGGGATTGAAGGGCTAGTTGTGGATGATTAACTCCACCTGTGCAGTATTGGTTCTATAATTAAACCCACCTGTGTGTTGAGTATTGTAATTGCCTGTGCACACGCTGAGGAAGGGCCCAAAATGTCCGTTGTGTGGCAATAAACTAATCTAATTGGAATGCTGTCATAGTAGCTTCATTTCTGATTATTCACTTTTAGGATCCAGCACCCAGCCTTCAAAGCTTTCTGAGTATCTATATGAGTTGAGCGCGTCCAGTCCTATTTTTTTATTTCATGAACTGTGAAATTGACATATTCTTTAACCCAAACCCCAACCTTTTCATAACCATCACCAAGTAGCCAAGTTGTGCGTAAACCTAAACAATGAAAACCTTAATCATAGCAGTGCCAAATCAGAAGAAAAAAAAATCATCTTTTTGGAACAGTAATACCTAAGTGTGTTCTTGACTTCTGCCAGTCGTGAATAGATTCCTTCCATTGTGTGTGAGCTGCCTGGGATTCAAGGATGTAGAGAAGGTGTAAGGGATACATATCTAAATTCAGTTTACTGCATGTTTTTTTGCAGCGTTGATACTTTTTTGCTGACAGTACTGTTCATAACAGGAATGTGTATGTATGTATATCAGTGTATGTCAGGGCAACACACTAAAGCATGTTATTGTTAAATGACTACAAGACCTACAAGGGCCATATGGGAGAGAGAGAGAGAGAGAGAGAGAGAGAGAGAGAGAGAGAGAGAGAGAGAGAGAGAGAAGGTTTAAAAGAGGAAAAACAATGTGTATGAGGGAGGAAATAGTCATACAGAGAAAGTGCTTTTGAAATGGACGCACCAAGCTGCTCCAAGCCACAGAGAAAGAGAGGAAGGGTCACCGCCATCCTTTTAAATTACACCTCGCCTAGTGGGGAGCGCTCACTTTGTGTGACCGCAGAGTTCAGCCGAGTGGGCAGAGAGTTCAGATTCAGGTTGGAGAGTGTTCAATCTCACCCTCTCTCCCCGTCTCTTCTTTTTCTCTCACTTTTGTCTTTGTTGTGAGATAGGCTTGTTCTATGATGTGATTATAGTGGAACAATACATTAATGCCTCGACATGCCATCTGCATTGCCCTAAATTTACAATCTTTATTAACAATTTACTTCAAATATGCTACACTGGGATGACAGGAGATGCTACTAATGCTGCAAAGCAATATACAGTAGTTTCTGTTGAGGTTAATGACAATAAATGTCAGTGTTATCAGCAATAATCAAATAAAAAGGCATTAGGTCACAGTTTGCACATATGACTCAATAGAGTGTGATTAGATGATGGCTGTTGTGCCTGCTTAGTAAAGCAAGAACATTTACGAATGTCGAGAGGAGCTTGGCTTTACTGCCAAGGTGCTTCCTGACTAATAATGTATGCACACCAAAACATAAGATATCGTAAAAACTAGGAGACCGACAGACTGAAGATAATTCAATGTTCATTCTATACATATACTGTACATATATATATATATATATATATACTGTATATA
Source organism: Sander vitreus (assembly GCF_031162955.1). Lineage (NCBI taxonomy): Eukaryota > Metazoa > Chordata > Actinopteri > Perciformes > Percidae > Sander > Sander vitreus. Next base: position 24,179,911 of record NC_135864.1, on the reverse strand, counting down.
GTGCCATCTGTTTCTCTTTTAGTCCACACTTAGGACCATGGAGGCCGGTGATTTGCAGCCTATAGTGGACACCTCTATGGCCAAGTGACTGATGGCTGTTCCATATTATCCTTTTAATTATGCACATTGATTCCCCTGGCAACCACTGCCTTGTTTACTCTCCGGCTGTAATGCATTTGTGTCTGCTGCTGCTGCATTGATGAATGTATCCTAATCTTAATCTGCGCACGGCAACATCCATCTGACTAATGCAGGACTCTGGGATAAATCACCGGGGTCTGACTACCACCTCCCTCTCTCTCTCTCTCTCTCTCTCTAAGTCTGCCAAATACTTGCTCTCTCTCCGTCAACTTCTTCCTTCCTTCCTTATCCCTCTCTTTCTCAGCTACTCCTTCTGCTGCTACTAAACTTCACTTGCTCTCCCTCAAACTTAGACTCTTCTCATTTTATTTTGGCTGCTCTTGCCCTCCCCTGTATCAATTCATTTTTGACTTCAATTGAATACTTCAAAGTGATCGAGTCAGTCTGCCAGCAGAACTTCATCCAAATTTCAACTGCTTGAGTGCCGCTCCAAATGGTTCATTCAACATAAGCACAGACACTTGTTATTTGCCTACCTTGGCACTGTTGAGTATCAACTGGCTACTGGTCAGAAATGTGCTCAATCAACTGAGAGTAAACACTTGAGTGTTCTCAAGGTCCCTTATTCCTTGATTCAGCAGCGTCATTACAAGACAGCATACTGATTATTGGTGTAAGCAAAATACTGTGCGGTTCATTCATATTTAGGTCACTCGGTTGACGTTCAGCTGGCTAGTCCGCATGCTTCTGTCAAGCTGAATGTATCATTCAGTCCTTAAATAAGTAAGCACAGTGTCCACAGAGCCCATAGATCATGATCAAGGGGAGAGAGCTCTAAAGTTTAGAAGCCACAATCTCAAAGTCCCCTTTAATTTTGAGTCTCAAAAATCAATCAATAAGGCCTGGATCAGAAGACCTCATTGCGATGGCTCTTTAATGTAGACAGGCGCCTGACCATGCATGATTGTTTATATGGATTCTGAATGTAATGGGAGCAGTGTAAAGACAGATTGGTATCAAAGTAGACCTCTAAGAACATCTGATTAAAAGCTTTGCAGCAGCATTTTGGAACATTTGGAAAGACTACAGCGATATTACAAGACATTTTCTAAATTTGTATTTCTTTTTTTGTGCAAAGTGAAAATGTGCCAAAGGCCCTGGATGGAAAAGCACCTTCTGTGGCAGTTGAGTGTGTTTATGATTCCTGCTTGCTGGTCAGAGAGAATCTGCTGTTTTACAGTCTGATGGCAGTGGGCACAAATGAAGTGCTCCATTTTGCACATGGTTGTAATATGTAATGTAGTTCTAAGACAATAACATGTTTTTGTTGTTGTTGTGTACAGGTAATGGTTTGTTTATGCAGTATCAAGTTGTAACCATGTATAATCATATGTCTTCAGTAGGTCAATAGTAAAATACATGTACACACTCTTTAAACCAGGCTGTGAAGAAAATAACAAAACATTCTATTCAAACATTTCTACAAAAAAAACTAATATGCTTAACTTCTATATCAGGACAATATCAACTGTGTTTTATAAACTGTTAATCATGCTGTTCCTCTACCAAACACATGAGAAACACTGCCTGCAGGATAGACTGTAGCAACCATCAGTGGGGCTGATATCTGATTTGTAGCTAATTAGTCCTTGCTAAGTAGTGTTAACAAAACAACAGAACACTTTGCAGTGTAAAAAAAGCTACTGTACAAACACATGCTTGGTACACATAGCTAGTTTTTCATAGCTCTATTTATAAGTTTAAACAGAGACAGTGTTCATTTCTTCAATTCAATTTATGAATTCCAATCAAAAGCTGATCTTTTAGTCAGTGCACAGCAGGTCAGCTGAACATGCAAAAAATTGCTAATTGTCTACGAGCCTTAACGTTCGTATTACACATTCTCACTCTAAACGCGCTGAAAAGCGACGCTTGGTCAGGTGCGTTTGGCGTTTGCTATTGACGCAAAAAGTCTCCTTTACCATCATATTTAGACGCGCTTGGTCGGGACTCTTGGCCTCACTATTTGATGCTCTGGGTCGGGACGTACGTTTAACTGACATGCAGCACAAGAACAGGACAGTAAGGGTTAAAGGTGCTCTAAGCGATGTTGGGTGACGTTCAAAGTATTTTCAAACAAAACGAAGACTAGCTCGATCCTCCCTCCTCCTCATCCCGCTCCCTCCCTTCTGTGCTTCAGCGCACTAACCCCCCCTCCCATTCCCAAATCCTTCTTGTCTGTTATTGGCTGAACACTGGAACACGGTTTGTGTATGTTTGCATGGTCCAGGTTGGACCACTTTGTTTTTGTTGGCGTGTGTGGACCCTAGGCTGTCTACAGAGACCGCATTTTTGTGTGTGTTTAGGGGACCGGCAGCTCGCGGATAGTGAGGAGATGTTTGCTGTATGTGACAAAAAATGTTGTAGCCTAAAAAACGCATGACATCGCTTAGAGTACCTTTAAGAAAATATCGTGGATGGGGTTATAAAGGTATGTTTCAGGGACACGCGGGACAAGAGCGGGGACACACACCCCGGTCTCCAGGGGGAAGGTGCTGTGTTGTTTGACCCATCCACCCCCCCAACCAACCTCCTTATGAGGATTTTCAGTCTTTCATACTACTCTCTACTCTTGTCTCTCTTAATACTACGTCATCTTACAGCACCGTGGTTGAGCTGCTGCTCTGCCTGGTGCGTTCCATACAGATGCTAAAGGGGGATTTTTTCGTCGGTATCTGACGCTGAGAGACACTATCCAAGGGTAAGTATTTTACGAGTTGGGAGTGAGAACGGGTTGGATGTGAACACGTTTGGGAACCACTGCTCTAACTCGTCCTCCACCCTGTCCCCCTCAACTCCTTCTCTCCTCACTTGGCTGGCTGGGTGAATTAGGGCTGTTGGCACGGTGGACAGGTGAGGATCCTTTATCCTTTTTCTTCCAGTTGACTACAATGTTCAGAGTGAACGGCAATGCTCCCCTCCCCATTCTTTACCCCCTCCCTCTCAGTTGTGTAGTGGAGTGTGGATGACACGGAGCACCTATACTCCCCCTAACGACTCCCCGGACACAGAACTGTTGAGTCTCTGCATGATCTCTCGACCCAGCCAATGTCAGCCTTCTGTGGATCACCAGAGCCGAATCCATGCCTGACACGAGCCCTTTATGGGCCCCGAGCAAGCACACATTCCACATACACGCACACACACACACACGCGCACACACACACGCACACACACACACACACACACACACACACACACACACACACACACACAGAGAGACACAATCAAATCGGTTTTTATTACAATGACTTGACAAATGCGTGTTACCAAAGCAGTTTCCATTGAGATTCTTATATTAATTATAGACACTTGCAGATAACTCGTAGTAATTCTGCATATCAGTAATAATATCAGCGCTGTCAGCAATATTGTAGTCACTCTCTAATCTCCCTCGTTCTCTGAACCTCTGGCTTATTCTTTTAATTTCCTCTTTTTATTAAATGGCCAACGCTCACCAGTGTTCAGCTCATTTCAATGTGATTCAACACACCCAGATTTACTGCCGTGAGATCAAAGATCGGAATAAATGTGCGTGTGCATCTCAATGGAAGGTATTTAATTTCATGCTAGCACAAAGCTCGCATTGGAGCTAACACGGTCTCAGTGGCATTGTCTCTTAAACTGCCATTGTGAAAGAGAGATCTGTAAAACTGTCTGGCAGTGTTGCAGCAGCAGCTAAGTGTAGCTAATGAAGCTCCAAGCTACTCCTGATCCACAGCAATACTATACTTTTGTTGGAAGAAGAAGTTGTAATGGTGATTGGAATGGAATGAATTGAATTTGCCTTAGTGAGCGAGCTAAGCTAACAAGCTAACAAGCTTTCTAACTGACCATTCCCTCTCCAGTAACTTTTTCACTTAACAAAATGAATAGAGTAGGCTAGGGCTGCAGCTATTGGTTATTTTAGTAATCAAGTATTCTACCAATTATTCTATCGATTAATCGAGTAATCGGATAAGAAATGATTCTGCTTTATAGTAAATAGCAAAAGTAAATATACAAGAGAAAGGTTTCATTTTTAGAAAACAATTGGCTAAATTGCATTAACAGGAATAGACACTAATGTTTTTATGCACTGGCTGCACGGGGCCACCAAGCCCCTCATTCTGTTGGCCAAAGTACATTTTTGGTGGCCCCTTCCCCCTTCATGCCTCTGGCTCTTTACACTGGATATGCACAAGCGTGGTTGACTAAGCCCAGACAAATGTGACTGTACAAAGCTTACAGCAGGGCGATTCAACTACACTGTTGTGGCGAACACATTTTCAGAACGCTGATCTGAGTGAAGTTTAGAAAGAATGATGAATGCAGACATCATCTGCATGGTCCGATGATGTCTGCAGTCTTCATTATTTCGAAAAAATTTTGCATCAATGATTTTCAATAAACAAATTATTAAAAGCCAGGGTGAAGTAATGGCCCAGGACAAAGCAAGTAGAAGCTGAAGAGTGCAGACGTCTGTTGGGGGACTGGGGGAAACAAGGACTGTCACAGGCAAGTCCAGTGTGTGTGGAACTGTCTGCATCAGGGGTAAGAGAGAGGGTCTGCAGGTGGGGAAAGACATTTGAGACCAGACAGTATAAGACGTGGATTACCACAAATCTACCAAACCAGTGGTTGTGACATCACTGATGCTATGTCCATTATTTGTACAGTCTATAGACACAGAGCGCATTGAAGTCCCGCCCCTATCGGAGGGGCAAACAACTCTCCGCTCTCCATTGACTATATTGTGTGAAGATTTCCTCCTCGTCATTTAGTATGCTAGCAACCAACAGAATAATGACTAAAAGCTGCTGTGTGGCGTGATGCACTATCGACAATGTGTATAACCCATCTGCCGACCCGAAAAAACTGAGCTTTTATGAAGACAAAAGTGGAAACAGAAGTGAATAATCACCAGAAAGAATGGGGAGACACTAACCAAACGTTATGTCACACGTTACGTTTGCAGCAAGCATTTTATTACCAAGTCAAATATCCAAATGTCAGTTGCGTCGAGGACTGATCCGCTGTATATAGGCAAACACTCTACCAGTTGAGCAAGCCAGGCGCCCCATACTATATTTCTTTAAGTTAAGCTAACACACGTAACGTCGGACATAACGTTAGCTTATTGTCTCTCCATTCTCTCTGCTGATTCCTCACGTCTGTTTCCACTTTTATCTTCCTAAAAGCTCTGTTTTTCGGATCGGCAGCTTATAAAATCTCAAATTCTGGATTCTTTACATTGTTGGTAGCTCATCCCCTGACACAGCAGCTTTTAGACATGGTTCTTTTGTTTGCTAGCAAACGGAATTGACGAGGAGGAAAACCTTCACACAATACAAGTCAATGGAGAGCGGAGAGTTGTTTTCCTCTCCAGTGGGGGAGGCTTTCAGAATATGACACGATGCGCTCTGTCTCTATGGAGTGACCTGACAGCCAATCAGAACAGGCTTTGCCGTGTTTTATTTTTTTCTGGTGCAGTGGCACACAATTCGAGGCCTCAGTGTCATGTGATGAGGCAGTATATTTCTAACCTCATCCTGTATTGTGAGTTTATTTTAGGAATTTGACTGATGTAAAATTAATCAAATTAGACATTACACGTGGGGAATATTGTTATAAAAATGTGATTGCTTGTCTGAGTTGTTGGCTTCAAAATAATGGGTGATAATATAAGTGTGTGATGATGATAACAGTAGAACTACAGTCAGATTGTTCATTTAAGTGTATATTTGATTGGTTTTTGGAGGTAAAGTAACCCTGATGCTTCTTGGCAGATCATTATTACCACTGACAGTTTTAAGGAGGTAATCTTTAACCTGTGGCAGATTCGATTTTTGAAATAACCTTCCCTACGCTGTCATCATGCAATTATTCTTTGGTCTGTGTTGTGGAGATAATAGAGAGCAGATCAGAGACTGGCAGAAAGATAGAGACAGACCGACAGCGATAAGAGGAAGAGAGGGGGGGAGAGCCTCAGGGCACGAGGAGGTTGGGGGTTCAAGATTTGACTTTAGATGGCATCATCGAAAACAAAACAAAAAAAACCATTTTATTTCAACATTAAACTCGGTGGACCAAAAACAACATGGCAGACATGCCACAAAATGAAACATGTGCATCATTAATACTAGTAATTCAAAGCTGAGTGAGATGTGGAAGGCACACAGCTGCGAGGGCCTCATGGGAAACGCAGGACTCAAACAAACACAGGGCTTTCACACTGGAGGCTGGTGTTCGCGTCCCGTTTAAAAATACAAGTAAACGGGGTGACATTTTAACTTTACGTAGCAATCAGAATACATCACGTTCTGCTTCACATGCATATAATTACGTCATGTACGTATGCACGGATGTGAAGTAACCAACAAATGTACTGATTTTAACTCAAACCACGATCTTTTCCTAAACTTAACTAAGTCGTTTTTGTGCCTCAACCTAACCAAACTTTGTCCGTTTCACCAGTTAATGAATAAAGAGTTTAAAACTGCGACCGTTACGTTCTCTGGGTTTGGCAGGCTAAACTCTTTTAATGTGGACAAGACTCTGATGGTTTTATTTTTTAACTTTTTGTTTGATTTCATTCTTTGGGAAACTTACAGTACAAAACAAAAGTCGTCTGTCCAACATTGTTACACAGGCCAGCAAGACAATAGGCATACGGCAGCTCTCTCTAACAAAGATCTTTGACAGACAAGTTCTGCAGAAGGCACGGCCAATCTTGTCAAGCTCTAACTACCCAGTCTGGGAGGAATTCATTCCTCTTCCCTCTAGGCCGAGATATAGGCTCCCTAGAGCAACAGAACAGGACATTTTCTTTTGTTCCTTGTGCAATTAAAGCTTTTAACTTGCACATGTCTTGAGTGCCCAGTTTTTATTTGTGCCACTTTGGGCGTTCTCCGGGACACTTTTAGAAATAACTTATGCAGACAATCTCAAGGGATTTTATTTGACACTGTCCAGAAAATCGACACATAGTTTTAACTTTCGATCTCAAGGGATTTTCTCTGAATCGGTAAACGGCTTATGTGATGAACGCTGATGGAAACGTTATTTGCCCAATAAATAATGAATTGCGATTATGTTTTAGGTCATTTAATGCTTGCAACCCGCCATCATACGAACAAGAAGAAGTTTTAGGTAAGTTTCGCTTTTACATGGCAGATGTCAACAATATAAATGGACGAACGATACAAAAGACTTTTTTGAAAACGGCTATCTTAGATAGCAAAAAATTATTTATCTGCATCATCATAGCGATGTTGTGATAGCGTTGCTGTCTTATTATAGCTTGATATGTTGCTATCAGCTGGCACATAAGCACTATTACAACTTGTGCAGTATTTATTATTATCATTTGTAGGTAGACTGTGGATCCATTTTGGCTAGCAAACTTTGTTCCCAAATGTTAGCTTGAATGTTGTGCTATTCTGTGAGTAAATGAATGGAAACACCTTAACATGTATCAAATCTATTCCATATACCAATTGACCGCAAAAAAGCATGTGACGTCATTACACACAGGTTTTTATTGGCTTTAAAGTCGTTGGATGGAAACACACTTTCACCGGCTTTATTCGCATGAATGTTTTTAGTGAACTAAAGATAATTAAAAAAGTGGATGGAAACATAGCTATTGTTTGTTTTGTTCAACAAATAATTGGAGAAAAAACACAACAAATAAATAAAACATGTATTCATTATTAATAAAATAATTCAACAATTTTAAGGAAAACCTGGAATCATGACCAAAGTCATCTTTGGTCATGATTCCAGAATAAGGTCCATTCCAAAATAATTTTCTGTCAATGGACTGACAGCTCTAATTGACAGAAATACTGTTGGGCAGTCGAACATATACAGTATTAATGCCTCATATTTTGAAAGCTCTTCATATGTTTTGTATGTAAAACCTAATGTGTGAAGTAACAACAGTAACTGCAGCTGTCAGATAAATATAGTGCAGTTAAAAGTATTAAAAAAGTAACAGGGGTTGTGTCTCTGAAGCCTGACATTCACTTGTGAATGTATTTAAATGCTTTATTTTATATTTTATTTATCTACAGTTAAGATATTCATGTGATAATGGCTTCATTATGTATTGACTGTGGCTTTACATTCAAACAGCAAATTCACCATGTTTGTATATGTCACTTCAGATACAAATACTACAAAAATAGTACAGTGTGCTGTAGTACCGTAACGCGAGTACAGTACAGCCACAAAGCCAACCAAGTGCCAATCATAAATAAGATGTGATGCAACTGGATTAAGACACAGAACATGGACATGAGGGATAGGACTCCACAGTGTAGACAAGCAGGCTGGTCCAACAAGTCAAATCCTCAAAAACCTGCCTTTGTTGTCTCACTGTCTGGTCCAAAATATGTGATGTTTAAAGTGTCTCCTGTGTTTCGTTATTTTGTATTTTTGGCCAAAACCAGGGTCTAGGGATGGGGATGGTGATGTAATTCAGTTGGTCTGTCCAACACAATGTTCCAGAGCAAGATATCTCAAACACTGCTGGCCAAAGTTCCATAACATTCAATGGGGATGTTTTTTTTAATAAATTTTTTTAGAGATAATTTTTTGTGGCATTTTTAGGCCTTTTTTGACAGTTTAGACATGAAAGAGGAGATAGAGGGGGAATGACATGCGGCAAAGAGCGGCACGTCAGAACCAAACCAACAGCCGCTGCGTCGAGGACTGAGCCTCTGTACATGGGCGTCCGCTCTACCAGGTGATCTACCAAGGCATCCAATGATGATGTTTTTGATGACCCCCTTGCCATTTCCTTTCATCAGTTCAAATTCTTCCCTAGTGTTAAAGAAAGACTGTAATCATGATAAAGTTTACTAAACATATTCCTGCTCTCCAGAGGATGGACCCTTTCCGTTTTGGACACTCCATGAGTCTTCCTCAAGTGCCACCTTCAGGACAAAATGTCAGCTTTGCACACAAGTGTTATCATAATCTTACAAGCAGATTGCCATGCAATTTTCTGAGCACATTCATGCACCCAAGGTGATGAAAGCTTTAGTTTTTAATTGCTCATGACCCTCCTCTTGTGCCACCCTCAGCACAAACTTTGCATTTTAGCTGCACCACTGCAAAGCAAGGACAAGAATGGCAATGCATCTTCCTCTTCCTTTTCTTTAATTTTATATTGTGCTAGTATACATTGTATACTTGTTAGCCTCAGACTAGTCTATATTCTGTCTGAGAAATTCTGAAATTCTGCCGGATGCATGTATTTTTCCATTTCTTTCCACTTTCTTTGTGTTGGAATTTTAAATTCGGTGGATTAATGGGGACTATTTTTGACTGCTCCTCAAATCTCTGCAGGGTAAATTGCGACAGCTAGCTAGACTATCTGTCCAATCTGAGTTTTCTCTCGCACAACTACAGTCAGGTCCATAAATATTGGGACATCGACACAATTCTAATCTTTTTGGCTCTATACACCACCACAATGGAGTTGAAATGAAACGAACAAGATGTGCTTTAACTGCAGACTTTCAGCTTTAATTTGAGGGTATTTACATCCAAATCAGGTGAACGGTGTAGGAATTACAACAGTTTGTATATGTGCCTCCCACTTTTTAAGGTTATAAACACTACATAACAATCATAAATCAAACTTTCACTTTTTAATACTTGGTTGCAAATCCTTTGCATTCAATTACAGCCTGAAGTCTGGAACGCATAGACATCACCAGACGCTGGGTTTCATCCCTGGTGATGCTCTGCCAGGCCTCTACTGCAACTGTCTTCAGTTCCTGCTTGTTCTTGGGGCATTTTCCCTTCAGTTTTGTCTTCAGCAAGTGAAATGCATGCTCAATCGGATTCAGGTCAGGTGATTGACTTGGCCATTGCATAACATTCCACTTCTTTCCCTTAAAAAACTCTTTGGTTGCTTTTGCAGTATGCTTCGGGTCATTGTCCATCTGCACTGTGAAGCGTCGTCTAATGAGTTCTGAAGCATTTGGCTGAATATGAGCAGATAATATTGCCCGAAACACTTCAGAATTCATCCTGCTGCTTTTGTCAGCAGTCACATCATCAATAAATACAAGAGAACCAGTTCCATTGGCAGCCATACATGCCCAAGCCATGACACTACCACCACCATACTTCGCTGATGAGGTGGTATGCTTTGGATCATGAGCAGTTCCTTTCCTTCTCCATACTTTTCTCTTCCCATCACTCTGGTACAAGTTGATCTTTGTCTCATCTGTCCATAGGATGTTGTTCCAGAAATGTGAAGGCTTTTTTAGATGTTGTTTGGCAAACTCTAATCTGGCCTTCCTGTTTTTGAGGCTCACCAATGGTTTACATCTTGTAGTGAACCCTCTGTATTCACTCTGGTGAAGTCTTCTCTTGATTATTGACTTTGACACACATACACCTACCTCCTGGAGAGTGTTCTTGATCTGGCCAACTGTTGTGAAGGGTGTTTTCTTCACCAGGGAAAGTATTCTTCGGTCATCCACCACAGTTGTTTTCCGTGGTCTTCCAGGTCTTTTGGTGTTGCTGAGCTCACCGGTGCGTTCTTTCTTTTTAAGAATGTTCCAAACAGTTGATTTGGCCACACCTAATGTTTTTGCTATCTCTCTGATGGGTTTGTTTAGATTTTTCAGCCTAATGATGGCTTGCTTCACTGATAGTGACAGCTCTTTGGATCTCATATTGAGAGTTGACAGCAACAGATTCCAAATGTAAATAGCACACTTGAAATGAACTCTGGACCTTTTATCTGCTCCTTGTAAATGGGATAATGAGGGAATAACACACACCTGGCCATGGAACAGCTGAGCAGCCAATTGTCCCATTACTTTTGGTCCCTTAGAAAGTGGGAGGCACATATACAAACTGTTGTAATTCCTACACCGTTCACCTGATTTGGATGTAAATACCCTCAAATTAAAGCTGAAAGTCTGCAGTTAAAGCACATCTTGTTCGTTTCATTTCAACTCCATTGTGGTGGTGTATAGAGCCAAAAAGATTAGAATTGTGTCGATGTCCCAATATTTATGGACCTGACTGTATTTTGCAGCGGCTCTGTGCAGAGCTTAGCGCCGCCCATAACGACTCTGATTAGTTTAAAGAAATGCCATTAAACCAGAGCACGTTTTCCTCCCAGGAAGGAAGGTGGAGGAGGGTCTGGCAAAGCGAGACTAGCCTCAGACTAACCATAGTCTTACGAGGATAGGTTCCTTTTTTCAAACTGTGAGAATCTCACTTTCAGACGTGCCATCATATAAAGTGCTTTAGATAATCTGGATAAACTGTCAGTTTGTTTACAACCACTTTCCCTACATCTCTGCAATTAACTTGGTTGAGTGTTATCATAAGGTGCCAACACTACAAAATGAGACCTACATTGTGATGAACCAGAATTTTTCTTCATTTAAGACATCATAGTTTAACCATATTTGTATTGCCAGGAAACCAGACCACCAACTGATGACACTTAGTTAATAATCAAGTGTTTCCCATTCAGTCAGTTGATCAGAAAGTTTTTGGTGGTCTTCTCTCCAAAAGAGATGTGATGCTCACTGGTATCTCTTTATATATAAGGCTCTTGTTGGGAAACAACCACACTACCTTCCAGAACATCTCTGTTACCCAGGGAAACATGATCAGACTCACTCTGCTGACTGGCTTTTACTTCATGTTCCACGAGCTAGCTCTGAACTTGGAAACACTGCTTTTAACTCTAGTGCACCTGAGTCCTGGAACAAATTACAGCACTTCCTTAAAAATCAACTCACTTGTGCTTTTTGGACTATTTAGAAATGTGGTTTTAAACCTGCAAACTTCTACTTGTAGTTGCTTTCCATAGTTGTACCTTCTTTTACATCCTTATTATCCTAATTTATTCATCAAATCAATATTACAATTCAGAAAGTTTTGGTGTGTTTCCATTTTTCTTATGGCGGTGTCGCTTCTCTTATGTGATGTTAATTTGTTGTTGTCTTTGTAATTTGTCTCGATGTCGCTGTAAATGAGGACCATCCCTTCAATGATTTCTCGAGTATAAATACTGGTTGAGTGGATTTCTCAGCCTTGTCTACAGGTTCAAATAGCCATGTTTTGACAGAATAAATCTCAGTGGACTTTTCAACCAATCCACATCACCCCCCTGCCAGCTTTCAGCAGAGGCCTTGGTTAGACCTCGGTGATGAGTGTACCATCGAGGCTGTTTGTCTGGCACGCTGCATCTTCCCCTGGAGAGCTATTTCATTATGGCGTTAGCTGCCTTATTTCCGATTAAAACTACCTCTCGCACAACAATCAACTTGGAAAGCCTCACAGGAACACTGCATGATCCGTGTGTGTGCATTGTGTGCGTGTGTGTGCTCTCTGCCAGTGTGTGTGTGGGGCTAGTATTCCCAAGAAAGGGTTGTTTCTCCACCTCAATGAGCAAGAATAATGAGTTGCTGGTCCATCGAGGGAGGGGACAACTCTTATCATTTCGCTCTTCCCTCTCCTGCCATTATTTGCCAATTACCAGCATGTAAAATGTCTTATATGTACCCACCACCAGCAACCGCACGCATAATAGCTTTGTCATTTACTAATTCATTTTGAGGATTTTGCTGTATTATTTGATGAGCTACTTCAACGCAGTAATTGCAAAGCAGAGGGGGAGTGGTGCCTTGGCACTGATTAGCCAATTAGTTAAATGATCAAGCCTGGTAAATCCCAAGCTCCTCCTGGTAAATGTGAACGTTCCAGCGTTCAGTCGATCTTAGCTGACTCTTATGCTTTGATTTTGCACCTTGTTGTGGCAATCCAAGAGTGGTTCCTTGAATTATCTACTGTAAAAAAAAAAAAAAAAGGCATTAGCAGGAGTGCTGAAGGGAGAATTTCCATTACAGTTGGGATTGGATCCACTGTCAAGGCAGCTTTCATTATCTTTTCGAGTGGGTTGGCATCGGAAAATATCCTCTGGCACCGCCAAGATTTTCAAAGAGTACGTTCTACTTTCTGCCTGCATGGATAAATAAAACAGAAATTCTAATGAAACCTTGATCCAGTGATATATTGTATTAGGCTTGTGGTAAGGGATCCAGACCATTAGCACCATAATGAACCCTCAAGCGTTTTCCTATTCTTTCTTATTGCAAATTCAAAGATAGATGGCTTATTTCATTATACTTCAAACCTGATCAAAAATCGTTTTGGATACAGAAAGTTTCAGGATGCCCCAATGTGTCTTTATTTGACTTATTTGAGTTTCTTTCACCAGAAATATTTTTGATCAAATCAAATTACAATTGGTATGAAGATTGATAGACTGACATGGGATTGACCTCTGCATCAGCACATTATCACATGGATGGATGGTAGGAATTAGAACGTATAACCATGTACAAAGTCATCCGCATTATAGACAAACTTACCATATCCACCCCATGTTTACCTATATGGGAGCATAAATAAGCAATGTGATGCCTGAAATACTGACTTTTTATTAACCCAGTCATTAGATTTTATGGTTAACAAAATGAAAACTTGAAGTCATCTTAGCTTTATTTGAGGCAGCATCACACTAATACATTTTTGTTTTATTCTTTTGCTATGTTTATGCCTTAGGTCCACACTACTCTGACATTTCCAGGCCCCCAAAACAGAGACTGGTTCAGTTTAGCTGTGTGTGTAGCCTCTTCAGGGCAAACCCTTGAAGTTTGCCTGTTGGAGGGCAGGCCACATGTGATATACAACAGTATTTTAGTATTCTAAAGAGTAATGTCCAGTTCGGACCAAAGATTTAGGACGAGACTACTTGAAACTTGCAACTACTTGCAATGTACCAGTCTATAACTACAAATGAAGTTTGAAAATTATGACTTGGCTACGAGCTGATTGGCTGAGCTAATCTCTGGACGCAGTGATCTGCATACAGTAAAATCCTCAGTAAGGAACTTTGTTTAGTGGAACATTTGCACCCCAGCCAAAGAAAATGCCACATACAACAAAGCAGGCCTGCCTTCTTGCGCGATCCAAATTTTCTTCAAGAATTGACATTTTCAGCCTTTACATTGCTAGCTAGACATCTTTAAGATCCGCTGCCTCCGCTAAGCGCACAATATTCTGCAGGATGAGACACACCCCTCAAACCATCTCTTCTCCCTGCTTCCATCTGGCAGGCGGTATCGGGTTTTTAGAGCACGCACTTCCAGGCTGCAGAACAGTTTTATCCCCAGGGCCATCACAGAACTGAACAATCATGCCCCCCCCCCCCCCAGTCAGCACAGTTGCACTTTCTAGATAGGGATTCTATGTAATGGAACTCAGTGCAATATTGAATGCATTGATAATGTTTTTATATTTTTCTTATTTTATCTATTGTGTGTGTATATGAAAGTGAGTATTGTTTTAGAGGCTGCACAAGCTAATTTCGTTGTATGGTTCTACTGCACAATGACAATTAAAGTCTATTCTATTCTATTCTAGCTCAAAGTTTTTAGTTGTTCCCAGAAGCGAACAGAGTTTGAGGATGGCAACACACAGAGAGCGGAAGGTGAGGGACATCCGGCACTTGAGCCAGGATTAAAACTCTAAAATGAAGTAACTTACACAAGCACCATTGCGGATGTGGGTTTCACTGTGATGCATTAGCTATGTAAAAAAATAAATAAATTGCTATTGAATATATTCCAGGAAATGCGGCTGTGGCTCAAGTGGTCGAGTGGTTTTCAACCAATCGGAAGGACGGTGGTTTGATCATTGGCCCTGCAGTCTTCATGTCGAAGTGTCCTTGGGCAAACAACTGAACCCCAAATTGGTCCCGATGCCGTGCCATCGGTCTGTGAATGTGTGTGAATGTTTATCTGATGAGCAGGTGGCACCTTCTATGGCAGCCTTGCCCAGTGTATGAATCTGTGTGAATGGTTAATGGTTCCTGTACTTTATAAAGCGCTTTGAGTAGTCGTTAAGATTACAAAAGCGCTATATAAATGCAGCCCTTTTACAATTTACATTATATGAAGGTCATGGTAATACTCATGGTGGGTGTATAAATGTATGGTGTTATTCGGTGATGCAAATCAGAGACAGTTGCAGAAAGTTCGCTTTTGATTACCACAATGTGAAGCTGTTTGAGTTGATATGGTCTTCCTCATCACTGGTAGGATATTGACGCTTTTCTTTGCTTTCACCATGTTAGCTCCCCTCCCTGTGTGAAGCGAGTCATGTGGTGAAACAATAGCCTGCCGTTTGTTGATACAATAAATGCAAGTGGTTTGTTGCAAGAGATCTCCTTGTTAATGCAAATACATCCAAATGGTTATCACAGAAATGAGATTGAAATCCTGGTTTTAATAGGATTCATCTTGAGAAGACTGGTGAAACTACTTCTAAACTCATCACAAAAGATGAATTGTGCAGCACAACAGCTGTTATATTGGAATCATTTGTCTCTCCCTGTGCTTTTTGAAGCATTAATGTCTGCAGTAAACAGGCTCAGTGCTGACTACCTGCTGTTATTGAACTCAGGTGATAATCTAAATATCAGACCTGCTTTGAAGCATTGCTGCAGCTACATCATGCGAGAAAAGGGCCATCAATACAACTTGTTAAAGGCAATGACTGGGATGAATTCAAGCTTTCACACATTCATTTAAGGTTGTCAATACGTCGTGATTGATTTTCTTCCTGCAGACTTTGGTTGCTCCTGATCAGCTGTTTCACACTTGAAGTGGTAATCCATGAGTTCTTTGTGTGAGTGTTTTTTTGAAACAATCCGGAGGCTCAGCGACTCCTGCGAGCAATCGCTGCTATTCGCAAAAGATACGCGGCAGGTCTATTTTCACGCAAGCCGCAGGGCGTTCAGACAGCCGGGCAGGAAGAGAAACAGCGAGAACATCCAGTCAATTTAGCAAAAGACACCCCCCCAATATGGTCAACTTCGGTTGTTTTAAAGTGCTCTATAAATAAAGTTTGATTGATTGATTGGTATTGTATACGTCTCCTCTACAACATCATGGACGATGAGATATTCATCTTGGAGGTGGAAAAACATAACATGACACCACAGATCTTTTTTATAAAGACAACGCCAGAAAAGACAAGGCATTGAGTTTAACTGCAGGAGCGCTTGGAGTGGAAGGTAGATACTAGCTTAATGCAACCCGTTCTCACTCCCCACTCGTCAAATACTGACGCTTGGTCAGTGTCTCTCAGCGTCAGATACTGACACAAAAATCACCCTGTTAGAGACAATGGTAGAGAGTAGTATGAAAGACCGAAAATCCGCGTAAGGAGGTTCGTTGGGGTGGTGGATGGGTCAAACAACACAGGACTTCTCACCCAGGAGACCGGGGTTCATGTCCTGATCTTGTCTCTTGACCCATGGAACGCAGTACAGATGTGCCCAGTAGAAAATCTGGGTGAGAACGAGACTAAAGGCAGCAGAAGAGGAGTCCCTGAAGCATGGCAGCCAAAAGTCAGTGGGCTGCTAGCCCTTGCAGAGAAGGGCACCCCGGGACATCATAGGGAGGAACATTCTGGATCAGTAGCTACAGGGAAACTTCCAGAGCCACAGGAGAGAGTGTGCCCACACCACAGTCCAGGAAGAAATCCTCTCTGTGCAGGTGGAGGGCAGCAGTTCAGCCGCAGAGGCCCAGAACAATCATGCCACTTGAAGACCATCCACAGGGGCTTCACCCACATAGGCCCCCAGAATAATGAAGGTCCTGGCTAGGTGGGGGCTGGGGACAGAGGGGAAACATGCAGCAGAAAGCTTCCGAGAGAGCAAAAGCAAGGTGAAGGCAGAAGTAGGAAAGTAGAGGCTCGTGTGCCAAAAGCAAGTTCAGGACAATATGACAACAATGATTATCAAATTGATAAAAGATAGATGATAGATAGATAGCTATTTCTTGATCCCAAAAATGGGAAATTACAGTGTTACAGCAGCAAAATATCAGTCACACAGCACGGAATATACATAAAATACTAGGATACAATATACATGAAATAATAGGATACAATAAACATACATACAATATACATGAAATAATAATAGGATAGAATACAAGAACAAATATGTACAACTGCTTAACTAGTAATGATAAAGATGTAGATAAACCTATTGTGCAAGTTGCACTTAGTGCAAATGTGATGTCTAAGAGTCTTATCTAACACCCAGTGTTGAGGTGTTAAAAAGTTGTATTGTCTGTGGTAGGAATGATTTTGTTGTAGCGGTCCGTGCGACACAGAAGCTGTTGGAGCCTCTTAGAGAAGGTGCTCCTCTGATGGACCTGTGTGGGGTGGAGAGGGTGGTCGGGGTTATCAATGATACATAACAGTTTGTTCAGTGACCTCCTCTCTACCACAGCTTCAAATGTCTCCTGTTTGCAGCAAATAACGGAGCCAGCCTTCCTGATCAGTTTGTTCAGTCTGTTTGTGTTGCTGGCTCTGATGAGAACAGAGCGCTGGCCATAACAGACTGGTAGAACATCTACAACATTCTGCTGCACACGTTGAAGGATCTCAGCTTCCTCAGGAAATAGAGTCTGCTCATCTCCCTTCTTATGGCTGCAGTGATGTTGATTTTCCAGTTCAGCCTGTTATCGATGTTGACGCAGGTATCTGTACTCCCCAACCTTGTCCCACGATCTCCACCCAGAATGCAAAGGGGCTGCAGACCGTTCATTCTGGCCTGAAGTCCAATCAACATCGCTCTGGTCTTATCCACGTTCAGCAGCAGGTGATTCTTTACAGCCCTCCACAAGAGATTGTCCTGGCGCTCTATACTTCCATCCCTTATACACCCAACAACTGCAGTATCATCAGAAATCTTCTGTAGGTGACATGACTCTGACTTGTACTGGAAGTCTGTGGTGGATAAGGTGAACAGAAGAGGAGACAGCACAGTCCCATGTGGAGCCCCTGTACCACTCACCACCACATCAGACAGAACACGGTCCAGACGGACAAACTGTGGTCTGTCTGTCAGGTAGTCAGTGATCCAGGAGACTGTGGGCGCACCGACACCCATCAGCTGCAGCTTCTCACCTAGTAGCAATGGCTGGATAGTGTTGAATGCACTGGAGAAATCAAAAAATGTGATTCTCACAGTGCCGCCATCCAGGTGCAAATGAGCTCACTGCAGAAGACAGATGACAGAGTCGTCCACTCCCAGACGAGGCCGGTAGGCAAACTGTAGAGGGTCCAGAGAAGATCTCACCTGCGGCCTCAGGTAGGCCCAGACCAGCCTCTCCAGCACCTTCATCACATGGGATGTGAAAAGCAAATAAATGTATGACTGCAAGTAGCAGGAAAGTGATTGGGCTCCATTTTGGAAATTGAATCATTAATGGGGAATAAAGTGATTTCAAAGTTGTACTATAAACCCTACTGTATATTCAACATCACTTACAATGTATTGATCAATTAAAAAAGTATTTTAAAATAGAAAACGTTAAACTTTTATGAATGTTTGTATTCATAACACGAGGTATGGGCTGGGTCCGGATTGATTGCCGTTTAGTCAGGATGGGGACCTTGGTCCAGACTTGAGAAGCGCTGGAATACATATTGCCAACGGTATTTCTATCAAACGGAGGGGTTTTATGTACACCTGAGAGAGACAGATATGTTTCTAATGGAAATGTAGAGAATTCATCAATGTGTATAAAAACTCAAAAGGAGACCTCCAAACATATTGCAGTGCTTTTCTTTTTCTGGGGCACAAATAAGAATTAGAAACCTGTTTCTAGATCAACACAGCAGTGCTGTTTGATAAAGGCATGGTTTGGTTCGTGGAGCAGAGGTTTGTTATTTTCTCCATACCTATTAAATATACATCAATTTATATATGTACCTTAGGGCAGTCTAGTTATTCAAACACAAAAATGTCAAGTATGTCTATGATATGACATATAAAAGCTTTTTAACTAATGGATATTGTAGAATATTTGCAGGAAGGATGGTGTGATGTTCATGCAAAAAGTTATACTACAATTTCACTTTTTAAAGGTCACAGACTTCAGACTTACAACAGAACTACGTCCTAAAAAGGAGACTACTCAACAGAGGCCTCAGGAGGCTCTCCCACTGAGCTGTGTGTTTGGATTAGAAAGTCTTTCCATTCTCACCTTAGTTATCATTGAGAGGAAACGTCATGGCCTTGACTATTTACTTTAGTATTTTCAAGAGATTTATATAGTTCATCTTGCTCACTAAGTGGCAAAGCACTGTAGAAAATGGCAGGAAGAAATGATGGGCAATAGGAAGGAACATAAATCACAACTTTAAGGAAAAGATTATTAATTAAATATGCACCAACTTGTTAATAAAGAACCAAAATGTCTAAAAAGTTAGGGGATCACTAGTGATGGCCAAAAAAATCTTTATGAAGCTTCATAAAGCATTTTCTTTATTTTCTGAGCCCACTAGATGGCGTTCTATGTGCAACAAAGGGTTGAAAGCACACTGAATTGCCATACCTTTAAACTTTGTATTTAAACCAAGAGTGCCATCTAGTGTGAATTAGAAAATAATGAAAAATAGTTCATGAAGCTTCATTTGGACATCACTAACTTATGAACACATACCTTCAGCTTACTTAAAAAACAAAACAAAATAAATGATCTGGGTAGATTTGTAGGCATGTCAAAAAGTCGTTTCAGTAGGCCTACGTTTTTTTGTAAAAGTAAACCTATGCGTATTTGTTCTCGTGGATATGACTCAACGTACAATCATTTTCCTCAGAATACGATAATCTTAAGCTTCTGGTACGATAGTTTAAAATTTCCCATCAGCAACGCTGGCAGGCTCTGTAGTCGGATGATACTTGGTCCAGTTTCAGGCGCTTCACAACACTGTGGGTACTGGGTTAGTATTCATAACGAATACTGCTAAATTTCACGGACACTAACTGATACGACCAATGCCTACTTTCCTAGCAGTTCTGACATGACATCTGACCTCCATATAGAGGGGAAAGCAGTCAGTACCTCAGAAGTCTCAATGGAATACACACACACACACACGCACAGTCATGAACTCATATGAAATCCCTCTCTCATGTTAACAAACCCTCTGCATCCCACTTACAGTCCTAACAGGATTTGAAAATGTTTTTGCTCTTGGTAATGAAATGCACATAGCAACAGATTGTGTTGCCCACGGCAACTTCAAACATGTCAA
This sequence comes from Sander vitreus, assembly GCF_031162955.1. NCBI lineage: Eukaryota > Metazoa > Chordata > Actinopteri > Perciformes > Percidae > Sander > Sander vitreus. The sequence continues at coordinate 24,159,619 of NC_135864.1, read as the reverse complement.
CAAGGATGTTTTGGAGTAGTTTTTCTCTCTGTAAGTAGGTTAGGTCCTTATTGTTACCACACCATTACTGTGAGTGTACAGGATCAGCAGGAAAGCCTTGCAAGTACAATGCAAACAAATTAACTGTTTACACCTCAGCACTTTTAATTTCTAAAGGGGACAATATGCCCAGATTTCAAGAATATGAAATGTAAGTTTTGTTCATAACCGGCTTGAATATTTTACCACCAGCATGAGGAGACAACATTAGACATATATTAATCTGTAATGTTCTGTACATAATCTGTACATTCCTGACATTTTTTGAGAATGTATTTTTGGCTTTCCTATTACTAAGTTGTACTGTTTCATTGTTACATTGAAATGGTAAATGTAAATTTAATTGTGTCATCACTAGATAATTACTAACAGCATGAACTACAGAAAGAGTGTGGGAAGTTGTCAGAATGGCAGGCAAACTGCGTTACAGAGAAAGAGATGTCCCGAGCCGACCCTCAGGTCAGGTATCAGCTAAAATAAAGCAGAACAGATCCACATTTTTCTATTTCTCTCATTCTTTCTTTCTGCTGCGCTGTCCATATTATCTCCACACTGCTCAGACACGTGCACTCCACACACTGACGGTACGTTGTGTATGTGCATGCAAACAATCACATGTATTTCTAAGCAGATTTTCTATTCTCTATTCTGATAAAATCCCCCGGGCCCCCTCTGATTATTGTTCCCCACTGTGCCACCCTTAAGAGGTAAGAGGATGGCTAATCTGGGCCTGGAGGAACTGACCCTTTAAAAGTAGAACAAATTCATAAAGATGTATAATACAGAGCTGCGTATGCCTGCCTCTTCTCACCATATTACTAGTGCTGATCACACACAGCTTTTAAAGCCATGTATAGCAACATACAAACATGGGTACATTCATCTGAAGGAAGTCTAGTAATAATGGCACAGCGTGGTGTCAACATAAAACACAGAGCTTTTAAGCCAGAGAGGGGGGTTTACTTTGCGGCAAAATCTAAATATCTTCTCCCAGGAAGCGCTCGTTCGTTCCTTGGGGGTGTTTTAACCATAATTTTTTTCCTAAACTTAACTAGTCGTTTTATTGCCTAAACGTAACTGTCATCGGTGCATTATTATAGATCCCACGTAACTTCTAGGCAAGTCCCACCCTACAAAGCAGCTCGATTGGTTGGGGTTAGGCATTGACCTTGAGTGGTTAAGGTTAGGCTAGCCAATTGGTCAGGGGATAGGACCTGAACAAATCGGGTTACATTACCATGCGTAAGCATGGACGCCTGGCCAATAGAAGTTTGTGAATGCTATTGAAGGGTGGGTCTTCTCTAGAAGTTGCGTGGGTTCCATATAAAGCATCATCGCCAAGTCATGAAGCTCACTTTTTCTGGCTAAACTCCACTACCATGGCCCCCGAAAGGACCGTGATCTGGTGGTGCCTGTAGCCGGCTCACAGTCACCTGTTGGCGGCTAACTGCTGCTCAGATTTTATCGTTCTATAGCACTCTAGACTATTCTCGTTACAGCGCTTTACTTAGTTTAAAATACTTCTATTTTAGGTATATAATATATGGTATATTGGTGAAGTAGCATTGATCACTTACAAATTACAAATATTTCAGCAGAGGCCGGGATATGTAGACCACAAAGGTGTAAATCCCATGGATACCCCCGGAAAATCGCACCCTGTTTGAAAGCAATACTTGAGTATCTTACCAGAAAATGACTTTGGTAGAAGTTAAAGTCATATTTTAGAATATTACTTGTGTTACTAAGTCTTAAAGTATCTGATATTAACTGTACTTAATTATCAAAAGTAATTTTCTGATATTAAAAGTAAAAGTAAAAACTAAACTTCATTGTGGCTTCCTTATAGTGTAGCATACTATTCAGGGTTTCCACACCTTCTTAAACATTAAATTCAAAGTATTTTCCAGCACTGTCCAGGCCCAATTCCTTCAAGTTAAAGGACCAAACACGGCAGATTTTGAGAGGGCTGACACCAATGAAGACAAAAACAGGAACAGCATTTTCATTTTTTTAAATTAATCTTTCACTCCAACGTACAAAACATTTCTTGCAAATACGGCCCCAGGAGTGTAACGTTATGTGCACCACTGTAGTCAGGGCGGTTATCATCTGTTGTGTTGGTGGCAGAGCCTGCCGCAGTTGCTTCCATTATTATGCTTCCTCTTCTTCTTCTTCTTCAGTTTTGGTCTATGGTTTTGTACGGTGGCCGAGACGGTTCAATACAAATACAAAAGCTACAACACAAATACAAAAGCTACAACACAAACGCAAAAGCTACAACACAAACGCAAAAGCTACAACACAAATACAAAAGCTACAACACAAATACAAAAGCAACAGTGGAAGTGAGTGACAATAGGAGTGAGCGTGTTTTTGACAAACAGAGCCGGCAGATGAGCAGTAGGAGGAAAGTTCTTGTATGTTTGAGAAGTAAATGAAACATGGTTCCTTGCTTATTATGATTACTGTCGCTATGTGATTGTCACAAATTAGCAATGTTGTTCAATATCTTTGTATTTATCTTTGTATTTTCATATGTATGTACTGCTATTAAGGCTATGGATACATGCAACAAATCCATAGACTGTACAAATGGTAATATACATTCTATGAACAAAACAAAGTCCACTGTCTGAATTCTATTTATTTACTTATTTTATTTTCCAGTAGTAAGCACGAAGCAAGGTCATGGTTAAAATTCTGGGTTTATTCATTCAGACCAACCGTGTATGACCGTGAACATAGACCGTGTATGTATGACTTATTACGCCCCTAACACTGTAATAGGCAGGATATTGAAGGTAACACAATTAGCATTCACTTTAAACATCTGTTTACCATAACCATAACCACACACACACACACACACACACACACACACACACACACACACATACACACACACACACACACACACACACTTTCCAATCCAACCGTATCGAGGGAATTTGCCGCTGGGAGCTGATCAATAACCAGATAGATACGGTTAAGTTACAAGCACGTAACAGTGGGATATAATATTTGTGTGATTTAAACAGCTTCGCTAAACTTGACAAAATAGACTTTAAACGTAGCACTCGCGCGTTAAAAGACGCTGGGCGCCATTTAGATAACGTTATAGCTGCAGCTTCGTAGACTAAATGGCAGAGTACATACATATGAAAATAAAAAAGATATTGAAAAACATTGCTTATTTGTGACAATCACGTAGCAACAGTAATCATAATTAGCCAGGAACCATGTTTCACTTACCCCTCAAACATACAAGAACTTTCCTCCTCCGGCTCCGTTGTTGCGTTTGCGTCTGTGTTGTAGCTTTTGTGTTTGTGTTGTAGCTTTTGTGGTTGTGTTTCAGCTTTTGTGTTTTAGCTGTTGTGTTTGTGTTGTAGCTTTTGTATTTGTGTTCAACCATCTCGGCCACCGTAGTTTTGGTGCTTGGAAACAAACAGGCATCATGTCACCAACTGGAATGGAGCGTGCATTAACTTGCAAGCTAGGAGCAATGATTCGCCAAACCTGCTTTCTTGCAGTCTAACAAATGCATTCACATTTAATTTTGTAGTAACGGAGATGCCTAGGGGAAATGTACTGTGGAAAAAGGTATACATTTTATTTAGGAGATGTAGTGGAGTTAAAGTGAAAGTTTCCAGAAATACAAATATCGAAGTAAAGTACAGATACTTGAAAATTCTAATGAAGTACAGTAACCACTTATTTCTATTTCGTTACATAACAACACTGCCGTCATCCAACCTTGCTGATTTACAGTTCTCCACAGCATAGCTGCTTACTCTGGCTCTGTGATTGGTTAGATGGGTTTAAAATAGCTATCGCTAATAAATGGTAAATTGATAGTTAATTAAACTTAACTTAATAGTTATTTTACTGTTAGTTAACAACTTAGTGATAATTAACAATGTTTACTAATTATTAGTAATACTATAATTTGCTATTTTAACAGCTTGTTTTTGCTCATATCTTGACATTTTTATATATTATATTAAGTATGTGTTAATGATTAAGAAATTGTTTATAAACTGTCAATAGACATTATTTGGATGCTATTATAAACTTGCATCTGATTAAATATAATATCTTGTTAATGGTTAATAAAGACTTTGTAAAACATCTATAAACATTATTTATTATCAGTGTACAAATAATCAAATAATTAAAAATAAATAACTCTTTTATAGATCGCCAAAAAATATTTAAAGGGGCCAAATGAATGTTACTTAATGCTTGTATAAACAATTTATTAATCATCAACTTATTATTACAGGCATTAGTTGTAACGTGTACATGTTTATAGATGGTTTACAAAACAATTATCAACCACTGACAAAGTATTAACTATTATCAAATGTATAAACTTATTATTTGATATTACACTAATCTATTGATAAAATAGCATACATTAGGCTCTAACATTATGCATCATTTCATTGTTTGTTAACAGTAAAATAACGATTAAATAAAGTTTATATAACTATCAATTTACCATTTATTAGTGATGGTTATTATAAAGTGTTACCATTACATGGTATGTCAGTCTACCTGTATTAGGCAGGAAGGGGGGGGAGGAGACCACAGCGACGCATTATTATGAATCCCACTGCTTTTCTTAAGGACTTCACCCTCCAGCTTTAACAAATAGGAAAAATGCTACTTGTTGGAGATTCAAATGAAAGTAGTAGGAATACCAATACCAATACCCTTCAGATGTTATGAATATAGCCTGTTGGCCCTACCATGTGACCCCGGTGCTTAGGATTTATAGAGGGAAATCAATTAAAGGAAATAAAATCTAAGTGATTATGGAGCTGTAGTGGGAGGGGCTTCCTTTGCTCATTGGAAGCACAGTGCTTTAATTTATCTCCACTTCCTGTCAGGGTCGAATGGTCAAAGGTGACAGATAATTTAATATGGCTGGTAATGAGACAGAAGCCGACAGCGGCACAGTGGAGACATTGTTCCTTCACAGAGATACCATGAATGTCAGTCCCTGAAGCAGAAATAGCTTAGTGTCTTCATGGACAGGGTGGGCAGTCCTCTGTTCAACGTCAATTCAAAGTAGTTCACAGACTCCATTATTCAAAGTCCAGGCCTCATGCTAAATACCCCAACACCTATACTGTGTTAGTCTAAATCGACGACAACAAAATTCCGCCGGATGTCCCTCATTTTGGCCGAATGTCCGTTACCTTCCTCTTTCTTTGTGTTGGCGTTCTAAACTCCGGGGGATTTATGAGGACTATGGTTAACTGCTCCTCAGATCTCTGCAGGGTAAATCCAGACAGCTAGCTAGACTATCTATCCAATCTGTGTTTTCTGTTGCACGACTAAAACTACTTTTAAACGTACACATGCTCCACCAAAACAAGTTCCTTCCTGAGGCACCGTGGCTCCGTCCGGCACTTAGCACCGTTCAACAAGAGCACCATTTTCTCCTTTCCCAGAAGTTTGTGTGGACTAGCCATACCTTCCTCTACAGGTAGGTCTGGCAATGGGTGACTAATACTGTGTAAACAAGAGACCGGATCACTTCTGATCCCAAATGTAAATCCCTTTTGACTGCATATCCAAGGCATTTAATACACCTACAGAATCACACTAGATCTACTTGCTATCTTTGGATCAGTGGTAGTTAATCCTTCCATCAATAAATATTAATAATAATATAATATATATGGGACAAGCCATTTCCCTCTGTACACTGTTGGCCAAATGCCTTCTACTCCATTAGTGGAAGTCAGAGGCTCACCCTCTCCTCCAGCAGTGAATCAGGAAAGATTTCGCTATAAGTTTACTAACAGAGATAACTTCCACTACCATACCTTGCTTTATGTTTTTCATGACTCTTTCCCTAATCATTTTTTGATCCACTAAACCTGTTTCCACCTCTCACGACTTGGACAGAGATTGGGCTTTGTGAGGCATGATCATTGATCTTTCGAAAGGTCTTTCTGTCCAGACTACAACAACATTTTTCAATCTTCAACGTGTCAGCAGAGTTTCCAAACATCTCTGTTTTAGGGACTTGGATACGCCAGAGAATATATGACTTTTTAAACAAAATCATACCTGTGGATGAAGCCTTACATGGCATTCTCTTCTCATTCCATCTAACAAAGTCTCTGCTTAGTCTGCAGCTGCCACTGTTCATGCAGCATTTCTAAAATCATCTCCGCCCCAGCATCCACCTGTAGGCTCGGAGACAGTGTCCCCTTATCAGCAGGAAAACACAGCACGCTGAAGCGCAGCGAATAGCCGTGAAGCGTAGATTCGTGCCTGATGGCGCATCTGGCTGTTCATACCAGACGCGCACTTCTCCGTGCTGGTCACAAATCAATCCTTCTCCTCTCCACTCTACAAAACCTCTCCGTTCGTCAGTCTCTCTCATGGGGTACTTTCCATAAGATCATCTCTCATTGCAAATCAAACCAGCTATTAGGCTAACTGAAATAAAACCATGCCAATCTGTAGGTATGGTGAAGGGTATGTGATGATGTGGAGCTATTTTAATTCCAAAGGCCAAAGGAACTTTATCAGGATGCATAGTATCCTGGATCCATAAAATAACTGGCCTTTAAAAATAGAAATCTGCCTGCCTCTATGGGAATTTAACATAGGGGTGTGTATACTTATGCCCCGTGCATTTTAAGGAAGAACATTTATTTATTTATGATACATTATTCATTCACAAAGAAAATTTGTGTTCTCAAAGGTTGGATTTTTCATTAAGGCATTAAGATCAATTTCCAAAAGAAGATTTTTTTATTCCTCTTTTTAGTCAACTGTAGCAGGGGTTCCAATACTCATGAGCAGCACTGTATGTGGTTAGCTGCCTGGCTTGACACATTCGCTCGCGGCTCACAGAAGAAATAGAGGAGACACCAAAACGATCGCTGCCTGCTTCGCACCTGATAGCAGCTGGTGTGGCTGGACAGAAACGAAAATCGCTCCACGGCTATTCTGGCGCTTCAGCGTGCGGTGTGTTTCTGAAGTAAAGGTTCAGTTATTATTGTCTTTCCCCACTCCCCATAAAAGCCAGTGTAAATCAAGATGGCCTATGCTTACTTCCACATTGTCAATGGCAGTGCAAGAACATAGCCTAAGTAGTCTTCTCCTTTTCAGTTACACACATCTATCAAAGCATCTCCACTGCAAACCTGCTCACCACGACCATGCCTTCTATCACGGTGAATGAAAGAATGTAAACACAGCATCTGCTCCACAGACAGAAGAAGAAATAGAAATGCTCTGTGTCACAAAGTACATAAAAGCATGCAAACTGATTTTGTGAAAAAACTCAGAGCCTGATCACGTATGATACATCTGTCTAGTGTTGCAGTGGTGAGAGGAAGTCTGCTGGTTAATGATGCACCCAGAAGTGAAACAAATGTGTGTTTGTAGCAGTGGATTTCTGAGTAGAAGACTTTGGACCTTTAAGCGGCGGAGGTCTAGAGTCTATCCTGACCTTTGAACTGTCTTCCTCCCCTCCAGTGCCCCTCGTTCCTGTTTGATGTCTGAGAGCCACTGACACGGATCCCTTTACACGTCTGATGAGTTAAAAAAGAAAAGAACAGACACTTAGACACAGGCTTAACAGAATCAAAAGCATTCCGTGAAGAAACAGAGCGTTAGTGTTACTCAGCTTCCACTCATTATATGCTAGATTTCATCTGCGACACAACAAGCCATCAAACCTCCTATCTTTTAATTGGTAGGAAACTTTCCAGTTAACGTGTGTCGGAAATTGGAAATAATGTGTTGCTGTTTGTCTATTCCCCGCAGGCAGAGCGACATAGGTAGACAGGGAGGGGGGGAAAGTGAGGGAGGCAGCGGAGCATTCAGTTTTCTCATCTCCGCTTGGAGTGTGCGCCCGCCGGTGACAAAACGGGAGTCAGATTCCACCCACAATCCCCCACTGCGCTACTTTGGGGAAAAGGGCTGTCAGAAACAATGCGTGAAGGTGTAAGGGCTGGGGCTGGTATGGTAGGGTAATGATTAGAATGAGTAAGGGGCGATGGCTGGGGGTGTGGGGTCTGTGAAGTGTGTGTGTGTGTGTGTGTGTGTGGGTGGGTGGGTGTCACGGGAGCCCGGGGTTAGCTTGTTAAGAAGAGGCCGTAAATTGAAAGTGGCGAAGCAGCTGACGTGACTTAAGAGTTACAAATCACTACAACACGCTCTATTCAACCTGACAGACTGCTGCTCCCTGATGCACACACACACACACACACACACACACATACTGAGACAGCTAATTAGACTCTACGCACAAGGTTTGTTCTTAATGACATCTGCATGAGATTTTTCTACACCGCACAATGTAAAGGGTGTGTATGTGTGTGTTTGCGTGCCGTCACTGTCACCTTTCTGCTTCATTGAGTGTTTGTGCATTGATGTCCCGACTTTCCCCCTGTGAGAGGGTTTCTAAGTTTGCCATTTTCCTGTCTGACAGCGGGTGTATGCGTGGGTGTGTTATGCCTCAGTGTGTGTGTACCGAGGAAGCATAGTGAGCATGGCATCCAACTCAGAGGAGGTGGATTTCCTGCAAATGCAGATGGTGTTAAGTGTTGCTGGCTGTGTGTGACTTTTTGAGCACAATCTGATGCAGTAGTTTGGCCTTCTTAAGTGTACAATTTATGGATGTATAGAAAAGACAAGTAACATTCATGCAAATGTAAGCGCTAACCAACCACATATGGAAAATGGACTGTGCTGTTCTACTTTAGAGAACAAAGCTCATTATAGCCAATGGCTGAGGGAAGTTGGTGTATTGGCGTTAAGAGCTGCAAAAATGAATCAATGAATTGAGTTTCCAAAATGTCAACCGGTCTTTCAAAGTATGTGTCAGCCATGTCTATCTGTGACAGCTGGGAAGAAACAGATTGCACTTATGTGTCACATGAGCTAAAAGTGTTTTTTTAACTGAACAGAAGGACAGAACACTGAACAAAATCATGCCTTATGTTGAAGTCAGATAAGTAATGACCTTACTCAGTGTGCTCATCCAGAAGCACAGGATTACATGGCAGAGGTGGTAACCTACACTTTACCCTCAGCCAGACAGACAGCCACTGTCACACTGCAGAACCCTGATGGTCAGAGCACTGCAGGAATAATGGCCCTCACATATTTATCGCAGAAGCCATGACAAGTTAAAGTATGAAACTGATAGTGAGGGTCTTGTCACATTTCTGTCATTGGCCAGTGAATATAGGTGTAGCACACAGATCTCCAGTCACTCCAGCCCAGCCACGAAGGCTGATTTGCATATCACTTTGAAGGGAGAAGTCCCTGAACTCCCAGCACTCGTCTTCACTCACACTGACGGTACCATACTGAATCTGATTTTGATGATGATCCCTCAGACTCCAAAAATGCACAAATTGAAAGGAAATGATGGCAGCGTGGTGGTATATGTCTGGAGGAATTAGATGGTCTGAATTTAATTACTGATATGATGTACCACAGAGTGTGATTAGAAAAAATGTCAAACAAGCCCTACTGAGAAATGTAATAAATTAAGTCCATCAACTTCTTTTACCATTCTGTTTGTCTGCAACATCCAGCACGCTGCTTTGAAGAATGCCCACGCTCAGAGAGGAGTGATCCATCATTCACAGTCAAGAGGGAACCAATGGATCATCTGCTACAGGAGAAACAATGGAATGGTTCACCTAAAAAACTACATTGCAAATATGTTAGGGCTGTCAGCAGTAACGTGATAATCGCGATGCGATTAAGGGCCTACGCAATGCGATAGAAAAAAATTTAATCGCATGCTGGCATTTATTAATTTATTTTACACTTCACTCGGCTTTGTGTCGTGCTTAACAGGCTACTATTTTGACCCTTTGCAGCACTGTTACTTATCATCAAGCTGCCACTTCCTCGTAACACATCTTGCTGCTGCAGGCTGCAGGCATGATGGAGAAAGACAGCAGCAATGAAATCCTGAATGGAGCTTTTTATTTTCCAAAACTCACGGACGGCTCGTAGACAAGTCGAAAGCCATATGCACTTTGTGTAAAGCCGAATTAAAATATCACCGAAGCACGTCAAGCTTGAGCTACCACCTACGGAGCTAAGCATAGTAGTACAGTTAATGTTGATGCTAGCCGCTAGCATGCTACCCATTCAGGCAAAGCAGTATTTTGGAGAGTGCTACTTGGCGACCTGTGGATGAAACCAAATCCCAAAAAATTACTACAGCTATTAGGAAACGGGTGGCAACTAACTGCAGACCTGTCAGCATCGTAGAGGACTCGGTTGGCATGTTCTGACGTACTACGGTTGGCATGTTCTGACCCGTTTCATTGCCGTCGAGGGGGACAGCAGCCCCACACACAGCCTGTACTGCTACAAACGCTGTCTCATTAACCGGTGATCACTGGACGTCAGTGAGTAATCAACATTATTTAGGAGTTACTAAACACTATATTGACTCTAGTAAGGATAGGGATTTTTAGTTTTTTAGTTAGGTACTTGGAGGAATTGTGCAATAATGACAGATTCACACATTTTTCTTTTGTTTACAGTAAATAAATAATTACAAATCTTAAAATCAAGTTCATAAAGTAACTTGCTTTGCATTCATTTGATTCCCAATCAAGATACACTGGTAAAAAATGCTTTCCATTGTTAATATGTACTTAAAAACTGTTCTGAAATGCAAAATAATAGAATTTTAATCATGTGATAAAATATGCGATTATTCGCGATTAACTATAGAAATTCAGCGATTAATTGCGATTAAAAAAAATTAATCGTTTGACAGCCCTAAAATAAATATTTATTTATTTCCAATTCAAAGTGTATGTCTGTGTCTACCATTGAAGCTACATCGCAGTCCCCAATCACTAATTATTCATATGCTGCCATAATAAATCAAACTCTGGCTCTTGCATTTATTCTACCAAACAAACTGTGCTTGCTGGCCACCGTAAAGTTATTGCTTGATGTGATGAGCAAGTAATTTCCCAGAAAACATGGACTCCTACAAATATTTAATGAACTGGCTGCAGTTCATTTACACCATGTGGCACTGCTCAGACTTAATGCAGTGTGTTCCCTAGGTTTTTGAAAGACTTAAGGTACAGTAATTCCTCAAATAAAAACCGGGGCCTTTATTTACCTGAACTGCAGAAGGTGGCAGTCTTTTATTTGAAGCATGCTTTTGTTAGCGGCAGGCCTTTATTTCTAATTCCATCTGTTTGATAAGTATCGTCGTTTATAATTTGTTGTTTATAATTTGTTTTAAATAAACTGTTTTAAATTAAAAGCCATAGCGTTCCAGTGGACAGAGATCATTAATTTTTTAAGAAACAAAAATATCACCAACAACAACAACAACAACAGCCAGAAGGGCGACAAAGCAATTTGGGTCAGAATTAATCAAACACCACCATTGTGTCAGTTTGAACCCTGTAAATGTAGCAGGTGTTTATTTCAAATACAGGTATTGCTGTTAAATTACAATGAGAGCATACGGTAGTTTTGTGAAACACATTGCTGGTTTGCAGCACACCAGTATCTGATTAACGTTACAGACGGTAGCTATAACCAGCATGAACATGACAAAAAATCAATGTTTCCTCAGAGCTACACATATGCTCAAGCACACGTCACATCATGGCATCCAGTGTCAAACATAAAAACAACAACAGCAAATCTAAAGTAACGCTACTCCAGATATCGTAACATTAACGTCAAAAGACATTCCTGACAGCACAGTCAACTGCCGGTATCTAATAACATTCAGCTGCAAGCAAAATCCAGACAACATTGCTTAAATATTAACATCGTCGCAGCTTACCTTGATAAATGAAAGTGTGTAATTACCCGTAACAATATTTGGTGGTCAGTCCTCCTCATCAAAATCACCATCATCAAGAAGTTCATTGTTAAACAGCTCCTCTTCATCTTCCTCCTCCTGAGGTGCTTCGCTCCGGTTCTCCCGGCCCTGCTGTCGGACCTGATCGAGCGCCTCCAGTCCAGTGGCTCAAGGCTGTCCCTCCCTAAAGCAGAGGATGAGGTCGTCTTCGCTCCCGTCAGTTTTCACAGACAGTCCACAAACTTTGAAAGACTTTTTGATCATATCCACGTCCAGTTTGTCCCAGGCGGCGACCACCCAGTCCACAAGCAGGCGTCGGGAGGGGGCTAATTTTTTAATTTTTTATTTTCCCCCTTTTTATCCTTTATTTGTCCGTGTTGACCATGCCACCGGCCACTATCAGAGGCCCAGCGTTTAATTGACTACCGGTCTTTATTAATTAATTACGGTAAACGTATTTGTCGAGTGGTTTAGGGGTCCTCCCTCAATTTTACATCATTTTGGACCATTATTATTACCATAACTGTGTCTAAAAGGTTGAAAAAGTTACAGCGGATAATACATAAAAAACAACAAATAAAAGACTAAACTTGCAAGAGAAGTCCCGGGGACCAAGTACAATCACTACATCTAAGAAAAGTCATTTATTTTTTCGATGCTGACATTGATTTAATATTAATTCAGCTCAGGTGGTGCCCAAAACGACTTGAGTGCTGAGCCTAAGCCTTATAATGGTAAATGCATGGTTACTGTAATGCAGTAACAGTATTAGATCAAGCGAAGGTACATGCTGATAGCTATCAGATCATAACACTGATTAACATATTACAATAAATAAACTTAGCACAACAAGTAAGGAAATTTGTGTTTGGTAGTTCATTCTTTCTGTGGTAACAATGCTTTTTGGCAATACATCTTATACCGTTGGAAAGCCTGTTTAGTTCCCTTTCAAATGGTGCCCCATTTGTAAGGAACATTCATTTGTGGGATGAGCAGCAGCGCTGAGTATGTGGGTTGCGCCCATGAACAATTTGCCAAATCTTCTCTGCCAATGCCAAACAGCTTATTCTGCCATTGACTCGTTTGGTGTTTGGTGGATTGGATGATTGAAATTTGAAGAAACAAGACATATTGGCAATTGAACAATGTATTAATTTCACAAACAGGAGCCTCAGTAGCGTGTGGAAGAACTATACACAGCCTGGCACCTCCTCCTCATGCTGGTCACCAGCCTGGTCACACACTGCTGTGGGATGGCATCCCATTCTTCAACCAGCAGTCCTGACCTCAACCCCATTGAACACTTGTGGGATCAGCTTGGGCGTGCTGTTCGTGCCAGAGTGACCAACACAACCACGTTGACTGACTTGCGACAAATGCTGGTTGAAGAATGGGATGCCTTCCCACAGCAGTGTGTGACCAGCAATAAACATATGTAGGCAATAAATGAATCTGAAATTCAATCAGTGTTAACTTCACTTTGAGACTACAAGAATGTCCTCCCAGTTGTAGCAGTATCATAGTACATGAGCTGATTATGTGGAATACCATCTTCTGCGTTATGAGAAAGATGCACTGGGAGGGAGAAAATGTCATATTATTGTCTCTTTCTTAGCAAAACTGCTCATTCTATAAGTGGCAAACATGACATTTCCATCCAGCTTTATTATCATCCAACGGTAACCCTTTATAATAACCATCATTAATAGATGTAAATTGACAGTTATTTAATCTTTAGTTAATTGTCATTTAACTGTTAGCAAACACTCATTTTACTGTTAACAAACAATGAAATAATAATTAATAATGTTTACTAATTATTAGTAGTGCTGTAAATTAACAGTTTCTTGTTACACACATTATATCCCTCATATACTATATTAGGTATCGGGTAATGATTAAAAAATGTTTGTAAACCTTTAAGAAACCATTTTTAAAACATCTATAAACATTACATCGATAGAAGGACCAGATATTCCTAACACTTTGTTAAGGGTTACTAGTTGTTTTGTAAACCGTCTATAAACAGTGTCTGGATGGTTATTATAAAGTTGCAACATATAACATAATTATATATATATAAACTTATAAACTATATAAACTAACTACTTATAAACTATAAGCACAAAAGACTACCTCCAGAATGTAGGAGTGGAGAGGATGGAGTGGCCTGCCAGCAGTCCTGACCTCAACCCCACTGAACACTTGTGGGATCAGCTTGGGCGTGCTGTTCGTGCCAGATTGACCAACACAACCACGTTGGCTGACTTGCGACAAATGAATGGATGCCATCCCACAGCAGTGTGTGACCAGGCTGGTGACCAGCATGAGGAGGAGGTGCCAGGCTTATGTGGCTATGGTTATTATAAAGTGTTACCCATCCAACACATGGAGAAATGGACAGTACCTTATAATGAAACCCTTGTAATGGAAAAATGATCAGTAACTACTGCACATAGGCAGGCACAGTAGGCAGGGCTTTAACTCTGTTTTTCATTTTACACACACCAGCTTCTGTCACTATCTGTATGTACAACCAGAACAACACTATGAACGCTAGCCTTGGCCCAATATAAATAATATTATAAGGGGTAGAGATGAGTACTAGAGTACCTACTAGAGATGAGTAGGGATGGAGTCTAGACACTGGTGGTGGTGAGGGAGCCTGAAGAACTGGATGGATGTACTGGAGCGGGGCTTCTGGAGGAGGACCCAGGGTGCTGTGAATGATGACGACTGGAGGTGAATGGGGTGGAGGAGGGTCGCTCAATTTGCCTGTAATGACAACTGATAGCTGCAGAGAAGAAGCGATTTTGAAAGCAGGGACGCAATGATGTAATTGGCTCTTGAAATTCATGGCAAATTCTGATTGGTTTAAATGAGGAGACAACACCCCAAATCAGCTGATCAGTTTAGGAAAGAGAGAGAGGAGAAAGCATTAGAAGTCTTCCTGAAAGAATTTACGCTGAGCTTCATTAGGACCAGGGGTCTCATTTATAAAACTGTGCGTATGATCCTTACTAAAAGTGTACGTACACCCAAAAAGCCAAAGATGGCGTACGCCAAAACAAAGTCAGATTTATAAAACCGTGCGTACGCACATCTGTAAGCAATGTTCCCTTTATAAATCACAGATTACCCACAAGAGTGCGTTCGTGAATCAGCCTCTTATCCCGCCCTGTACATGCCCATTTTTAACCATAAATAGTCAATGCAAAGCACCTCATGAATGCTGATCAGTATTTTAATGACCCTGGCAGTTGTTCTTTCGTTATGCCGAATCATGATGACTGGCAGGAAAAAAGCAAAAAAACTTCTCAGACGTCCAAAACGGCAGGCATTACGGCACTCGGGGACAGCTTCGACAAACTAGACCTAGATTTAACAGAACTATATATTATATCCAAACAAGCCTAAGCGATAAAGTTAAAGATTATATATAATATTTGTATAAAACACTTAGCTGTTTGACATTTCACTCCGTAAACAGCCGCTTGCCCCCAGAGTTGCGAGGACCTGTATTTGGGCTTTGCCCTCTCTACTGGACCCAATTCAGTACATTTTAATTTAGGGAATCTATATCGCCATATTAGCCAGTCATCGTCATGGTCCCTGAAGCCTCTTTTTCTCTGGATTCTTACATTGGCATAGTGCTGCTGCAAGGCCAGCAGTGCCATGCAGCATTACGCACGGGGTTCACCGCAGTATTTATATGTTTACAACAATTCTGAATTCTCAACAATAAGAAGTCTAATAGGCAAACACACTTTTCTTCATGCAGGTTTTGTCACGAACAGTATTAAAGTTGGACTGATAACGAGGACATTAAGTCGATTGCACAAGAGCTTAACGGCTGTATTTCCAGACTTTGACATTTGATGATATATTAAAGACAGATATTTAGTTATTTACACTGTTCTGCCGTTATTTAATGGTAGGGTATTTGATGCTATCCTGTATTCCATGCAGTCGGGTCATCTCCTCCTCCTGCGCTCCGTAGCGGACAACGTGACGACGAGACAGCGCCGATTAAACATTAATAACGAATTTTTGAGATTTGAGTTGGATTTTACAAGGTGTTTATGGAACAATTATCATTCAGTACAAGCACAAATAACACTGCTGGATTTAATCTTCATGTTAATGTGGATGTGCGTGAGGCATCAATACTTGAAAATATAAGTAAGTAATCAGAGTAATAAGAGTAATTGTTTTTCCCACATTTACTTTCTGCAGTCTGACGTCAGTTCACCACCTCACCATCTGCGTCACCAATTCCCATTGTCTCCAAAATGTGCGTACGCATGGGTCAGAGTTTGCGTGGAGGACCGCACATTCTCCTGTCACGTTTATTTTTTATAAATCACAACCATGTGGGAAGTGGCGTACGCACATTTTCAGCCCCGTTTTGTGCATACGCCACGTTTATAAATGAGACGCCAGGAATAAACACTTTTGCCTTCCATTGGCCTATTCTTTAGATGTTTCAAAAACCCTAACCCTAAAAAAAAAGCTTTAAAATGTTCATGGAAAGGTGATGATGTATACAAAAAAAAGATTGTCATTGACCTGACAAAGTCAAGCTTTTGAAAGCCACTCTGAACGTCACACTTCTGAACTTCCAGCAAGCCACACAACAAGCCTCTGGATTCTCTGACAATGACATGAATGGTCTTTTTGATAAGGTAAAGTCAGCCTCTGTGTGCAAGAACTCTTTGATGGCCCATTGGAGCTAAACTGTGCACCAACCCATTTCGTGCAGGCAGGCTTACCCGTTTGAGAAAGACCTGCTTTGTGCTAAGTTCTGTATCTGAAAACCCTGGGGGCCCTGGTTGAAGGGAGGTCTTAGACAAAGCTTGAGCACCCACCTTTAACCTGCCGCTCTTCTCTCAATGGGCACCAAAGGGTATTGAAATACCTTTAGCTGACTTCACAATGTTTCGTGCTACAAAGGCCCCAGGGTGCTCTACACATGACCTACATACATTTGTTTCTGGAGACATCACTGGACATGAGCTGGTACAGTTTATATCTGTGTAGGGGAGGATGTATGCCTTCTTTTCTTATTTCCAAAGAGAAAGACTCAGGTTTCTCAAACACTCAAAAGAGACCAAGGAAAACAAAATCATATTTAACTTACCAAATAAAAGCAAAAAGTGCTAAAAAGGCAGATAACATTTCAGTCAAGAGACCACAATGGGTTTAAACTGTTTTAACTTGAGCACATAATTCACACAATGGTGCAAAGCAAACATGTGGGGGATTATCAGCAGCTGCAAGAAAGATCATGATGGAGGAGTAGCTGGTTATCTTTTCTGATGTAGAGACAGGAGCGAAAAGAAGAAAGGATAGCGGAAAATGTGTGAAAAAACTGAGTTCCTGGTAAGTTTTCAAAGTGAGTGATGATCATCAGTGTGAGTACGAACCGCCACACACATTTACAAGCACACTTCACTCCCACACACAGTCAGAGCATGTTGTTACAGCAACAGTTACAGTGCTGTCAATCTGAGAACACATCCATTGGTTGTTTGTGGCATAAACAGACTGCAGAAACACTCCAGCGGCCACATTTGCCTGAATAAAATGAGTCCAAACTTCTTGAGTTGTAAGCTGAAAGCTCCATTAATGTTTGAAGGGGTGGTACACCACCAGCATGCTCAGCTGAGCTGCCAGAGATAGCTGGTGTTGCATCCAATGGTGGGTTTGCAAAGTGTGCCTCAACAAGGCCCCAGAGTGCCTGGTTTAGAAAGTCAGGCTGAAGCAACTGATGAAGCAAAATGTGCAATGGAAAATGAGTTATACCCTTTGTAAAACCTTGTATTAACAAATTATGAGGATGTATCCCTTCTGCAACAAAATGATTTGACTTTGTCATAGCTCCCAGTATGCCCCTAAGTCCCCAAATTCCCAAATGAACTCACTTTTGTAACTCTTTCAAAGGCCCATAAATGTGCTTCTAGTGGCTGTCAAAGCTCCGCCAAACTCCCTGTCAGGGGAAACAGAGAGTTGGACAGTAGCTTGTCATGAGTACAATCGCTACATTGCTGTCCAGGCTACACTGCTGTCCAGGCTACACTGACTGGTGGTCAGTCTCCTCCCCCCCCCCGGACACTAACTCTGTTAGCATCAATGTGTTTTCAGACTGTGTGAACAGACAAGAGAAAAGGAGTGAGACTGGAGGTGAATAACAAAGTTCAGTGAGTTCTGAGACCAGTCAGAGCCTGAGCTGTACGTTGCCAGCTGGTAATAGTGCATGTCTGTAAAAGCTGTTTGAGGTGAACAAATACAGACAGCAAACATTCATTGGGGCGGCTGTGGCTCAGGTGGTAGAGTGGTCGCCCATCAATGGGAAGGTGGTTTGATCCCTGGCCCTGCAGGTTAATGTCGAAGTGTGCTTGGGCAAGACACTGAACCCCAAATTGCTCCTGATGCTGCGTGTAAATGTGTATTAATTAGTAATGTGGGAAAAATGCACACTACAAAGATGTGTTGTGTTTTTCTCAAAGCGTTTAAACAGCGTGGTCATAGCTGTTTCTAGTATTTGCGTGACCACGAAGAGCATAGAAAAAGGATCAGCTGAGCCATGAAATATTAACGCTAATGTCAGATTATTCCGACACCACATGAATGCAGCACAAATTCATTATCTCATAATTTTAACAAAAGTGAAAATAATTTGTGTATCTGCCCCGTGAGTCGGTTCCGCTCCAAAATGTAATGGGTTCTTCGTTGGCCAATTCTACACCCTTCCACACAGTTACATGAAAATTGGGCAAGAGGCTTTTCTGTAACCCTGCTGACAGACAGACAGGACAAGACACACAAACAGACAGACAGACAAGGCAAACTGAGCCGAAAACATGACCTCCTTTGGCAACGGTAATAAGAAAAAGAACAACAATGGGAGTTGTGTTTTACACGATCAGAACCTTTTTAAAGCTTTAATGAATAAGATCAAGACTGCACTTATACCCAGGTAGTCTATATCAACAATGTTTTATTGCGCTGCCATCTTGTAATTTTTGAGCCAGAGTCTGCGCAGTAGTGATTGGGTGGTGGAGCCGCAGTATCAAAACCCCGCCTGTACACCTGCTCGACCATTCACTGGTCAATGACTGCTGTCAATCATGACATTTCACCCCATTTTAATAGCATCAGATAGGTAATTATTATGTACCAAGCTCTAAAAATCAAAACTAAATCATGCACTTCCCTTAATGCAACTCAATAGCTTCTTTTTGTACAAAAAGTTAGTCAATATCAAAGACGTTTCATTTCCGGGATTGTTCCAGTGCCGCTGGAAATTCCGCCGGATGTCCCTCTTTTCGGCTGGAAATCCGTTACCTTCCTCTTTCTTTGTGTTGGCGTTCTAAACTCCGGTGGATTTCTGAGGACTATGGTTAACTGCTCCTCAGATCTCTGCAGGGTAAATCCAGACAGCTAGCTAGACAATCTGTCCAATCTGAGTTTTCTGTTGCACGACTAAAACAACCTTTAAACGTACACATGTTCCACCAAAACAAGTTCCTTCCCGAGACTATTTTGCAGAGGGACCGTTGCTCCTTCCGGAGCTTAGCGCCGCCCAAGACGGTTGTGATTGGTTTAAAGAAATGGCAATAAACCAGAGCATGTTTTTCTCCCATCCAGGAATGCTGTGTGGGCTAGTCAGAAGGTCTGGCAATGCGAGACTACTTCCTAGGCAATGTGAACTATTGCTCGAGGTCCACACAGTTTCTCATTTATTTATAACAGGTTAATCTACAGTATTCAGTGTTTTGTAATGGCTTGACTTATTCAGGTCTTTCCTTCATCCATGTGTACTTGTCATATTAACTATAAATGAATTAACAATTATCAGGGCTCTCTTGGTCATCCATATTTTCACCTGGAGAAGTAACTAAGCAGTCATTCTACTGTCACTAGACGGATTAGAAGGGGGCTTACTGAGGACTGATTAAGACTGATAGAGAGTCTGTCATGGTGTGAGACACTGAAGCCTTCACACACATGCACACACACACACACACACACACACACACACACACACACACGTCTTTGTTGTAGTTGAGCCCAGGGTGGTAGCGTGTGCATATTTCTGGGCTGTAAGAGTAATCTGATAGCATTTGAGAGCTAGAGCTCTCCCAGTCCCCAGATGTGCTGCAGAGGGCTAACAGTGGGGGAGATCCGGGGTCCACAGGGAGGCAGCCAGCTTGCTGGGGTGCTAAGGGACTCTAGGGCCATGGGTCCAAGCTCATGAAAGATGCATTAATGTAGCTTTCTTTCTCTGTCATTGGACTTGTAATATGGTTGCTGATCCCTCGGGGTTTGTATCTGTAATTTGACTCAAATCCTTTCTCTTGCTGTGTGTATGTGTGTGTGTGTGTGTGTGTGTGTGTGTGTGTGTGTGTGTGTGTGTGTGTGTGTGTGTGTGTGTGTGAGCGGTGGACGGATGTGAATATGTGTGTGACTGCATTATTCATCTCCTTTGTCGTCTTCTTGTTATGATGACATTGGTAAAGTCTTTGAAGGCTTTGAAGTCTTTTTTACGTGTTGATGCAGGTGCATCAGCGGTGCGTCGCCATGCTTTTGTCATTCTAATTAGCAATAAGCTCTCATTACAAAATGGGTAGGCTGCTACAAATAGTACAGCAGACAATGGATGGGAGAGTAGATCATGACTGCCATGGAGTGGAAGCAGAGTGAGCCGCTGGTGACAGCTTGTCAAAGAAACCAAGCAGCATGTTGGACTCCATTGCTTATTTCATTCAGATGAGCACATGCATATGGCTCTCTCTCAGTAATCAGCACAGCCCAGCAACCAAAGACGACATACATTCTTAAAGTGGAAATATCTACTTGGGTCTTACTTTGTATTTTCATTCCTATCATTAAGAACCACATTTTACACACAAACTCATTAAATACTGGTGCTTGGTCAGTGTCTCTCAGTGTCAGATACCGATGCACAAGGCACCTTTTACAGTCAGTAAGGTGACGTAGTATGAATAGCCACAATGGTAGCGAGTAGCATGAAAGGCTGAAACTCTGTGTAAGAAGGTTGGTTGGGATGGGGGATGGGTCAAACAACACAGGACTTTTTACCCAGGAGACCAAGGTTCATGTCCCGTTCTTATCCCGCGTGCCACTGAAAAGTAAATTTTGTAACCCCACCCACCATCTTTTCCTAAACCTAACCGTTCCTGTGCCGAACGTCAGTTAAACGTTGGTCTCGTATTGTCAGACCTTTCTTCACAGCGGTGTGGAGGAAGGTCTCACTAGTCCACACAGCATTCCGGAATGGGAGAGGAACACGCTCTGGTTTATTGGCATGGCTTTAAACCAATCACAATCGTCTTGAGTGGTGCTAACCGCCAAACGGAGCCACGGTTCCTCTACAAAATAGCCTCAGGAAGGAACTTGTTTTGGTGGAACATGTGTACATTCAAAGGTTGTTTTAGTCGTGCAACAGAAAACTCTGATTGGACAGATAGTCTAGCTAGCTGTCTGGATTTACCCTGCAGAGATCTGAGGAGCGGTTAACCATAGTCCTCATAAATCCACCAGAGTTTAGAAAGCCAAGACAAAGAAAGAGGAAGGTAACGGACATCCGGCCGAAAAGGTCATGGATATAGACAGTTAAACGTATGCAAAAATGACGCCAAAGCGGTACCCGGACCTGTCACAGCGGATGGGAGTACATTAGAATTCGTTGAAAGCCCCCTGTGTCTGACTGAGACTCTAAAGGAGACTTTTTGCAAGCATCAGTTTTTGAAGCACTTGGCGTGAGACTGTGTTGCAAAGTTAATTGCTGACAGGGAAAAGGATTTTGGATCTTTGAAACAAACAGCCTGCCATCGTCTTGGCTGCATCCCACTGCCACCCTGATTTATCTCCGAGAACTCTTTGTGTCGGTGGGTGTCTTTGTAAGTCTTGACATGATGATTCCTACAAATGGGAATAATGACAGACACTTTCAGACAGTCTCTCTTGTAAAGCATGCTTGGTGTAGCATCTGGTTGTACACACAAATTAATGGAGGAAGTTGTGTGAAAAATCGAAAGACAAAGATGGCTCCACAACCTCACCTGGCTCCTTTAGATATGAGGGAGCAGTGGTTTTACTGTAAGATAGTATGTGTAACAAAATAATTAGGGCTTTTTGTGACTTCATCCTTTCAGCCACTATTCAAAACTCACCACTTTACTTGAGCTTTGAGTTGTACATGGACTGGTCAAGTCCGACGTTCACATTAAGGCTGAGCAGCTGTTGATTTCGCACTCCCTGTACAAACCTTAAAACCCTTAAAATGCTTGGACTTGAGCAGCAGCTCACTCTGAACCTATTATGCCGGCTGAGTGCCATGACTTCAGAAATGGAAATGCTCCATACTTAGCTACAGACTGGTCCAGGGTTTTTCTGGAGGTCACTGCCTGGCAAGGCCACAAGGACTGCATTATGGATGAAAAGCAGTAATGCAATCCTGAAGGCACCTTAATATTCTGTCATGAAAGTGCAGACTTACCCCAGTTCACGATTTAGACAAAGTCTCAGCTCTCACTAGAGGGAAAGCAATCTGATTGAATCCCCAGACCAACTGGAAAAATGTGGGTGGGAAACTCTAAAGGGTTTAGTATGCCTCAAACAAAAACTGCTTCATGCAAAGGATCATCTGACAATGTGTAAAGACAAAACTGTGTCTCTGTGTTCCGAGGGGACACGCTGGAAATATCATGTCTCGCCTCTCTCATGTTAGAAATGGACGAACCTTGATGAATCGTACAAATGGGTATAACACATTTTCTGAAGCTTTTAAGGTGTCTCACTCAGTTGTTACACACAAAAAGAAAAGGAAGTGGTTATGAGAAGAATGGAAAAAGAAAGAATTTCAAATCCTGCGCTGTCTCTCCCCTCCGCACACATGGCCCCGGAAAAACGGCCACATAAGTAATTTCTTTCATTTTTACGTTTCTAGTGGCGCCGCCCTCTAGTGGCTATAATAATTGTGACAGGAGCAAAGCAGAAAGTTAGGTGACGATGTATACGAGCGCATCAAACAAACATCTAAAAAAGACAGGACATTCTCCCAGGAGCCTGGGGTTCGTGTCCCATTTGAAAATAAAAGTAAATGGCAAGGTTTCTTTTATAACTTTACGGAACAAATACAATAAACTGAGCTAAATCAGTTCTGTGTCACATGCATAACAGGAAGTTAACTAAACTGCATTGTTAAAACGAATGGTACTTTTTGTGGTTTAGATATGAGGACGGAAAACTCTCCTGTGGGTCGTATTTCCTGCAACCACTAGGGGCGCTATTTCATGTGGGTTGTATCAGAGGACAGGAACAAACAACCGTATATATCCTTGTATGGTTTAGAGGACTTGTTGCACGGCCAGTTGCTGTCCATTTCCGAAAGAAACAAAACAAGTCAGACCCAGTTTCCTATGTTTGGAAGAGAAGCACTGCAACTGAAGCATATTTAATTTAAGGTGCCCTCCAATCAGGGGAAGGCTGCGGTACAGGCCACTACGTTCATATGAATCAATGTGAAACAGGGGGTTGCTTGGAAAACGCATGAGACTCAGTCAGGCCCGATGAAACGAAGGTTATTAAAACACAGCCAAATGTTTATTCCATTTCTCTTCCTCCCTTCACCTTGCGGCTGTGTTGTCTGGATGGTAGTTGTGTCGGCTGACAGCAGGTCTTCTCTGCCTCTGGTGTGTATTTTGTTGTCTGCACTGTGACACGGGTCAAGCAGCAATTGCAAAAGGGTCAGTTCAGCCAGGCAAGAGAAAACAGTCTGCTTTATTGACAAAGAGTCTGGCTGATTGGTCCTCAGGGAGAGAAGCTGTTACTGTGGCAATCAAGATAGCATGGCTGGGCAAGCGCTGTATTGTCGAGTCTCCCAGGATCCAGTGACGCGGAGAATACTTGAGTGGCTCTGAGAGAACTGGGAGTTTGTAAATGGGAGTTCAGTGCCCTTGTGTCATCGCTGTCACTCACGCTGCACAATGCAAAGTGCAGTTGCTGGAGCAAAGTGGGAGTGCAGACAGTGGTAACATGAAACACACATATATCGAGCAACTGAGGCCCTGCGGAAAACACAATCTTTGTCATGACGAATACATATTTAGTGGGTGTGGCAGGAGTTGGCATTATTTGTGATAACATGACAAATAAGGCCAGACCTCAAACCAATATTTTTGCACCCACATATGAGGAAGCTGTCTTTAACATCAAGTGAAAACATTGTGGCTGAACAAAAAAATAAAAGAACATAATACAGCTTTCTAAAAGATTATTCATTCAGGTATAAGCTTTAATGACGTTCAAGTGTTCTATGTTTTTAAGAAGGATTGCAGCTGTGAGCTATGAAAAAAGCTGTTAAGAATTGTATCCTCGTCTCTGAAATATGAAATATCAGCATGCCAAACATAAATGTTGTCAAATATAAATATATAGACCTTTTCAATGCAATTCCATTGCTAGGCAACAGCCAGTGTCCTTGTTAAAGGAGAATTCCGGTCGATTCCAACACGTAGCTCTGTTGTTTGTAAATTAGGAGTGCTGTCAGTAGCGAGAAAAATGAAAACAATCGGTGCTGCCTACACCGAGTTATCCTAGATTTTGCACCCAACAGGCTTAAACAGGGCTTAAACAGGGCAAGTTTTAAACGTGTTTTAAGCCTCTAAACATGTTTGAAATGCCATTACAAGTGCTTAGCCATGTGCAGTTATTCCTTCCAAGGGAACACAGCGAATTTGACTGCAGTAGATGTGACAGAAAGGCATAAAAGTTGTGTTAATCCATACCTCTGTTTATTTCATGATGTCGGGTGAAGTCCACACTAGTCGATTGCTGATCTCATACAATCCAATATTCCAAAATGCATTTTTTCCACACAAAAAAAAACGATTTGCCGAGGTTCTCTCCATAGCAATGACTATGTATCAACAGGCTGTAACCTGACACCACAGTGGAGCGAGCAGAGCTGCAGTTCAAGAGTTCAACAGCTAGGTAACCTAGCAATGGCGGAGCCTGTCGGCAAAAGCAGGGAGGAGCTCACAGAGCTAACAGACGGAGCTTGGAGTTAGATCAGGACTAATATGAGAAAATGGTTCGAGTTTGTGCCTTTCCAAATTGCGGGAACCAAATGAAAGGATATTTGAGCTTGAGCTTTCACCATCGACCCCTCCGCAACTGGGAGATTTTACAGTTGTGGCTGGTTGCATGTGATGCGGGTACATGATGCTCATGGGGATACTGTATCGCAATGACCACCGAGGAAGAAAGCCTGTGCTTTAAGGAATGGGATCTCATACAGCCTGGTCTGGATGGGTCCCCAGATAACGGACATTGTTTCGCCCATACAGAGAAGTTTCCCCATCTGATCTATAAGGATGTTCTGGAAGTGTTTTTTTTTTGTCCCGAAAGTAAATTGGAAGAAGCGGTCCTAAATCAGGTTGGATTTGATGGCCACCTGTCTAATGAGTGAGTACAACAGGCTTTCGTGACTCTGTCCTAGCTTAGGTACATTTGCTTTTTGTTGTAAATACACAT
Organism: Sander vitreus; assembly: GCF_031162955.1. NCBI lineage: Eukaryota > Metazoa > Chordata > Actinopteri > Perciformes > Percidae > Sander > Sander vitreus. The sequence goes on along the minus strand of NC_135864.1, from coordinate 24,134,172 downwards.
TTAAAACACTAATCAAAACACACCTCTTCAGATTAGCTTTCCACATACAATAATCTTACATTTCTCACCTGCTTACTGTTTTTATTGTTTTTAATTGCTTCTAAATATGATTGTTGTATGTGTTGGTTTTATTGCTTATCTGTTTTTAATGTGCTATATGTGCTGGTTTTTACTGTAAAGTGTCTTTGAGTACGATGAAAAGCCCTCTATAAATGAAATGTATTATTATTTATTATAAATAAATGCGTCACTTCTTTAGTAATAACCAAAGCTCGCCCTTCCTTCCCCCCAGCCAATGCAGACTCGTGGCCTACCAGGTGAATCTATAGTGGGTTCTGAGAGGAGAGCACCTTGGCGTGGCACCAGAAGAACTTTGCCTACCTGTGTTATAGCAGTGATCAGACAAGTGTACCCCTCCCCCACTGGAGGGTACACAGGATTCAAAGAGGCAGAGGACATTTTCTGAGTCTAATAATATGATTTCTAGTAATACTTGGTATTGCCATTACTAGGAATAAACAAAGCAATTGCACAGTTCTATTAGGAAAAAGTAAGAATATGTATATTGTACAAGTAAAGTAAATTGTAAGAATAAATAAATTGTAAGAATAAGTACATTGTACAGTTCTATAATATATTGTCTGTTATCAGTGGTTTTATAATATAACAGTACACATTACATTTGTGCTTTTGTGTCTTTACTTCAACAACAAAAAGGAAATTACAATATCACAATCTAGACACAATCAATGTAAAGTATGTACAGTGCAGTGTGTGGTTTTATACATAATCATGCTGCAACATAGTCTGAAGTGTACAAAGAAAAAATAGTTCAGTACTCTTTTCCTAGGCCTAGAACATGCTCATATAATGTGACCTGGCTTGAGCAACCAGTTCACTCTTATCCGGCCGTGGAACTGGGGCTATGTTACAAAGCAGTCGCCTTCTTCTCTGTCCATGACGAGGTAAAGCCTCGGAGAAGACTATGGTCCTGTCTTCTCTCCTCCTCCAGACACGCTCCATCAGGTCATCGCGGAAGGCCTGAGTTGTACGTTCATACATGGGCTTTGCCACCCATTGCTGAGACTGCCGCGAGTAAACAACTTTGTGCTTTGGTGGTCCTGACAAAAAAACGCCACTGTTTAGTCCAGCATCACAATGAAATATAAAAACTGCCTATGTAGTATGCGATGAATGTAGTGTATTTACATAAGAAATAATGGCATACTGCAAATAACTGCTAGCCTATAAAACTCATTTGTCATAGTCCCAAACATTACCATATTCTAGTCCTGAAATACATTCTAATCATCAACATTCTCATCCGGAACATTGTCTTATATCAAAGAAAATACATTCCACTCACTTGTGACACATCTTCACTGGCTGTGCAGGGGACAGTCAAAGATGGACTAGATGCAGAAGCACTTATGTCCTACAACTCACAAAAAAAGGATGAAACTCCAACGATGTGTGAGATGTCCGTTTGTAGTTACAACATGATTATGACATTTACAAGGATTATCTCGACAAAGCTAACTGTAATATAAAGAACAAAAAGAAAAGGTATTAAACTCACTTGAGACAGATGTCCACTGGCTGTGTGGGGGGCATTGAAAGATGGGCTAGATGCAGTGGCAGCCTGGGCCTTCAATTCACAACATAAAGTAATATAAATAACCTTGTAATAACAATATAGGAAAATGATTGTAATAGCAAATTAACATTCAAAATGGTTAAATAATTAAAACAAGTTACTGTTTGTTGCTGTAAAAGAGGGAGTGCAAGATAGGCTATGCCAGATGATGAAGGCTTTGAACGTTGTTGTGGGGTTTTTGTCTGTGGACTTGAAAGAACTATTTTGAAACTGGCTGGATGACCAGATTAGCTTGACGCCTTCTTGGGAGTTGACTGTGGCACTGCAGCTAATTCTGTCTCTATGTCACTGGATGTTGTCCCCTAAATAAGTAAGAAGGAGAAATAACATTGTAGTCAGACTCAATGGGCCAAAACAGTAACAGTGTTGGGTGTAAGGCAATTACAGTAATATATTCATTTTTGCTGTAACGCAGTAATATAACTCATTACTAATTACATGTCGGTAATATCATATGCGGGATACTATCTCATTAACGGGAGTTACAACATTTAGTGGTGTTTTTTTTTTCAAGAATTCACCAACACCGCAAAACATTTCTTCACAGGAAAAAAAGTGAGAATTACTTTAACCTTGGAAAGTATAAATCATAAAGACGTTACCTCCAGTTTGTGTGCAGTTGGTCTTTTCGCTTTTGGAATGGCATTTGCCTTCAGATACCGGGACTTGACGCTCTTTTCAGTGAAGTCGTCCTCATCAAAATGTTCGCTGCAAACACGGTAATCTCTCACGTAATGTCCGCAAGGGAGTTTGCACATCAAGCTGAAGTGCAACCAGCCACAACTGTAAAATCTCCCAGTTGCGGAGGGGTAGACGGTGAAAGCTCAAGCTCAAATATCCTTTCATTTGGTTGCCGCAATTTGGAAAGGCACAAACTCGAACCATTTTCTCATATTAGTCCTGATCTAACTCCAAGCTCCGTCTCTTAGCTCTGTGAACTCCTCCCTGCTTTTGCCGACAGGCTCCGCCATTGCTAGGTTACCTAGCTGTTGAACTCTTGAACTGCAGCTCTGCTCGCTCCACTGTGGTGTCAGGTTACAGCCTGTTGATACATAGTCATTGCTATGGAGAGAACCTCTGCAAATCGTTTTTTGTGTGGAAAAAATTCATTTTGGAATATTGGATTGTATGAGATCGGCAATCGACTTGTGTGGACTTCACCGGACAACAGGAAATAAACAGAGGTATGGATTAACACAACTTTTATGCCTTTCTGTCACATCTATTGCAGTCAAATTCGCTGTGTTCCCTTGGAAGGAATAACTGCACATGGCTAAGCACTTGTAATGGCATTTCGAACATGTTTAGAGGCTAAAAACACGTTTAAAACTTGTCCTGTTTAAGCCTGTTGGGTGCAAAATCTTGGATAACTCGGTGTAGGCAGCACCGATTGTTTTCGTTTTTCTCGCTACTGACAGTACTCCTAATTTACAAACAGAGCAACGTGTTGGAATCGACTGAAATTCTCCTTTAACTTCCTGTCATATAATTTTATTCACACACACTGCAACATGAAATCAATTTGGGCACATTTAGAATGCTGTTTACAACTTTAAAATGGTCTATACTAGATTGATTTATTCTTACAAATGTTCAGACATTTGACTTAATATTTTGTGTGTGGAGCGTTAGTCGAGTATATGTGGCTTGCAACAAAGTACCATGTTGTATTGAAGTTTCCCGAATCAGTTCTACGTTAAAAAGCAAGTAGATCCGAACAGGCAATCTGATTGGTCACCTAGACATTTAGAACGTGATCAAAGCAGCGTGACACCACACCATGCTCATCACTAAAATATCACAACATTCCAGAGCTGAATAAAAAGCCTTTGTATTCAAAAATAAATCAGGAACCAGAGTGGAACACACAGAAGCTCTACAACATATCCATATAAAGTGATTCATCGAATTAAATGAGTTTGTTTTGTTATACATCGCTCTGGAGTTATTGGAAATGTTTGGAACATATCAGCTGTGATGGGGTTAGGTTTAGGGTGTCTGTATGTTTGGCCACTGACCTAGAGTTTGACACCCGCTTTGGCACAACACGATGGGGAGACGGGGCCCTCCCTAATTTGTGGGGCCCTTTGCACCTTGCTGGTGTGCGTATATGGTGGTCCGGATCTGAACTCATGGATGTGTTACTCACACTGGAGCACAGTGCATCATCTCACCGGTACCTGAAGTAACACGACTCAGTTAATCTTCTATCTCTAATGTTCTTAAATATTGAGACAAACACACATGATGATCAAATCTGACCAAAACCTGTCAATCAGGTCATGGTATAAATGGTGTAACATCGAAACTAAAAATATGAAATGGTTTTCACTGCATAATATCAGAGGTGGTAACGTTAACTGGAAAAGCTTTTTCATAAAAAGCCAAACTTAGCCTCTGGTATTGGTTTGCCAAACGCCACTCTCTATCTCTCCCTCTTTAATTATACGACTCTCTACTGTTATCACCGTGAGAGCGTTCGGGCTGTCGTGACACACCCTGCACATTTGTCAGATTCACAAAGCTGATATTGCTGCAGACACAGCGTTGTAAAATCTACGCAGCACCACTGTCAGCCCAGTAATGGACATCAGCCATCACTACAGTGCCTCATAACACAAGTTGGTTTTTTCCACTTATGACATCTCTGCTAGCACAATGGCAGCATGGAACAAAACTGGGCCTTCTAGTTAAGCATTAGCCTGTCAAGAAAAAAGTCACTTTACGCCTGTCAACTCTCACTGGGGTCATGTTTTTTTTCACAGATGCCATGTTCTGGTTAGAGTTTATGAGAAAATTGCTCACTGGGAGTTTGCTCTCACATAGGAAAGCTAGGACTAGATACAAGACTGAGGGTTTCATTTACTGAGGGATTGCAAACCTTTCAAATAAACTAACATGTCAGATAACAACAGTATATGAAGCACTGACAGAGTAGTAACACTGCTTTCTCATACACAGAGGTCATTCAAAGGGCTTTAGAGGCAGAAACAACAACAAAAATATACAATTGAGATACATGAAAAGACACATTTTATAAAGGCATAACATAGATTAAAAACAACTAATAAAGTAATTAAAAATGCCATCAAACGAGACTAATTAAAAGCTCTGGAGAAAACAGAGATATGGGTTTATTTGTAGAGAGCTTGACTGGGGCATGGGCGTGGGGCGTGTGCTTATGGGAAGTGTGCTTGTGCACGTGTTTACGAATGTAAACAGTCAATTATAAGTCTGTCTGAAGGGCGTGCCGCAAATTCCCACAGAGCATTTGGCTGCCGCGTGTATTGGGATGAATCCCATCCCTGCCAAATAGAGAGTGACGTTCCCAAAACAGATTAAAGTTGTCAATAAAATCTATATTGTGAAGCCTGCTGGCGGACTGAGCCAAGTGTGAAGGCTAAGGTGTCTGATAAAAAGGCCTACTCTGCGATCTAAAGATGGAACTGGGTCCAAAATAAAAAAAAACAACTTCCCAGTGCTCTTTAAAGCATCAATAAGAAGGTTAAAGTCTCGCTTTGTGCGTTCACTTTCATGACAGGACATCGGGAGTGAGGGTATCATGTCCACAACTTTAGCCAGGATGTCTGCAACCCTGGCTCCGGGAAAGCATTGTGTGATGGCATTATTAAAATGTATACCCCGGGCGATGGAGTCACTGATAATTATTGTGGTAGGGGGGGAAGAGCGGACGAGGAATGGGGGAGTGTGGATGGCCGGTGTCAGGAAAAAACAGTCAGTATTGGTTTCAGATGGACATGGATGGGGAAAAGAAGATTGCCTACTCGGTAGGGAGTTTGTCTTTGAAGTACGGTCTCATTTGACTGGTCCAGGCAGAGGAGGCCACCAGACCGTCTGATCACCGCATCCTTCAGAAGCTTTCGACGCGAGGCAGCGGTCTTCGCATGTCATGATAGCTGGTGAGCCAGCAGCGTAGCGGGACGAGCCCGGGATCCATCGGACACCCAAGGAGGGGATGCCGAGCCGTAGGGAACCACAGCAGCTGCTACCGGGGGGGGCAGGGTTGTGACAGGTAGCCATAGGCACTCCACCAGCCGCCGATAGAAAGGGAGCTCTGGCAACCCCAGTCATCGAGCGTGAGCCAGGACAGTCAGCCGGGTTGACATCCAGTTCCGACAAGGCATCGAAGGGATTGGAGAGGCTGAGGGTAGGAGGCGATGCAGGAGGCGATGGAGCCCTATCTGAGTCTTTCTTCACCTCAGTCCAGGACGACCTGATGAGGATGGACGCTGGCAGGCAGATGGATCCCAAGGCGCCATATCCTGGAGGGCCACTGAGAGGGTTGAGATCCGGAGACTCTGGCTCCAAAATTACATGATGGCAGCGCCCATATTCGGGATATTTTGGCTTCACTGTACAGCGGGAGGAAGTTGAAACGGGTAGAGTTTAGTCTTTAGGGACTTGGCTTGGGAACCGGAGGGTAGCTGGTCCAAGCCTAGCCCAGACGGAACAGGTACGGAATGGACTTCATGGGCAATGCCGAGGAGACTACCTGGCAACAAACCTCCAGGAGCATAATAACTCTTAGACTTATGTTAAATCTGAAATGCATCATGTTGGTAGATAAAAGACATGTGTTGCAGGCTGCTGTCTTACTGTCAATGTCACCGTCAAAATGGTGACGGTTACTGATTAATGTAGATGCAGTTTGAAATGATTTTATGTAAATAAAAGGTTAGAAATTTTATTTCAGATGCTTGTTTAACTGTGCTTATATTGCTGATTGATTACGTCATTTGTGTGATGAATATGGTGATCAGGTGTTTTTCTCTTGACTACATGTTTGAAATAGCTGAACAGTTTTCCAGCGTGAAATGAGTTGTTCGTATACTCTGCAACTCGTTTCTACAAATCAAACAACAGCTTTGATGACACTCAGCTTAATGGATACCCCATGGGAAGAAAACGCATCACTTAGAGTTGATTAGGAGACGTTTGATCAAATGTTTCAACAACTAATGGATGAGGATGGTAGAGCTGTCTGAGTCTCCTAATAGAAGTCATTTAATTACAAATGCTCTGATTCAAAGGTAATATGTATTATTGATGCCTTCTATAGAATAGCTATCTAAACACACGCACATGCACCCACACCCACACACACACACACACACACACACACATAGCTTCTCCAAGCTGTTGTGGCTTGTCATTCAGCTAGGCTGGCTTTGTGATGTGGCTTGGCTTGGGACATTAATCATTGAAGACTCCACACTGTAGGGCTCCCATTGTGTATGTGTATATGTGTGTGTGTGTGTGTGTGTGTGTGTGTGTGTGTGTGTGTGTGTGTGTGTGTGTGTGTCCTGAATTGTCTCAGGGGAAATCTGAGCGTTCATATCACCACTACCTTCCTTCTATCATGGTCACCCTATGAACACACACACACACACACACACACACACACACACACACACACACACACACACACACACACACACACACACACAGAGAGAGACACAGGTTATGTGACAGTAATAACCATCTGTGCTGTGGATATCAGGTTTATGAGGTAGCACTTGTATTTATCATCCTCATCATGTTGGGCTCATAACCAGCTTGTGAAAACAGTACTTCAAGTAAAAATGTTAGCATTAAAGGAACGGTACGTGCATAAAACGACAATGACAACATGCAACATTAATATAAAACCCAGAGCCACATGGTATAACACTGATATCCATCTGCTCAGACACACACACACACACACACACACACACACACACACACACACACACACACACACACACACACTATATAGGACATTTGACTTATCAGAATCAGAAAAGATGTATTGCCAGGTAAGTAGTACTTACTAGGAATTTGCTTTGGTTTGGTGTAAGCATCATAGCACAGAGACGGCACTGGTGAAAATTACTAACGACCTTCTAATTGCTGCTGACAAAGGACTTGTCTTCATACTTGTCTTATTAGATCTTAGTGCTGCATTTGACACTACTGACCATACCATCCTTTTACAGAGACTGGAACATTTAGTTGGCATTAAAGGAATCGCACTAAGCTGGTTTAAGTCCTATTTCTCTGATCGATCTCAATTTGTTAATACCAACGATAAATCCTCCAAGTACGCAAGTTCCTTGTATATGCTCCCTCTAGGCAATATTATTAGGAAACACTCAATTAACTTTCACTGTTATGCGGATTGCACTGTATGCATTAGAGATATCAAATCATGGATGACCTACAATTTCCTGATGTTAAACTCAAACAAAACTGAAGTTATTGTGCTGGGCCCTAAACACCTCCGAACATCTTTATCCCAAGATATAATTACTCTAGATGGCATTGCCGTGGCCTCCAGCACTACTGTCAGAAATCTAGGAGTTATTTTTGATCAGGATATATCCTTTAACGCCCACTTAAAACAAACCTCAAGAACAGCCTTTTTTCACTCTTCGTAACATTGCCAAAATTAGGAACATCCTGTCTCAAAACGATGCTGAAAAACTAGTACATGCATTTGTTACTTCCAGGCTGGACTATTGTAACTCCCTATTATCAGGATGCCCAAATAAAACTCTTAGGACTCTCCAGCTGATCCAGAATGCTGCAGCGTGTGTTCTGACAAGATAAGAGGGGAGATCATATTTCCCCTGTACTAGCTTCTCTGCATTGGCTTCCTGTAAAATCCAGGATTGAATTTAAAATACTTCTCCTGACCTATAAGGCTCTAAATGGTCAAGCACCATCATATCTAGAAGTGCTCATAGTACCTTATTGTCCCACTAGAGCACTGCGCTCCCAGAATGCAGAGTTACTTGTGGTTTCTAGAGTCTCTAAAAGTAGAATGGGAGCCAGAGCCTTTAGCTATCAGGCTCCTCTCCTGTGGAACCAGCTCCCAGTCTGGGTTCGGGGGGCAGACACCGTCACCACCTTTAAGAGTAAACTTAAAACTCTCCTCTTAAAGCTTACAGTTAGGGAGTAAGGACTTGCAGCGTTCGCCTAGACCGGCGAGGGAAGGTGTGTAGGGGGAAGGTGTGTAGCCACAGTCACGATGCACCGCCTCCCTACCTCGGCTTCTCTTCATAGAAAGCCTACTATATTTAGGGTATGAGGAGTTGCAGTGTACGCCTAGACCGGCGAGGATGGGTGTGTAGCCACAATCATGGCGCACCCCCACCCATCTCTGCTTCTCCCCATAGAAAGCTTACATATACTTAGGGAGTAATGAGTCACAGCGTTAGCCTAGACCGGCGGGGGAAGGAGTGTAGCCACAATCACGGAACACAGCCTCCCTATCTCCCCTTCTCTGCAGCTCTTAGTTATGCAGTTATAGTTCTAGACTACCGGGGTACCTCCTTGGACACACTGAGCTTTCTCTCCTCTCTCTTTCCATCTGTGTGTATTCGTGTCACAGAAATGCTTGTTACTAACATAGCTCCGTGGAGCTTATTCCCCGGAGTCCTTATGTTCTTTTTCCGCCCAGCATCAACATCTTGGATCATGATGGCACCTACTTCATGGTGGCAGCTGTCGCCGTGGTCCTGCCCTACGCCCTGCTGTGCCCTATTACACCCTGCTAGGCACTTCAATGCCCGGCTCCGACTTGCTATGTCCAGCCAACGCCCTGCCACACCCTGTTACGACCTGCTGTGCTCTACGACACCATGAGCTATTATAACTATTACAATATCCTCATTGTGCCTATTATTGCCATTGTTCATCATACCCCCAACCGGCACCGTCAGACACCGCCTACCAATAGCCTGGGTCTGTCCGAGGTTTCTTCCTAAAAGGGAGTTTTTCCTCGCCACTGTCGCACTTACGCATTCATGCATGCTCTTGGGGGAATCACTGGAATTGTTGGGTCCTTGTAAATTATAGAGTGTGGTCTAGACCTACTCTATCTGTAAAGTGTCCTGAGATAATTCCTGTTATGATTTGAAACTATAAATAAAATTGAATTGAATTGAATTGTATACATATAAACATATTTAAACATTAATATTAATAAACACACAATAAATACAGAAACAAATAACATAATATATACTGTATGTACATACATATAACTAAACAACATTAAGAAAGAAAAAAGAGGCTGCATGGATTAGTGCAGGATGTGCAAAACATATTTGATTTGATGTTCCTAGTGTTGTGTTGAACAGTTAAGAATTGCTCATTAGCTCTCTCTACATTTCCCTTGTTCCTGTTTGTAGTTTTTTTTCCCAGACAGTTCTCCAGTTGTTTCTAGCTACATGCTAGCACATGGCATTCCAGCAACACTTACTAGAAGTGCAAAGTGATTGGATGAGAAGGTCCATCTAGTACAAACAGAAACGTCAAAGAGACCCCTTCAAGTATTTAAACATGAATACTTTTGAAGCTTATCAAAAAGCAGAACTTACAGTTTTCAGATTGCTAAGACAGGGTCAATGGATCCACTTGATCTTCACCATCACCTTCTTACACATTGGTTTCACGTTTTCATTTAGTTTTCACCGTTTTCAAAACAGATCACACAGACCGAAAACTTAATTCGATGAGCTGTGTTAAAAGGAAAACATCTATTCCCAGATTTGCATAATTCAAGATACAAGATTCAAAATGCAAGAGGTTAAATGTCATATTCACAGTAAAGACAGCTCACACAATGCAATGCAATGTCTTCCTTTACACAACACATAAAAGGAGAATAATGCAATAAAGCTAAAACAAACAATAAAAAGGTTATAATAAATAGTTTTAAAAGGGGCAGGATTAACAAACATACAAGAGTAAAACATGTGCTGATGAGTTGTGGGGTTATGCATCACTAATGCACCAGTGTGAATCTCTTCATCATAATTGATAAGCTATGGCTGCTGTGGTCCGACCCATAGGCATGGATTTTGGGGGGGGGGAGGGGGGGGGTGCAGGTAGATTTATCCCCATCAAAAAAATATCCCCAAACGACATCAAAATAACCATTCAGGGGGCTCAAAACATGTACGTAAAACAGGAACTGTGTCTACTTTGCTACATCGGTGGTTAAAGAATTAAAGTATATGAATAAAAATAAAGTATTTTCTCCACAGAAATGTCATTAGTCTTGTATCGATCTCTACTATGGCACTGCAAATTATAAAAAGCCACCTGTGTGTTTCTGAAAATGTATAAATCATGCCATTAAAAGTGGCTCACCCCTAAGGACGCTATTTGCCTTGCCTAAACACCCATAATACCTCTCAGCTTTTAGGCTCCAGAATAATTAACTTCAACATCAATGCCTACTTAATGGTATACTTACTCTGCTTCTTTCCTCACATTTTACTCACCCAAACCTGAAACAAGATGGTCAAAGTGACTCTATGTAAAGTAAAATCACAATGAGGTAGCATTCTGTATACAACATGAAGTATGAATTTCTAAATGAAATGTGAGAAAAAAATATAAGCTACATTATGATATGTAGCTCCCGATTTCCCAACAGCGCCCAATAGAGCCCCTTGATTTCCCAATCGAGATGTTTTAAAATTCAACACAGTAACTGATCCATCAATCTGCTTACATGGAAGTTATGCTGACAATGCTACTCTTACTGCTGCTGCTGTGCATATAGCATTTGAAGAGCCCAACATCCACCTGTTTGCTCTGAGTCTACTTACTCCTAGGGGCGTTGTGATTGTCACTCCCAACTCCCTGCTATGCTGACGATTCATTTCCGCTATTGTAAGATCTACCAGATGTCCCTCATTTTCGGCAGGATGTCCGTCACCTTCCTCTTTCATTGTGGTGGCGTTCTAAACTCCGGTGGATTTATGAGGACTAATGGTTAACTGGTCCTCAGATCTCTGCAGGGTAAATCCAGACAGCTAGCTAGACTATCTGTCCAATCTGAGTTTTCTGTTGCACGACTAACACAACCTTTGAACGTACACACAAGAACAAGTTCCTTCCTGAGGCTATTTTGCACAGGCACCTTTGCTCCGTCCGGGGCTTAGCAGCGCCCAAGATAATTGTGACTGGTTTAAAGAAATGCCAAAAAACCAGAGCATGATTTTCTCCAATACCAGAATGTTGTGTGGACTAGCCAGACCTTCCTCCACAGCGCTGCGGAGGAAGGTCTGGCAAAGCGAGACTATAGCCTCATAGTCTACTGTCCTTTCACATTAATGCATTCCTCATAAATTGGTTGACTTAATTGTCCAATTAACAACATTGTGTCTGGCATTACATGTCATTTAGCTGATGCTTTTATCCAAAGCGACTTACAATTGCTAAATATGTCAGAGGTTGCACGCCTCTGGAGAAACTAGAGGCTAAGTGTCTTGCTCAGGGACACATTGGTTGATGAACCCAGGTCTCCCACACCAAAGGCATGTGTCATATCCACTGCGCCATCACCACCACCTGGTCTGGTGAAAGGGTTGCTTCTTTTCAATGAAGCTTATTGCTACAACATTATATACAGTTATTATCATTTGGGTTTGTGAGATGCACACATATTTTGGTTAAATTAAGTATAAATTATCATGACGTTTGAAATTTTGTTTCATTGAAGTGAAGTGTTTTCATTTTTTCATCATTTGTGGGGATTTACCGATAGGGGACTGGTCATTACCAGTAGATAATACTCACATCACTTTCATTGGCATTTAAATGGGTTTTGTATTCATAGTTTCAAAGCCAAAGTATTTGGTATTTATATTTATAATTTCTGAAAGAATAGTGGATTTGGCCCATGCGTACTATTTGAAGACCTCAACTGTAGACGGTTGTGTTGAGACAGTGTAGCTTTAGTTGCACTCCTGTCTCCCTCACAGCCAGCTAAAGATCCACTGGGGAGCCATTTTATTGTGGGGCTATTCGCTGATTTATAAACCAAAGGACTTCATCCAGAGTAATCCTTAATTAGGCCTGTGGCATTTTAGAGCACACTCTCCCTGCACTCACCTCGCCCTCCTGCCTGTGCACAGCGACTCTTTAAACAGTATTGATCTATGGCGCTGTAGGGCACTGCTTCCTACGCACAGCAACATTCACATTTGTGTGTGTGTGTGTGTGTGTGTGTGTGTGTGTGTGTGTGCATGAATATGTGCACTGCGCTGACTTAGAAACGTGTTTGAAAGCGTGATTACAATCTAGTCGCGTTTGGTGACCCTTCATCCACACACACAAATGAGGGGCAGCTCTGACTAATGATTGGCTGAATAATGTGAACTGCTCACACAGAGGCAGAGGCAGAGGCACAGTACAGGAAGTGGAAAGTGCTCAATGCTAACCAAACTAAATAGGTTTGGAGTGGGATAGTGTGACAGATGGGTGTGAGTGTTTGCTAGTGGCTGCAGTGGGGAGGTTAGTGAGCGGGCTGCCACCTCCACCAACGCATACACACTCATTCTCACACACAGTTCTACAGCATCACTTAATGGGCCACGCAACAGGAAACACACATGCTACAAACAAACATGGAACAGATTCCTCAACAATTCTAACAATCAATATGTGATGCATGTCAGGACACAACCCTCCATGTGGACATTACATCACACAACTCTTGTCCTGTCGAAATGTGTAACTATTTCTCTATTGCTAGATCAAAGCCCCAATTTCACAGTGAGCCATGGCGGACGGGGGAAATAAATAAAAGCAACACTTGTTTTCTTCTTGTATAATTCTGATGCAGTCTACAGAATGTATTGTCCACTGACCATATTAATAGTTTGGATGGTATTGGTGACTTGAGTCCTCCCAGTAAAGAGCTCAGTAAGCTCAGTAACAGAGCCAGACACACTTTTGCACTTAAATACGTGTTGCTTCTTTGCCAGTTTCTGTGAAAACTATCCACCACTTTATTAAAATCCAGGGCTTTGATATGGCTAATGATGATGCTCTCTGAGGTGAAAGGGAGGTTTGCTTCCAGGGGATATTGAGCCACCTATTGCTTTTGCAGTTCGAAATGTTTATGGCAGAATAACAGCTTCTCATGTTGATTTCCTCATAAGCTCTCACACTGGGTTTACACTGAGGCGCAGTGATTGGCTGCAATATGTCCAGAGAGCCTGGCTGTTTCCATTAGAAACACATTTCTGCACGCCGGTAATCAAGCGATTATGTTGTCTGCTGTATTCCTTTTCACGTGTAGATTTAATATCTGTGTGTGTGTGTGTGTGTGTGTGTGTGTGTGTGTGTGTGTGTGTGTGTGTGTGTTTGTGTGTTTGCATGTGTGCTCTGCAGCACGGCACATTCTCACTCTCCCATCGTGTAAAATACAGACACTTGGTCATGTGGCTTTGGTGTTTGTTATTCACGCTAAAGTCTCCTTTAGCGTCAGGACTCTTTATGTCACTTTTGATGCTTTTGCTTATCATGGGCCCTGGCGCTGAAAGGAATCTGGCAGTGCTTCACAGCCAATTGTCGCCCTTCAGTGGCACTAATGACTGCTGTACAGCCATGCTAGGCTCTACTGAGATACATCAATACTTTGGGCTTAATGCTAATCTTTAGCACAGAGATCTTCAGCAGTGAGTCCGGGACCTCATATTTACTGCAGGCGGGCCCCAAGTTATTGTTTAATCTTTTTTTTCTTTTTATCAAAAGTTAATATGTAAGAACACATACCTAAACTGCTGAGTCTCTCTTTCAGTTGAGGGCTCCTTGGCCTAAAAAAAACTTCGAAGACCCCTGGTTTAGCAGGTATAATGTTTGCCACCATCATTGTCTTAGTTTAGCATGTTAGCATGCTAACATTGGCTAATTAGCAATTAACGCAAAGTACAGCTGAAGGCTGATTGGGATGTCATTAGTTCTGCGGGTATGTGGTCATAAATAAAAGTGTTGGACATATTAAAATGGTGACCTGAGGAAGGCACTATAGAAAAAGAAGATCACTAATGTCTTTTGGGTTAATCCTCTGGGGACCATGATTGTCTGTACTGAATTTCATAGCAGTTCATTCAATCTCGATATTTCAACAGCTAGCGTGGCTAAACAAGCTCCATACCCAGCAGACATGTTATTTTTGATGTGTACTTTTGTGACTACTGTCTAAATATCTTTCTGATATGTGTTTAAAAAGTGTTTTCAGAAGTTTATAACATCATTTTCAGAAGATGATGAAAATGATGCTCTTAGTTGGTTTGATGAACTTGATAACAGTCAGTATGAAATACTTGCAGGGTGAATACACAAATCCACTTAGACACACACACACACACACACACACACACACACACACACACATGCATGCCCTAATAGCAGGATGGTCTTATGCTGCTTTAATCCTGTATCCATGGAGACCAATCTGTCCATCGCCCTGGGGACAAGAAAAGATCAGCCAGCATCTGGTTTGCTGTACTTCTGTCTGTCTGTTTGTCAATCTATCCCTGAGCCGTCTGTCTGTCAGCCTGTTTGTGCATGTTGCAGTCTGTCACGAGCCGTTTTCATCAACTGCCAACTGCATTTTGAATAACCAATGGCAGTTTTACATTAACAACTGTCCGTTTCGCTATTCTTTAGTTAGTAAATGGATATAATTCAGTTCAGGTCCAACATGACTAACAGCAAGTGATGTGTTTAACAGTGGAATGATTATTAAATGAACCAGACAGTTGAAACCGAGCTGTGATAAAACAATAATCATAAAAGTTCAGTAAAATATGTAACAGGCTAGACTCATGGTCTTTGGGAAATGCAGTGCATACACACCACAGGAAAGAGCTTTTAACGCAGCATGGAGGGGAAAAAAGTTCCTAAAAAAGGTCTTGAGAATTTGTAAAATAGAGCCATAATATTCAGTGAGCCTCTGCCCACTTTCATGGCATGGACTCATCCAATAACCGTTCCAAACATCCGTTGTCCCTCCTACATTCTTGCCGATGTACCATGGTGATGCTCAAACTCCTGTAAACCAATCCTAGAGATAGAATCTACCTACTACATGTTAAATATCATACAATTTAAGGTTTCTAACAGTAGATTTTGAATGCATATCATGCCTCTTAAAAGTTGCTTGAGTTGTGTGAGTCTCTGAAGCACTCCACGGGCACAAACTCTTTGGAACACTCCCCTCTGGCAGGAGGCCACATAAACAGTTTCTTTGCGACTGCAGCTGGACTCAGCAACAAGGCCCGGGACACCCCACTGACACTGACTCCCATCCCGCCCCATAGACACTATGTTACAGTCACGTTAAAGGAACACGCCTATTTGTTGAAATAGGGTTATTTACCATCTCCTCTATATTTATATAGGTGGGCAAATGCATTTTTGTCTCAGTGCATGCATTGTCTTGGTCCGGCAGCGCCGCCGCTAGCTTAGTTTAGTGTAGTGAATGGAATCCTTTGTTGCCGGTTAGCATGTCATGAGTAAAAGTGATCCAACAACAAAAAGAAACAACTTAATTACTTGTTGTGGCCTGTGTATTCAAAATGAGTAGAAATAGCAATGCAGATTAAGACTAGACGATTTCCTAACCATTTATTGACTTGTGTTTCACCCCAATATAGTCCCAAGACAATATCTGCCTAGGAAATGCGTTTGCCCACCTATATAAATATAGAGGAGACGGTGAATAACCCTATTTCAACAAACTGTGGCGTGTTCCTTTAAATCTCAAATTCTGTCACAATGTGTTACATCTTTTGGACGATCATCTCTTAGATTTCTTAGTTGGTTTAGTTTATTGGTTTACACATAGAAATACTACAGATTAATATACACATAATCAATAAGAGATGTAATGGGGAGATGCAAAAAACACTCAGAGCGGCTCAATCTGGGCACTCTCCAATGCATAATCCAATTACAATAGAAATAAACTAAAATACTGAAGAAGAAGAAGAAGAAGAAAGAAAAAAAAGCCCAAACTAAAATTACACACATCAAACAGATATCGACAGAATAAATATCAAAGGTAAAATAATATTAGGAGTTACATGGGTTGTTTACAAGACATCCCATAGGGATAACATTGCACAGACAATGTGTTCGCTTTGAAAAATCTGATGGCAAAGCATTCCATATCACTGAACCTCTGTACAAACCAATCTCTGTACATTGCACATATTCTCAATACTTTACACTGTGAACATTTGCACATTTCTTGGGCAATATTTTGCACATTTCTAAAAACTGCTTTTCATTTGTAAAACACATTTATTTTTTATATGTGTATTGTTTTTCTATTTAACTTACATGTAACATGTTGGTTAAACAAACAAAATACAGATACTGCATGTTTATTGGTCAGCTTTAGATATTTTTGTAGATATATTTCTGGACTTTGGAAAGACCCAGGCTAGCTGTTTCCCTTGATTCCAGTCTGCATGCTAAGCTAGGCTAACCGATTGCTATCTGTCTAATCATCTCACTCTCAAACACAGCAAAAATGTTCTACAATATTGTATTATATTATTAAGTAAGAGTAGTGGACTTAATAAGCTCAAAGAAGCTTAGACCATACTTTAACTGAAATTAGGGCTGGGTGATATGGAGAAAATCAGATATCACAATATTTTTAAATAATCAATAATGATGATAATGTGCTAAAGAGCTTCAAGTGAAATTATAGAGAGAAAAAAAAAAAAATTCCAGCTAGATACTACAGAGCCCCGGAGGTGACATACAGAAAAAAAAAAAAATTGTACTGTACTGTACAACACCAACTCTACTTTTGCGAGATCTTGACTTTGTTTTGCGAGATATTGAGTTTTATTTGCGATATCTCGAATTTCATTTGCGAGATATCGCAAATCCAACTAACAAGGCTAAGGCAGAGAGCTAAGCTAAGGCTAACCTTAGCTAGCGGCGCTAGCTAGTAGCACGACAGAATGATTACATCCTTAGTTGTCTAAATACATCCATCGTTTATTTTGATAAGCATTACTAATTAATACATGCCAATGTGAAGTGTTATAATGAACATTGTCATTGACTGTTGGTGTCAATGACTGCAGGCTAACCTTAGTAGCTTGCGCTACTAGCTAGCTACCAAGGTTAGCCTTTGTTTGTTGGATTTGCGAGATCTCGAAAATGAAACTCGAGATATTGCAAATAAAACTCGATATCTCACCATCGTCACCTCCGGAGCTCCGTAAGATACTGACTATGTTTTTACATGTATGCACAAAAATAGTCTGATGTTAAAACAAATCTGCAATTCTTGAAATGCTATTCCCTCAAAATGTTTCACAATCGATTTTCTGAGAAAATGGAGTTAGTATGGGCTATCAAGTTAGACAACATAATTGTACATCACGATATCTGGATATATGATTTTATCACGATATGATTCCATTGAAAGGTAATACACTGTCATATTGAATTATCGCCCAGCCCTAACTGAAGTTAAACATAAGAATCATCTCATCATGTTATTTCCATCTTTTGCAGGCTGTTCTTTAGGTTACTGTAATGTATTAACACTTTTCTTCTCATCAAATTACTGTTACCCAGACACATGTAATCCATCACTCTCCTCCCTCGCAGTTTGGCTCCCCAGAAGGCTGGAGGAATGAAGGAGATGAAGAATGAAGGCAGAGTGTTGGTGAATAAAGATGATGGGGGCCCCTGTAGCCCTTAATGAATGTGCATGGGCCGTACAGGTGACTGGGCTCCACACTGGGACCATTTGATGCCGACTTATGTCTGAGTGAGGGAGGAAAGAGCAGAGTGAAATATGGAGCGGCAGCCAGAGGTGGGCCGAGAAAGCGACAAATGTAAAAACAGACAGATAGACAAACTGAGAGGCTGAGATAATCTCTCTCTCTCTCTCTCTCTCTGTCTGTCTCTCTGTCTCCATCAATCTCTATCTGTCCATCTCTCCATCTGTCTATCTATTTATATCGCATCCCTCCATTAGTCTCCCCCTCCCATCACCAACTGCACTCAAACACACACACACACACACACACACACACACACACACACACACACACACATACTCACACACCAACACATACTCAAACACAAACATATGGGAGATTGAGTGTGTGCAAATAACTGGGACCGTATGTGTGTATATGTGCATATACATCTGCTATGATTTATTTACTTCAGTTTTGGATACAGTTGCAGCTGAATTGATAGACCATACAAAACTAATTCCAGTTTGGTAACACTTTATTTTATTAGCAGTACATCATCAGTAAATAGATGGTTTATAACAAACAATAATGTAGTTGTAAATATATATAAGGACATTCTTAAATGTTGAAACAGTTAATAAATGTTTTATAACACTATTTACATGGTGTATGTTATAATATATCAATCAGGTTTTAGTGCTTCATGCATACTCATCTAAATGTTATTTAATCTTGAATGTAATGTGCTGTATGATGACCCTGTTTTCACATACGATTGATTCATACCGTTCTTGACTTTTTTTTTATAGAATAATCATTTATACTTTATTGATCCCCAGGCGGGGAAATTACAATTTTGTTGTTAGAACACACTACACACAGGCCTGAATACACACACATGCTCAGGTCCTATTGAGAAAGATGTCAGAGTGATGGGGCTACGACTGCTGGACAGGTGCCCCAAGCAGTTGCAGGGTTTGGTGCCTTGCTCAAGAGCACCTTGGCAGTGCCCATGAGGTCAACTGGCACCTCTCCAGCTACCAGTCCACATTCCTTACTTTGGTCCGTGCAGGGACTTGAACCAGCGACCCTCTAGTTCCCAACCCAACTCCCCCACGGACCGAGCTACTGCCACCCTTGTGTGTTATGTGGATGCTACAGTGCAGAAAAGGGCCCCCTACGCAATCTTGGTACAACGTGCTAATTAGTGACTTTAGTGTTAGTATGTGTATTTTTGAGGCCAGTGTGTTTACCAAGGGTACCCTCGGGGTCTTAAAAGTCTTAAAAAAGTCTTAAATTTAACTTGTGGGTACCCTGGTTTACCCTGCTTCCTGTTTTTTGCTAAACTAGACTCTTTGGATGAACTGAACCTTAAAAAACTAAAAAGACGAAAAGCAGTGAGCTGCTAGGACAGTTTGGTACATGCAGGCTCTGTTGGGCTCTGTGATAAAATCAGGGAGTGTATCTTTAAACAGGTCAGTTAGTGATCTGTGAAAGAACATATTTATAATCCGCTTCCAAACTCTGCGAGACTGTGTGGCACTCCGTAGCAGGGGGATAACAGGCGGAGCTGCCCTCCCTCTTCCTTCTGCTTGGGGAATATGATTGTAT